>NC_086349.1:23310246-23632246 GCF_036324505.1 Eleginops maclovinus | reverse complement strand
CACAAAATGAGGATCTCCATCAACTATAACACACATTCAACATTAATACAACATGAGTACTGAAGATATTCAATTTGACGGCGTAACGTTATGAAAAACAAATACAAATCTTGACCTGATGAGGAGAAGACCCGGATGGTGGATGGAGAACTATCTAGAAGCACAAGACATTAAACTCACTGACAGTCCTCCGCAATGCAAGCAGTGTCTCCACAATAAATATCACATTATCTAAGACGTGCAGCAACACTTACCAAATGATTCTGTGTCTGCGGTATCGTCCCCTGGAAATAAGTCAGACATGTTATTTATAAGACTTAAAATAAAAGCAACTACAGAATTAAATCCACTCTTATGACAATTATAAACTCACATGCATCATAATTGAGATCGTAGTCCAGGTCGTAGGTCGCATCGAAGTCTGAGGAATGGAGAGCCTGCGTTTAGGACACGCTGTGATGCTCATTTCAGATTTTGACTGTATAATATTTATTAAGAATCAAATGTGATACTCACCTTTCACAAGGTCAATATCTACAGGAGATAGAACAGAAGATGTCTGTTTTACTTCCACTGTTGATTATTATGGTATATCATAATCAAACAGCTGTCAGAGATTAAGTTTGATTATCAGTTTTACCTTTTCTCTGAATGAAAGTAGAGACATCTAGTGGAGGAAAGAAGAACAATAAATTAGGAATAAATATGAAAAAGTCTGCACACTTAAAGGGGCCATATTCTGCTCGTTTTCAGGTTCATATTTGTATTTTGTGTCTCTACTGTGACATGTCTCCATGATTTAATGTCCAAAAAGCTCTATATTTTTTGTCACACTGCCTGTGCTGCAGCTCCTCTCTCTGTCTGAAACCAGAGCCCAGGCTGCTCTGATTGGTTAAACGGCAGGGATCTGTTGTGATTGCTCAACGCTTAGAGATGTCCCGCCCCTTAGCCTTTCTCTTACAATGCATTGGAGCGCTAGCCAATAGACACGCAAGTGTTAGATATTGATGTCACTATGTTAGCGAATAAACAAAGGAGTCCAATGGAGGCGTTTCAGGCATGGGGGGAGTGTGTGGGAGAGAAAATCCCTCTGGAGAGAACTTAGCCTTAGGGGATTTCAGCAGACCATTTACATGCACTAAATAATAACACAGTACAGGGAAAAGCCCAAATAGCATAATAAGTCCCCTTTAATATTCAGCTTGTAACTTGATCTCTGACTTCACATCAGACTCTAGTGTAGGTTACCCAGAAGCCCGGCTGCTTCCCACAGACGTGGCCCATCTGTCACACCAGGCATGGGAGCGAAGGTGGCTGACACGAAGGTGGCGATGCGTAGCTCTGTGTCGTTGTGGTCCACGCTCGGAGCTGGCACCGGGGTGGGAGAGGTGAGGAGAGACGATGCGTTGGGTGGGGCGGTGCTGAGGTCAGGCACATGAGGAGCAGAGGTGGAGCTGTTCTCTGCCTCTGTGGAGGGAACAGTCACTCTGACAGGAGGCAGGGTTGTCCTCACTGTACTGGGCTGGGTGGTGAGGGGTCTCCCGGGCAGCGGTGCAGGGTCGGTGTGGACTGAGCTGGGTGGAGGCGTGGTGCTGGTGGTGAATGTCGACACTGTGGTGGCTGTGGGGGTTGTTTTCACAATATGTGGATGTGGGGTGGAGACTTTCCGGGTGCAGGGGGTGCCGCTGTTTTTAGAGCATTCAGCAGGGAGGTGTGTATCTTACCCGCAGGAAGTGGAGAGGCAGTTTTGGATTCATTTTGGGAAGGGGTTGGCTTTTTCCCGGAGAACGGAGCTGGGGCAGTTTTCACAGAGGTGGGACTTGATGTGGTTGTAGTTTTCTTGGATGGTGTACTAGCTACTTTTGCTGTAGTAGTTGATATTGAAACTTTTTTAGTTTGCTTTTGAGGTGGCTGAGGAGAGTCCGGTTTCGTTTTAGACTTTGGGCTAGAGCTGAGCTTCTTTGCAGCTAATATTTTGATGGTGGCAGTAGTTGTTGCTGTCGTGGTTGTAGTGGCTCCGGTCGTGGGTTTTACAGTGGTCGGAGTAACTTCATCTGCATCGGGCTTCACCACGACTAAAGAAGTGACCGGTGTTACAAAGTTATATTTAAGGGAGAGGTTTGTGGCCTTGTCTGCCAGTATCCTCTGAGTTGCAGGGTCAGTAGCGTTCAGTTTTGCCAGCAGCAGCTCTTTGATGGTGAAATACGCCCAGAGGCGGTGCACGAAGGTGGAGATGCCTTCCAAGCCTGCAGAGCACTCGACTGAATCTGCACTCCCGTTGCCTTTCGCATGTGAAATCAACACCTCGTTTTCCATCTTGACACGTTGTTTTGAGTCAGTGGCGGACATCGACACCTTAAAATCCGTCAGCCCTGGTTTGACCCTCCCGGCCACCACCAGCTCTGAGCCCTGGAAGTAGTTTGGGAACATGGAGCGGGTGATGTCAAACGCCTGGTCGTCCAGGTACGACAGCTGGATGTCTGATAGCAGAGGACTGGCCACTTCATCGTAGAAACCCTTCAGCTGCAGGGCGGCGTCGGCATCCTCGTACACCATCCTCGCCACGCCGCGGTTATCCAGAGCAAGGCGTTTCAGGAGGAGGAAGTCTGCGTCGTCTCCAAAGGCGAGGCCGAACAGAGAAGAGGAGCCCAGAGCTTTTTTAGCGTTGCTGAGGATGGTGTCGCCGGTCGTTACGCCGATGGTTGCCTCTCCGTCGTCAGGAAGATGACCAGAGGGACACGACGGGAAGAGTGGCCAGAGGAGGAAGAAGGGTTGACGAGCTGGGCAGCGGAGAGCAGAGCTGCGTTGATGTTCGTCCCTGATGGGGAAAAGTGGAAGGATCAGTGTTAAAGGAAGAGAAAACATAAGAAAAGTTGAGTACAATTATCACTTAACACTTCCCACTCACATCCTTCTGCAATAATCCTCTTCACAAAGTCTTTGGCGTCTCGTACATTCTGCCGAGTCGCCCGAACTGTCCGTCCTTTCTTCCAGGTGTGAACTTTATCTGAGAAGGTGATGATGTTGAAGTGGTCTCCCTCCCTCAGGTCCCCGAGAATCGTGTTCATGGCCTGCTTCGTCTACTGACAGAAATAATCTGAATTATGGACAGAAATTCTGCAACATTTTAGCAGAACTTTTTTTTGATTCAAGCAACTTTAATCATCTTAGAACTGCATTGATTGACAGCTCTTGATTGATTGCCTGAATGATTAAAAAACACTACACTGCAGTCATTACATATGTTAAGAATCACAGGATTAAAACACAATTAAGCACATAGACTTATTTCTCTTGAGTAAAAGATAGCAATCGCAGACAATATAATGTGGCAATAATTACAGGGCAGCAGTGTGGCTATATCAACACGTTTTGTTGGTTGTAAAAAGTGAGGTAAAGCATGAAGATTTTCAACTTTACCTGTTTTATTTTAGTGCCTATCATTGAGCCACTGACATCAATGACAAATATAACATCCTTAGGAACCACAGGAAGTCCTCTGGGTGCAAAGTAATGCACAAAATAGCCATCATACACCTGAGGGAGGATGCAAACACACCATGAATAGGGGAGAAAAATCACCTTAACTGACACTAAACACATATTTTGAAAAGCATGTATATTAGACAACACACACAGATGCTCCTAACCTGGACTTCTCCCATGAGGTCTCTGAGCTCCACGTCGTACTGGACGATGAAGTCTGCGTTGAGACCATTGGAGGAGATGCTGTTCTGCTGCTGTATCGTGGGGCTGTAGCGGACCCGAGCACAGTTGGTGTTCTGCTCAACATGAGTGGAGGCCGGGGCGTCTGCATCACCTGGTGGGAAGGAGTGCAGGGTTTAATGTTTATGCAATGATCTGCATCAAAGAGGAGATGCACACCTGTATGTGCAAAGGTCAAGCATTGAGAGCAAAGAGATATCTAATAATGTTTCAGTACACAGACCTTTCTCTGGTTATTTTAAATTGATTATATATTATATGTGCAAAAACTTGATGATGGTCTGTGTACCGAAACCTTCATATTAAATATCCATGTCTGACTGAGGGAAGAATACAGCGTGTGGGAGTCTTTAATTCTCTTTAAGTAAACTTTCCCCCAAGATATAGATTGACATTTGGGGAAATCGGATTATTTGCTTTCTTCAGAGTAAATTGAGAACACAGACACCAAGTCTGTAGGATCAATATGAAACTACAGCCAGAAGAAAGTTACCTTAGTCTAGACTGGAAACAGATATGTCTGAATAAAGGTAACTGCATATCAGAACCGGTAAGGCACTTTATGTTTTGGTTGTACCAAAATTAAAAGCATGAAAAATAACTAGCAGTGGTTTTATTGAGGGTTATAGGGGAGCAAAAACATCCTGGAGTTTCCTGGCTACCTCACAGTACAAGACATTGTTTCCTTGGAGCCAGGCTAGCTGTTTCCATGTGCTCACTGTCATTATGCTAAGCTAAGCTTACCAGCTGCTTAGCATAATGACTAACTAGTATCTACTCTTTGAAATTCAGATTTTGATTGACAAATGTTATTCATTATATCTTTGAGTCAACCAGGAAGTCTTTTGAGAGCACTTCCTGCTTTAAGCAAGTGATGGCTGGTACCAGGTGGTGTGTACTTACATCTAAGAGCATTGAAAGGCTCTTCTCTGAAAGCTGCTCATCCTTATTAACCATCTCAAATACATCATACCAGGTAATAACTCCTCATATTTCACCTTGAGCGGTGTTGGAGAGCAGCCGGCTCGTCCTGAGAGGAAAGGCCTTGAGGAAGCTGATACCCGTCCTCTCCGTTATACTGACGTCTAAGGTGAGGTTCTGCACGGGCTGACCGGGCCTCAGACCCAGACTGAGCTCATAGCGGCCGAGGCGTCGAGGCAGCAGCTCCTCGTAGGTCAGGGAGAAGGAAACCCCGGCTCCTGGCGGCACGCTCACCGCCACACGGAACTTTTCAATCTCCCGCTCTCTGAAACACAGCAGGATGTCATTCTCCAATTTAAAAATAGTGTACAAGTTCAATCTTTCATTTTAGGGTGGTCTTGGTGGGCTTATACAAGTGTCCATATCCTTTAATTAAGTTAAACTAATAATACCATACCATAAAAATTCAAACACTCACATAACTGAAAGTATGATCAGTACATTTCACTTAAATAACCCAAAGTTAATGAAGAAGATGATGCATTTCTCAACAGATCAGAGTGTGAGGAAGTTAAAGAACACATTCTGGTACTGACTTGGTAGCAACGAGCCCGGCTGTTTTCCCTTGCTTCTTAGCAGCATCGTAAATCTTCCTGGCGGCGGCTCTCTCCTTCACCTGGGCCACGTACACCTTGCCATTGGAGGTGCTGATGGGAAAGAGGAGGAAGGAGAAACAGCTCTCTGTGTGACTCACAGTGGCCGGATTATATTTCAGTCAGAAACACGCCTGGCCTGCATTGAGCTGCTCAGCGTGATTTACCTTATTTTCCTCCTTGTATTTCACAAAGCTGCTTCACAAACACGCATCATGCTTGTGTTTATAAATGGAATTCATAGCATCTGAATGGGAGGTGTGGGTCGTAAACAGGGCGAGTGAGAAAATAGTAATTTCCCTCTAAAAACAGCATTAATGAAGAGGGATCTTGCAGGCCGGTGACACGGCTGAGGGAGCGCCGCCGTGTGCAACACCCGGCAAACTCCCAACCAAAACCTCCGCTCACAAAAGGGATCCAACTCGCACAGAGCACTTCCTAGACTTTCAGTGACCGCTGATGTCACGTGACGAGGTGCTAAATTAAGGTCACGTCCTTTGAACAAATATATCCAAAGAGAAAAAACATCAAGGGCAAACTAAAATAAACCCTCTGGCTTGAAGCAAGTCCTGTTTGAGAAACAGAGCAGTGTGGAAAATGGAGGCGCTTGTATTTATACGTGTGGCTGGTTAGAGGAGCGGCTGCACATCAGAGACCGACACACCGAACACAGAGGTCTCAGTTTCACACAGGTCTCAGTTTCACACACAGAAATGCCCAAAAACTAACGCAACATTTGCCACAGGTATTTGGTGATGAGCCTAAGATGTAGGAGACATTTCTCAACGCATAAAGGACACTTCATTCTTTTAGATTATCACAAGGTGCATCACGATAGATGGTTTCACTTCAGAGGAACTAATAAGTAAGGTTAAAACAAGCTTTCAGACCAAAGTAGTCGAGTCAAAACACAATGCAGTATTTGTCTATAAGATGTAGTAGATGAATAAAGTTTTATAAAATGTGAATAAGTACAAAACATATGCCACAGCTTTTATTTCTCTTCCCTTTTGGGGTATTAGGTGATGTGCAGAGTGTAAAAATGTGACAGAAGTGAAGGATTATGGTGTTAAAAAACCTGTACAAGTTCAAGAATCACACATACTTAAAAAACCTGTGTGTGTGTGTGTGTGTGTGTGTGTGTGTGTGTGTGTGTGTGTGTGTGTGTGTGTGTGTGTGTGTGTGTGTGTGTGTGTGTGTGTGTGTGTGTGTGTGTGTGTGTGTGTGTGTGTGTGTAAACTGGCAGTGTGCCTCGGTAAACTGTGCAGGGGAGAAAAGTAGGGACTGGGTAAACTCCTGTCATTTTCTCTATTAACTTTCTGACTTTTCGTTCACAAAGCCCTGTATTCATCTGCCCTCAGGTTCCCCCTCCTCCTGACCTGCTTCCGCTCCCAAATCCCGCTCCAGGTTTGGTGTTTGGCCTGCGATGTTGACTTATTTGTTTTGTTTATATTTAGCCATTTTTGAAGGAGAGCGGCTGGCAAAACCCTCTTCGTAATCCAATTATGCATCTCTCGTCCGGACCGGAATTCAAGTTTCTTACATAATTCCTCTGAAGTCTGATTCAGCCCATTTATCAGAACATTACTTTGATTTATTACTACTTTTTCAACATATGGCAGGTAAATGTTGTAATTATAATCTCCCTGCCAACTTCAATACTTAAAGGGACCATATTAAACACATTTTCAGGTTCATATTAGTATTTATTGTCTCTGCTGGGACATGTCTCCATGCTTTAACGTTCAAAAGCTACTTATTTTTCTCGTACTGCCTGTGCTGCAGCACCTCTTTCCACCCTCTGTCTGAAACCAGAGCCCAGTCTGCTCTGATTGGTTAGCTGTCCAGCTCTGTGATTAGTCAACTACTTAAGAGATTTCCCGCCCGTTAGCTTATCGGCCAATAGAAGCGCAACCGTTACATAAGGATGTCACTTTGTCTGGGAAGTAAACAAAGGAGTCCAATGGATGCGTTTCAGGCAGGAGAGGAGTGTGTGGGAGAGTTCTGGAGGGAACTTTGGGATTTCAGCCTTTGCAGACCATTTACATGCACAAAAACACACTATAGGAAAAGTAAAATCCCCAGAAGCATTATCCTCAAAAACACAGTAAATGTGACTGGAAGCGTTTCCTGACTTTCATAGAGATGTTAGAGATAAGAAGTAAAGGAAATGAAAAGAGAAACAGTCAAATACATAAACAAACACAGGAAGCAGGGATAGAAACTCTGTATGCCATAGAACTGAGAAACAATGACTCACATGGTGAAGTTGGAGATGAACGCCGAGGAGGGCAGGTCCACCTCGAAGGCAGCCTCCTTGGTGACGGGCAGCTGGTTCCACACGGAGCTCTGCACTGTGGTGACAGCGTACCGGGACACCACTGTACACCTCACATGGTAGTCTGTCACCTTCAGCTAGTAGCATCACAGACACAGGTATAAAGCATTTAAGGGGTCAGAGGAGAAAGCACTGGAGTTCAGGAGTAATTCAAATCTGAGGTACAATGCACAGGTGTTGTGAAGCGTACATAGTGAGGCAAATCAGCTGGTCAACCATAGGAAATAGGTGCATATTATCTGCTTGTATCCACATTATATAAGCCTGATAATAAACTCAACACAGACTCTGAGGTGGCAACGTCGCAGATAGCCTACGTGAGAGCTCCTCTGGGTTTCAAAACTATGTCCATATCTTTGTTTTACTCAATAAAGTTACGTTTCTCAGTGAATGCATTGATCTTAAACACATATAACATCAGCTTTTCATATTCCTCTTGGACGCTTCTCAAAGATGCACTGAACATAAGCATGGTGCATGGCCTTGGTGGGCTAAAAGTGCTAGTACCATACTGGGAAAATACTTCAGTACACTTAAAAATACTGAAGTCAAACACTTATAGTTAAAATACCAAAAGTTTAAGTGGTCATTTTGAAGTGAAATGGTCCCCGTC
The DNA here is from genome assembly GCF_036324505.1 of Eleginops maclovinus. Classification (NCBI taxonomy): domain Eukaryota; kingdom Metazoa; phylum Chordata; class Actinopteri; order Perciformes; family Eleginopidae; genus Eleginops; species Eleginops maclovinus. Next base: position 23,623,995 of record NC_086349.1, on the reverse strand, counting down.
AGGGTTTTACTACTAGTTATGATGTTTTTGGATAATATTAATCCTCAAATAATGGCTTTGTTGCATTTTACTGCTGTATATGTTTAAGGTTTTGCTTAATTGTAACTATTTTATGTAGTTTTGATTAGTTTAAACTACAGCAATGCATCATATCCTATAAGATTATATTATATTGTAGCACCGGTTTTTTCGTTGGACTCAAGTAAGTTTTCATGAGACTATCAGAAAAACATCCCTGCTTTTGAAGATGTGTGGTTTTCACTTCAGGGAAACATATGATAAAACTGTCTCTGAAAAGTAACAGCTGTCAGAACAGTGTAGTGAAGTCAGAAAGCTGTATTTGTGTCAGTGGAGTAAAATATAAAGTAGCACAACTTGAAGTGAGTAAATCATTACTAGGCTTCATGCCACATTTACCCACAACCAATCAGGTGTGACTATAACAGACAATGATGGAGGCTTTTTTAAACCCATCATCCTACCCAACTTGTGTCTCTGTCCTGCTCCTGTTTACTCGGGTAACGCCGGCGCCTGCTGAGCCCAAACTGAACGGAGTCTGGTCAGCAGCCACATGACTGCAGGCCGAGGCGGCAGAGCCTGCAGCGCAGCGGGGTTCAGCAGGGCGGCGGTTTGAGCTGAACTGAATTACTGTATGTGTTCGAGGGATTGCGTCACAGCTAACACTGAAGAGGGAGACCTCAGAGGAGCTCCTGATGCTGAGGGTTGATTCTGTCTGTGAAGCTTGTCACTTTGTACCTGGGCGGAGAGTAAACAGGTACTAATACTCAAGGACTGCACTTTGTGAGGACCCCTTTACAGCATGCTACTTTATACTCTTACTCTAATACCTTTCAAAGGAAAACACAATATTCTACTCCACTGTATTCATTTGATAGCTGTAGAGTTCATTCACAAATAAGGGTTTTTCATTACAGCGTTTAAAAGCAGTTTATAAAATACAAAATGTTAAAGATTTCTGTGACTTCTTCCTCTCATCCATTTTTAGATGAATAACTAAGAGGTACAGATGAGTAACTGTTAAAGAGTAAGATTTCATGATGTTGAATGATGTGTGATATGTGCCTCTTGAATGATGTGTGATATGTGCCTCTTTTATCCCTTTCCCATATGTGTGTATGAGGACTCTACTACTGCAAACAAAATCTACCTCTGGGTATAAATAAAGTAACTTGAACTTGAACTTCAATAACTTTTAAAATCACAAAGATAAAATGACGTAATATTTTCAAACATGAAATAGAAATCTTTCAAGCAGAACTTGAGTTTTGATGTTCCTTTTTTTGCACCCATCATACTTCATATTGACGGAACGTTTGAGAGGACAGAAAACATTTTTGGAGCTCCAAAATCACATCAATCACATCAATCACTACAATACCACGATGCAAATATGTCCTGTAAATCTCGCTGCCACCATATATGGAGTCTCTTTAAATAAATGTGCAATAAACAAAATAATTGGATACATTTTTGGTATTTTCGCATCTTATGACAGTATCTGCAAAAACTTACCACTGATTTTGTTGGTTTGCTTTGACGTCTTATTCTCTGAAATACACACAAGGCAGCAAATCAATCAATCGTGTGCATGGGTCATTTGTAAAACTGTTTTTTAAGATAAAGCCCAATTAGGATATGATGCTTAACACAACATCATTGGCTCCAGAAAAGGAGGAACTCTTTTTGAAGTAATCTCCACACTCTGCCTCTGTGAGGGTTGGGTCAAGGTTATGTGTCAAAATAGTCTGAATCAAAGCCATTCATGAATGGAGGGGAAGTGGAACTGGAAATAAATGCGTTCACTGTACACAGGGCCAGCGAGGGCTGCACGCTCCGCTCTCAAATGTTAATTCTGCACACAAGTCATTGCTGTGTCAATACATTACCACATAGCCTGGACATTGCTGGGACTTTAACATAAACAAGTAAGGTAAAGAGTGGAAACCCTTTATGGGGAAACACAAAAATCATATAGTATATGTATGAAAAATAGGACTATATTGTCTATTTTGAGTCATTGAGCTACTGTTTAGGTTGTATTAGAGCTGGAAATGCTCACTTTAGGACAAATTGACTTTTAAATTCAAGATATAGTTGCTTAAAACAAGCTTTGAACCAATAGTTTCAATAAAATCCTGGCAGTCAGCAATTTTTTTACATACAAAATAAAGTTATATATTATTGTAACACATCCTCCTGTCTTTACTCAAGCTGGTTAAACAGAAGAGTGTGTTTCAGAAAGAAGCCATAAACTACTTTTGACACAAAACTGAAAGAAAAGAAGGTAAATAAAGTATAAATATACCTGTAAAAGAACATCTGCTCCAGGTTTAGCTTCATATTCCCTTGATAATCCCTCTTGCAGGTACAGAGTGAAGAACACCAGCATGCAGTGAATCCTTGAGTTCATCATGTCCAGAATAATTCAGGTTCCAGTTCTCCGAGATGAAGTGGTCTCACGGTGTGACCGAGGCAGCGTGTGCAGCCGGACGCTGTGCACATACCTCACATTTTACACAGGTTATTTTTCTGCAAGGGGCAGTCTCTCTCCCCTCCCTCACTCCTTATTTTAAACAGCTCCTCTGCAGCAATAGATGAAATGTGTTCTGATAAACATCCGTCACACGTGTGGTGAAAAAAGGAAAAGAAAGTCTCAAAAAAAAAGGTGTGAAGTTCAGTCAGAAAGTTGTCCCGCTGTGTGTGTGGAGAGCAGCTCCCAGTTTGTGTGTGTGCATACTGGAAATTTCACGTCCTGCTGCCACTGAGGTCCACGAGAAATGAGGGATTATTAACCCCTGCTCTACTATTTGGGTAAAATACCCCGCTACCAAAACATCTCCCCCTCCTCTCTGAATAAAAATGCTCCGGGTCGCAGTTTTATTCCTTAAATTACTCCCAAATGTGAGTTTCCTATTCCCCCAGAGCTCTTTCACAGAGACCCATTATTTGACGAGTGGAACAGTCCATTGGTGTGTTGTGAAATCAGTTTGTTAAATTTAACTGTGGCTTCTCTGTGGGAGGAATAAAAACATAAGAGAGCTGCCAAACCAACACCAACAGGACTCCTAAAGTGGATTTAGTTTCTGAGAAACGATTTAAAACAAGTCTTAGTTTATTTAAGGAAATTATTTCATCCAACTAGGGTTGCACAATGTTATCGTAATCGCAATATGGACAAATGCGCTATCCAAATCGCAGGAGGTGCAACGTTTGGTAAAGGAGAAATATGTGAAAATATCTGATTATAGTGTTGCGGAGGGTCAGAGAAGAGCTGGCCCACACATGGTATTTTAAAGTCTTAAAGGGGCCCTATTCTGCTCATTTTTAGGGTCATATTTAGGTATTTAGTGTCTCTACTGTGACTTTAATGTTCAAAAAGCTCTTCATTTTTCTCATACTGCCTGTGCTGCAGCACCACTTTTCACCCTCTGTCTGAAACCACAGCCCAGTCTGCTCTGACTGGTTAGCTGGCGGGCTCTGTTGTGATTGGTCAACTGCTCAGAGATGTCCTACCCCTTAGTCTATCACGTACAATGTGTCCGAGCGCTAGCCAATAGAAGCACGAGTGTTACATAGTGATATCATTGTGATACGGAAGTAAATGGAGGCGTTTCTGGCAGGGGGGGAGTGTGTGGGAGAGAAACTCCTTCTCGAGGGAACTGGGATTTTAGCCTTTGCAGACCATTGACATGCACAAAAACCTAACACACTACAGTGTAAAGAAAACCCAAGTGAAAACCCCAAAAAGCGTAATATGGTGCCGTCCTAAGTAAACATGCCTTACTGTACTATGTAATCTTTTTGAAGGAGCCTTGAACTACTTTCATAGCCAAAAACTGAAGCTATGAATAAAGCCTTTGAATCTTGGCGTCTTATCTCCTTTCCTCACTTTAAATCCAGGAGCCAGAATCAACAACAACATGTTTTGTTTGTTTGGGTGCTGTCCACGGTGCTGACCCACCTTTATAATTAGATTATCAACAACACATTATCCGTGCAACAGTTAGACGTGTTACAGTTACGACCTTTACACATCTTTTTAAGGGTTTTTCTCTCAGTGTTAAAACATAGTGCATTAGTATTGCTTTTAAATCTTATCTTGTAAACAATGTGACACTTTTAATAAAAGGAGCAAACTCTAGTCAGATAAGACACATAAAGGTTTCCCAGTCGCTTGAAACAGAATATCCTGCTCAGTCAGTGCAGCAGCGGTGTGTGCCTCTGATGTTTTCCTGTAGTGAACGTTTAGTCCCATTTCTACCATAAAGGCTTCCTCTGCTTTAAAGCCTACCATTACCCTGGAGTGCATCTCTTATATTTAGTGGAGCTAATATGTAGCAACACGTCCAGTTGTATGTGTCTGAAGTCCCTTCCTCACAAAACAGCATTTATATGTGGTCAGGGACGGTCTGCAGAGCCTCCCCCGGGTTCCTGTTGATGTCCACGTTCTGCAGAAGGAACAGAAATTGAAAACCCAAACTCCTACTTTCAATAATTCAGAGTGGGTTTGATTATGTAGTGTGCACTGGAACCAGTCACCATTTTATTTTTAGTTTGTACAGCTGTATTTGTCTAGGCTTTAGACAATAAAATTGCAAAAAAAGGTCTGAGAAAGGTCTGTAGCTCAGGATAGAAGACCAATGCATCGGGGCGCTTTATTTAAATGTTACAACGCCCACATACATTGTCTCTGTCAAAGAAACCAATTAATAAACAGATCAGGGGAAATACTCAATAATACATCTTTAAAAAATACATTTATGTTTCCTTTCAATTTTGACTTGCAGTATTTGTGAATGCGTAACTTTTTTTATACAGCATAAATGATTTATTGTATATTAATATCCTGCCTCTATCTGTTTACTCTGTATAGATTCTGTATAGCAGTGGTAATTACAGGATAATATGACGCCTAGTTTCCCTTCATATGGTTTAAACAGATCTACATGGTGATCTGTAACATGGTCAAATGTAAAGTAACATTAGCACAAATAAAAGAGGTGTAAAACGTTACTGGTGTCAGTAACACAGCATACTTAAAGTATGCTTACATTAGCTCAAACTAGCCACTGTAGGAGGCTTGTGAAGACCAAGTGAGGCAGCAGCAAAACAATGAAGTGTGTGGAAATCAGTGAAACTTAATGCTTAAGAATCAAACTTTTTCCCTTGAACATATATATTTCATCTACAGCGTCAGCCACCAGACGTATGTAATGTACCGCAGACCGATAGCTGGCACAGCTAAGTATCTATTATGGCAGATCTCTTGCCAGTTGGTTTGATTTTACCTCTCACTTTGTATTACTTTCCCACTTTGTCCTGCAACTGTTGCACAGCAATTTCGCTGGGGATAAATAAAGCTTCTTGAATCTTGAATCTGTGTGCTTGTGGAAACTTACCCCTGGCCTCTCTCTGTGAGTGTTGACTGCTTCGATGTTGAGGAAGAATGACTCGACTTTACAGCCTGAAATTAAGAGAGAAAGAGAGAGTGCTAGGGAGAGAGATTTACTGAGATATGGAAGTGTCACACACTCGAGGGTTTACCACCTACCGTAGGCTATCGGTGTGAGCTTGAGCACTGTGTGAAGGGGGCATCTTAGATAAGGCAGCTCCTCTTCAGAGAAGAAATAATTATTAATACAATCAGAATTAAGTTGAAATGGCCGTCCTATAGCTCAGTGGGTAGATATAGCGGCCATATAATGGGGTTTGGTCCTCATGCGGTGGACCCAGGTTCGAATCCGGCCTGAGTCCCTTTGCCGCACGTTTTCCCCTCTGTCTCCCTACTTCTCATCTGTACTATATTAAAGGCACTGCTTGCCCCCCCCCCCCCCCCCCCCCCCCCCCCCAAAAAAAAAAACACAGTCAAAGGAATTAAGTTGCAAAAAAGCAGAAACTAATTTGAAAACTATTAATACAAAATAAAAGGAAACACACAAAAGTTTCCAGTAAAATATAAATATACAATAAGGAAGTGACAAATGACTCAGTAAAAAATGTACAGTTCATCAGAATCTAAAGTGCAAGAGCTGTGCGGTATTTAAATAGGTAGTAATCGTTTGTGTCATTGCGAACAATGTGACATTCTTCGGTGTCAGGATATTTTTCGAGGCCTGGATTTCTTTACCTGCAGGTTTGTTCATAAAGTAGGCCAGCAGGCAGCGGAACACAGCTTGGTGGCAGATCACCAGAACGTTTTCCTGCCTTTCCAGCTCCATGATGACCGGCTCCAGACGATGGACGAGGTCCTCGTAGGACTGGAAAAGAGAGAGAAAATGATTAATAATTCAAAACAGGCTCAATCTATCATAGCTTCTCAGGCCCCTCGGTATGGGAACGCTATGAACTGACCCGACCTGACTCTCTCATGAGGACCGTGTCTGGATTCAGCAAGACAAGCTTCTCTGTTTAATATGAAGCTGCAAGCACTTCTAAATCCCTCCAACGAGCATGTTTTAAAAGAGCAATGTAAAGTATTCTTTCTCTTCTAGAGGAGTTACATGTTATGCTGCTTCATACTGCACTACAAATATAGTACTTTTTATTATAATCAAAGTTCCGGGTTTGATTTCGGCCACATTTCTACGCAAGATTTCTACGAATGTGGCAAGGTGCATCAGTAGAGCCGCTCGCAAAACAATACATCAGACTGTGGTTGAGTGTTCAGATACTATAACGATTTAATAAAACAAGTCTCTAGAATATTCATCGGAGCACTCACCTCCCCCTTTGGGTAACGATACCGATACTTGTCCTGGTCTCTCAGTGCAAACTCTTCCGGTAAATTCTCCTGAATCTCTTCGTAGGTTAACTCCTCACACACACCCTTTGAGATAAAACAAAAACATGAACAGAAGCAGTAAAACAAAAGGCTTGCTTTACAGCTCATAGGTCAACGTTTCGGAGATTCTTGTACCAAACACACAGCTAATAAATTCAACTATGACTGCACATCTGAAAACATCCTCTAGAAAAATAAAAGAAGCCTTTTTTGATTTGGGTTTGTTGTGTAATGATAAGACTAATCATTTCCGATCCAGAGATGTATTAATGAACTCACAGCGTCTATCTCATTGAGGGCCTTCCACTGCTCGTACTGGACCCCCAGAGCCTCGGCGGTCTGGATGGTCCTCTTCATGTGGCTCGTCCACACCTTCAGCTCTTTGATGTTCTGACCTCTGATGAAGGTCGCCAGACCCTTCGCATACTGGAAACAACAAGTGTAATATAAACATCTTCATTTGTCTTTTAGGGATTTCAAATATGTTGATTGTAGGATGAAACAAATACAACTGTCAAACCTTGTTTTTGTATTAATGCATTACTAATCCAATGATATCATTTTTAATAGCATAACAGTCCAAGGGGACATTTTTCTGCATTGAGCTCTTTTACCTTTAATACTTTCAGATTATACTCCCCATACTTTCACTTAGGTAACATTTGAAAAGCAGGATTTATAACAGAGTATTTGTGCAGTGAGGCGTTACTGCTTAAAGGATATGAATACTTCTTCCCCAGGTGTGGTGTGGTCTCCTCACCTTGTGTCCTCTAGGGGAGAGTCCTGAGTCTCCTCCGATGCGTCCTGACAGGTTGAGCTCACTCTCTCCGTGGCGGGACAGGTAGATGGACCTCGGGGTGACGTGGATGTTCATGAGGTAATACACGATCCGGCTCTGGATGTGATCCTGGATCTGGTTCACCAGGTACCGGCTGCCCACGTTGAAGATCTTGATGTAGGACAGCTTCCTGTTTGAAATCAGCATTGGGGAAAACCGAATATTAAATCGATTTGTCCGCAACTAAAGAAAAAAAACAACTGTTTTGTGAGAATGGTTTTAATCTCACAGGAAGAAATGCATCATGGGTAAGTACCTGTCCTTCTCATCGTCGATGGGCATGTAGCTGGACTTGTAGCAGTCGATGCGCCGGCTGAAGTCTTTCATCGCCTCGTCTTCGTCACGATCAACGTAATCTGGACTCCCCAGTTTCACTTGCTGGAAAGAAAATATTTTATATTGAAAACTATATCCGTACAGTGTCGGCAAACATTTAAAAATAAAGAACAATATCATCGACTCACCTTAATATTCTCTGCAATGATTTCCGGGTTGTCACAGATTGATTCCACAAAGAACACCTGCGTACAGGAAGTCATTTAATTTATAAAATGAAATGTATACTTTATGTTCCCCTTCAGAACATGAGTCTGCGATTTTAATAGCCCATAGCTATTCCCCCTGCCTCTTTACACTAAAATAAGCTTACAACATGCAAGCTCTAGATTCATACTGAACAGGCAGATATGAGAGTGCTCAATCATTTCAGGTATCTCTGCAAGAAACAGAATAAGCACATTTCTCAAAATTTCAAACATCCGTACTTACTTTGTAACCCCTCTCCTTTGCATAACTCAGGATGACTGCCCTCCGCTCCCTGGTGGTGTTTGTGGCATCAAATACCTGGAGATAAACATCAAGGTGTTTATTCATTGTTTTATCGTGATAAGAGGGACAGTTTGTGTTGTCCTCTTACTCACGGCAGCTTGTCCCTGCTCCTTTGAGAAGTATGCAGCCACATCTTTGAGAGCGGCTGAGGCACAGGCCCTAAAAGAGAGGAGAAACTCTTAAAGCCAAAGCAACCACAACTGCCAAATGATGATAGAACAATCAAAGTGGCAAGAATAATCAGACCAGATAAAACTTAAATATAAACATCCGTCTGTTTTGACATCCTTCTTACTTTCGTATCTTCATGGCCTCCTCATTTTCGGGATTAAAGAACTCAAAGTCCTTGTAGATCTTGACCGCCTCCCTCCGGTACTGGCCCACGTTAAATGCTGTTAAAATCAGGGAAACAGAGATCTTCCTTTTTAGGAAAGAAAACCTAATGTTGTTCGAAGAGATGATCTAAAACTCTTTAAACATGAAACACTTCTCGTCTCGGATGCTTTTTCACTGACATTTTGTGGGCACTCCGATCCAGTTCAGGTAGCGGGTGAGCTTCTTGGAGATGTACGTCTTCCCTCTGGCTGGCAGCCCCACCATCACAATCATCGTGGGAGAGTTACAGAACTGAGGCACCGAGGCTGATGGGAGACAAATGCATTTAACATAAAGCTGCAGTCACCGAATGCTGCTGAAATGTTAGTGTTATTGGTGCAAATGTGACTGTTCAAATGGTTGAATGAGAGAGTGTGAGGCTCTGTGCTGCAGGTCCTGTGTTCACTGTGTCACTGCCTGGATAATTATCACTAGGAGAGAGAGTAAGAGCGGCAGGGTGCAGCTCAAATGTCTGCAAACGAGCGTAGTGAGTCACTTGGCTTATCTGCACATCTTAGGGAGAAGCAGCCAGCAACAAAATCAGATAAACAGACACCAAAACAAGGCAATGCAAACAATATTTAAATAACGTTTTCTAACGAGGTGCTTTCCATCTCCTCCTCCTCAGGAAGCACAGTCAGCTTCACCATATGGCCCACGATCACAGGAACAAACACTCCTAATATCCGAGCGTGTTTGAATGTCAGTCTCTCCCCTGCCGGAGGTTATCAGCTCAGATTCACTCAATGTTCCCAATAAAACACCAATAATCTTCACAATGATGCTTTGGTCCAGACTGTGGCACTACACCCAGTGATGTCAGCAGCAGCTTAAGGGAAAATGCATTGAAGACTTTTTTAAATGCCATTCAGAATCACATTTTTGACTAAATGTGTGCACGTTTTTTCAGCTATCTGGATCGTGGGACTTTAGTGCAAGACACATTAGATAAGGAATACAAAATGACTCATTATTTGCAGCGTTAGAGAAAAAAAGGTTATTAAAATGTACTCTTCATGCTCTTTTTCTAACTGTTGAAAGACATTTAATTTAATACAAATATCTGCCTTTTTTTATAATAAACTCCCTGCCTTTTCGGACATTTGGATTATCTGCAGAAACCCTGGATTTAATACAACTACAGTAAAGAAAATACATGCCTCATAGTATATTGACCTCGGATATTAATCAGCCTTTTCTTCTTATATATTTTCCACACAAACTCAACTTCATTTCCAACCGTTTGCATGTTTCTTACCCGGTCATTACGCAGTGGTTGCATGTCTGTCTCAAAAAATGCAATGTAATTTATAAAGACAGACTGCAGGGTCGCACAAAGGAGCCGGACGGTCCAGTGTGTGACTATACAGGACAGGGAGAGCCTCCAGGCTGTTCGATTATGAATGGAGTATGCTGCGTCAGCAAAATGCTCAAAAGGCCCACGTCAGACACTGAACAGAGAGGGAGGCCTGGCTGTCATCCCATGACTGACTCCTCTGTGTGTCTGTCTGCAGCCCCCGACAGGAGCTTAGTCAGTATGAAGCAGTACGAAACACACCAATGCCTGCTGGCGGTTTCAAAACATTGATCTAAAATGAATGAGAAAGAGTAGAACAAACAGCAACACACACTACTTCTCCTCAAGCTGCACTTACATCCTCTCCTGCGGTTCAAGTTGCAGCCCACCCATGGCACCCAGATCTTGAGCAGAGGAGTCTGGGTGAGTTTCCTCTGCTCTGTGTTCACGGTGAGAGCCATGACTGAGCGGCTCTGTGATATGTGTGTGCTTCACTGAACTCTACCTACTGCAGGTCAGCTGACTGTTGCTAAGGAGAAGCACTTGGTGGAAAAGGGGTGGGGGGTGGGGGGGGACCTGAGGCCATGCTGCTTGTCTGTCTCTCCGTCTGTTTTATTATTCCCTAAGGCCTTAAGTGAGCGGATAAACTCTCTGTAGTGATGTCAGAGAGCAGGGAACCATTCATATCCAGCGTCCTGTTGTGGCGACGCAGCTTCAAACCGTCCTGTGAGGCGAGTATTACGAAGAGAGGATCCTCTCATGAATTCAAATGAGCACAGATGGTACCACACACGCTGTTTGTTTACCTCACTGTGATGTGACAGGGTTATTGTTCAGGGTCATATCAATAATATCCTGCAATACTAGCACTCGAAAGCTTCTGTGTTCTCTGAAAGTCAGCAGATATGTATGTGTATGACATGTGAAACATAGCCTGCCTGATCCAAAAAGAGGACAAACCTTAATGTAACTCAATCCATTAACGTCAAACAGGCAACGTCCTGTACCCGGTTTTGGCTGCTTCTGTTTCTCTTGGGCAGAAAGACAGCGATGTGCACTAATGACCACCATTTCCTGTTTGGAGCCCAGTTGGACCATTAAGAGAAGGTCCATGTTATTCTATTGGGCGTTTGACCTGACAGGAGTTCAGCGTGTCCCAATCAACAGCCACAGGGGATTGGAGTTTGGGCATTTCCTCCAAATACTTTCTCCAGTTCTCTTCTCTTTTACAGACAGCCTCCACACTCACAGACATTAGAAGTTACAACTCTTTCTAGGAAATCTAAACAAAACATGAGCAAATTCCAGTTAATATGTCAAAGCCTCCTCAGAGATGATATCTTTCTTGCAGAATCACCTATTAATGTGTTGTTGTTGTTGTTGTTGTTGTTGTTGTAGTTTTGAGCGGGTTAGTTCTTTGTCTCATCGACTGTCTCATTAAATAACTCACACAAGTATAAGAGAGTTATATAAACAAAAAGCGACAATGGAGTCCATTAGATAACAGGCAACTCTCTAAACCTGCTGTCTATTTCTTACTGTTGATATGTCACCGCTACTTGAGCAGTTGCTTCACTCAACAAGGAAGTCCCTTCCTTGCTGCTTAAAGGCTGGCGTTATATGACACAGTTCTATTTTTACTTTCATATTGTGACCTGTGTTGCACAACGTATGAACACATGGCCTGCATATGTCACACTTTACTATAAACTTGCTAAAAGGAGTCTTCTACGCATTACTTCGGCATGCTCTGTGCAGAGGCTCACCTGCACTGTCACACCTGCGCCGCCTCAAGTGTTCCAGCTGGGGAGGCTCCATTCTGCTCTCCAAGGAAGCAGCCAGCAGAGCGGATAAAGACCGCCCGACACAATCCACGCACTGGTGGCAATGGGATAGATGCTCTTTTTAAAGAAACTAAACCCCCACTGCCAAAGCAACCCCCCACCCCTTCGAGCCCTCTCTTTTCACGCCACATGTGACATATGATAGCAGCACGATGGTCTTGTCCTTTAATGTTTGCCAGGGCCAGAGTTCACAACATACACACATGCAGGAGAAGCTGCACTGAGAGGGCGTGTCGTAACATGTGCAAAGGTCACTGGAAAGGTGATTGTTGTTGCACAGGGGATGACATTATGACGACGAATAAAGTAAACTTGAGATTACCATGTTGGTCAGGGACACTATCATGCTTTTGTAGTCTATTTCATGTATTTTGTAAATGTCATCCCTTTTTCCCTCCTTTCAGACTTTTGTTTTAAATTGTCATAATTAGCTTAAGCATTCTCTGATCGTGACCAATGTTTTGTGACGTTGCAATGACCTGGGGTCCATGTGGACGTGCCAAAATTCCTCAAATTATTCTTGAGATATCGCGTTTGAAAGAATAGGACGAGCGTTCGTCATAAATATGGACAGCTGAAACATACCACATTGTAATGATAACTGGTGGAATCAAAAAGGAAGTAAACCACTTGCTCTGATAAACAACACCATGGTTGCCTCAAAACCACATAGTTTATATAGGTCACCATAAACCATGGTTTTCATCACCCATGGGGGGAATGGCTTTGACCAATTTGACAATAGGGTACTAAAGTAACAAGATGAACAACAACCGCAAGTTTTAAATAATTTCCTGCTCTTAAATTCAAACTCTGTGGCCAGTCATAACCTCCAAACACTTTGACTGCCTGTAGAAAGAGTTGCACCGTTTAAAAACAAATGCAGTGCCGAGCTGTTTTAGGAAGTCACTTTATGAATATAATTGTATTTGTGACCCATTGCACCACCTTGACGCCTCAACAACACAACTTTAGTGTTTTAAAGCAAAGAATTGCAAAGCTTTAAGGTTTTAATACATTACCACCAATATGAGGAAAAAGACAGAAAGTTAACCATTGGTGAAAGTGAAAATACCTGCCTATGCAAGATAATGTACTAATTTCTGAGAATTCAAAGGTCATACATAGATATAACAAGACATTGATTACTTAGAAAAACGACCAGACCAAGTGTACTCTGAAAAACTATATAGAAGATGAAATGAATCGCCTTTTCTTCATAAAAAATGGAAGTATTTATCTATCTATCTAAAGACACACAACACAGTTCATGAACTATTGGTGTGCGCTTGCAGAGAGCAGATGCTAATCTGATGTTGGGTTTGAATGCATCAGACCTTTAAAACATTCCAGAAGTTTGTAAAATCATATCCAGATGGTGTTTGCTTCGGGAGAGCATAACAGTCAGAACAGGGGGAGAAATGGGCGGAGGGTTTTACAGGGGGACCTACGCATGGTTGCATTTGTTTGGATAAACAGGCAGCAGAAAGGATAAGTCAGGGCCATGCAGAGTTATACATTTACCTGCATTTCTACCGGCAGCTCAGCAGGACCGCTCATTGATCAACTCGGACCGGGTCTGAGGGAGAAGTCTGAGGTGAGCAGCTATTTTGATAAGAAATTGTGTGTTTCTGCACGTGTAATTACTTTTTCAAAAGGTTGTGCAGAGGTATTTCTTCACAGTTAAGCTCTTTACATTAACAGGCCTGCTTTTCATCTTTGCTGTAACGTGCTTCTGCTTCTTAGAAAACCCCCCCTTGTGTAAAGAGGTCAACACAAATATGAATTTCTTTTTGAAGCTATCATGCTCCATTTCCCTTCGCATTTGATATCAAAGTGAGTCTGCCATACAGCTGAGTCTGGCAGTGCATCTAGGTTGTGGTTTATCGTGTCCTGTGTGCTGCAGTTTGAAATGAAAAGTCGTTTTTGTACACACCACAATGTTTGCTACGGTGGCTTTAATTTTAGAATAATAACTTCTGCACTACATTTCCTGCTGTGCTCACTGTTAATGCTTTACACCAAGACTTTACTTTAATGGTTAAGGGCCACAAGGACTTTGACTTGGTTAACTGGTGCTCTAGTGTACATAACAGCTCCAGGAGAAAACTCAGAGAAGGACAATGACCAACATGTGGCACATAGACAGGTTAAGAAAAGACATACTGTGTGGCGAAAGACTGATCATAAACATAGATAAACTTTAAAACATGTTTGTAGATGTAGAGTTTAAAAAGAAGGGCCTTATCCACACCCAGTCAGGTTCAAAAGAGATTTACAGAGTTCATGTTTATTTTGAGGCAAAGAGCATAGATATTGAAGTATGTCGTAATAGAGGAGGACGTTTTAAGACATTCATTTCAAAATCTGATTTCACGCAAACCGGCATTTAGCGTTATGACAAATGAAGAATGAAGAAAGCTGTTCTGACAGTGCCAAATAAAATTGTATTGGTCCGGATGCTGATGTCAAGGGGGTGTACCATGGTTTGGTATTCATTTTTGTAGGCTCAAAGAAGACAGACAACATATGAGAAGATCATGTCCTATTTGTCTGGGACACTGAATGTATATTGATGTATGTATTTATGTAAATGATGTTCATAATAAAAGCGTTATAGCTTTACAAATGACACCAAACCTGCCATGAAATCCACAAAACCAGCCTGAAAATAAGGAGAATCTGGGTTCAGAAGTATGCTACAGTCAACTTCCCTTTTTGAGATTTATGAGAAATGAATGATGTAAGAGCACACCTTAAATGAATCTGGCTTTTTAACCAAGTGTATTAAACTAACATTTGTAAGGTAGCTATTTGGCAGCTTGAGCACAGCATGAACTGTAAATCTATTCAGTAAAGTTTCTGTGTCTCCTCCACAGTGATGAGGTCATATCCAGCCCTGGCGTTCACCCTGCTGTTTTCAGCTACCCTGCTTTCCAGTTGTGACGGTGGAAAAGTGCTGGTTTACCCAGTCGATGGGAGCCACTGGCTAAACATGAAAATCCTGTTGGAAGTGCTTCATTCGAAGGGCCATCAAATCACGGTTATTCGTTCCTCCACCAGCTGGTACGTTTCAGAGTTCTCACAACATTACACCTCCATCACTGTCCCCCAGGAACAATCCCAAAACTTAGAAAGCCAGGACTTCATGACCTCTTTTCTGAAGAGGTCAATAGAGATCCGTCGGAATAAAGGCTCACTCTGGGCCCTCCTTGAGTTTTATAGGAATATTTTCGACATGATGGGGGAGAACCAGAAAGTTGTAGCACAGCTGGTTGTCAGCATCTTCGAGAATAAGACACTAATTAAGGAGCTGCAGGAAACTGGATATGATCTTTTTCTGACGGACCCTGCATTTCCAGGCGGAGTGCTGTTGGCACACTATCTCAAGCTTCCCTTGGTTTTCAACGTGCGTTGGCTTTTCAGTGGCGAGGGCCACTTTGCCATCGCTCCTTCACCTCTTTCCTACATCCCTGCATTGTTCTCCGACCACTCAGACAAAATGGACTTTTTCCAGAGAATCTACAACATATTCCGGCAAAGTGTAATGATTTACATGTACCACTATGTCTCCAATCCACCTTACCAGGCTGTGTGTGATCATTATTTTGGACCTGATGTCAGCGCCATGTCTCTCATCCAGGGAGCTGATCTCTGGCTAATGCGGGTCGACTTTACATTCGAGTTTCCTCGTCCCACCATGCCCAACGTTGTCTACATCGGAGGCTTCCAGGGAAAGCCCTCCAAGCCTCTGTCATCAGAGTTAGAGGCATTTGTGCAGGGTTCTGGTGAACATGGGGTGATTGTAATGACTCTGGGGACCCTGCTAAGCGACCTGGGCCCTGATATCTCGGAGATTATTGCGGCTGCATTTGCAAATCTCCCCCAAAAGGTTGTGTGGAGACACATGGGGAAAAGACCCAAAACCCTGGGAAACAACACGATGCTGGTTGAATGGCTGCCTCAAAACGATATTCTAGGTCACCCTAAAACCAAGGTTTTTGTCACGCACGGGGGGACTAATGGAATTTACGAGGCCATCTACCACGGTGTACCAGTTCTAGGCATCCCTCTCATCTTTGACCAGTATGACAACATGGTGCGTCTGAAGTCCCGGGAAGTGGCCGAGATTGTTGAAGTGACAACCTTGGATGTTGAATCCTTCACTAGCGCTCTGAAGAATATTCTAGACCCAAAGAAGCCATACAAACAGAACATGGTTAAACTGTCACAGCTTCACCGTGACAAACCAATGAAACCCATAGACAGTGCCATTTTCTGGATGGAGTTCGTCATGAGGCACAAGGGGGCAGCCCATCTGCGTACAGAGTCCTACAAGCTGCCATGGTATGCCTATCACTGTCTAGATGTGATAGCAGTCTTTGTAGCATTTGGTTTTCTGATCATTGCTTTAGTTTGGGTTTCTTGTAGATGGCTCATCGGATGTTTGATAAAGACCAAGAAGTCCACATCAAAGTCAAAGAATTAATAGATAACTGCATGAGGATGTCAACTGGAGACTGTTGATGAGAGTGAGATAAAACATCCGTCATTTACAGTGGACCAGAAACTATCAAACAACAACAGGAAGCAATACATATCACATGAATGTCTTAGTGGGAAAGTGCTGTTAAGGCTGATTAATAACAACTTTAAACTGTTCGAATCATTAGCACTATTCAATCTACTGAAATGTTTGCAAAAGAAGATACAAGTGGGATCTTTGCATAATTCTGTAAAGTGATTCATTAATGAGTTTTACAATGAAGTGTTGCTTTCCCCTCCTTCTGATTATGAATCATCATCAGTTTGTATGTTGCAATGCTTGTGAAATGTTAAAAATAATAAATGATTGACAACAGTTTCATTTTTTCAAAACAAAAATCTAATTGGAACTTTAAAGCAAGTTGAATTTGGACATGTTGAGTGGTAAAACACTTTATAGAAACAAGTGACGGGGGTGCAGCAGTTTGTAGCGGGATATACTACATGTTGGATTTATTAAATAACCAAACATGTTGTCAGTTTCATAGGTTAACAAGCATTAGCCTATTGCATCCAGAATCAAACCATTTAACTGATATTTCTGACCCTAAATAAAAGTTGAGCTGGGTGTTTGAGTAAGACTGTAGCTCTGTTACACGGCGTAGCTGATGAACAAACACTAACCTATTAACTGCTGTAAACCAGCACTAATTAAACCCATTATCTTCTTTAGAACTGCAGTACATAGATCATTAACATCAGTTGGATAACAGACCAGTGTATTATCTGAAACCTATATCAATGTTTAATAGGATTAGTCCCGACTCTAGTTAGTGTCACTCCTGCTTCAAAGAACTAGCTGGGTGTTTACACTACATAACATTTATATAGCTGATCCTTTTTTGCATTCGACCATGTGAGCCCAACCACAGGAACCACACAAATAACTCCATCAGTTGCACTAATGTAATGCAAGCGCTTCATTTATAGACCAAAAGAAATAGGTATATCTGGACAGACATTTTTTGCAGCATGTTTTATTCCTCTAACATGTTCCTGTTTAAGCCACTACACACACATATGCACACACAACAAACGGTACTGGGCTTCACAACCTCCTTCTAAAGAATTCAGTGATACACAAGAGGTTGTGGTTAAAATTCAGTTCCTGTTTGTTCAGCACGTTTGTCTTTTGTTGAAACGGCATCATATTTTACAAAAACAAAACAAATGTCAGAGAATTTAGCAGGCAACATCATTCACAGTCTGCACGGCCCTCCACTTTAAAATACTATTCACTAAAGTTAGCCATATATTTTTCATTGTTTTACATTTAGATTCAGATTCAAGAAGCTTTATTTATCCCGAGGGAAATTGATTTAAATTTGGTGTTAATAATTGTCTATAGCATTTTCTTTTTTGACGCTAAATAGTTTCATTAAAATACTTTTATTACCTTAATTTTTGACCTACTTACAACTTATTTTATTAGATTGTTTATTTATTGTTTATTATGCAATTTGTCAATGTAAAGATACTGATCCCTGTTCAACCTCATCTGCAGTTTGAGCTACAGGCACAGAGCAGAAGTTTGAGAGACTCAAACGACTGAACGTCTCACGAGCGCACATGAGCAGCCGTCTGAGTTGAGCAGGAATATTCTCATCTCCATGGAGGTAAACCAGGGGGTTGAGAGCACTGTTCAGACACACAAGGCCACGACTTATCTGATGAGCAATATAGACTCCATCAAACCAGTTACGGCAATTTCTCTGTTTTAACAAAACTCTAGACCAGAGGTTGAGGTTCTTCAAAACATGATAGGGGATGTAACAAACGGAGAAAAGAAGAATCAAGATTAACAACAGCTTTAAACTTCTCTGTTTCAGTACCTTGTCAGTGGTGTTTGTGCGACAGAGCACAACAATCACATGTCCATAGCAGCCCAGAGTGATCAGCAATGGGATACAAAACCCAGTGAGAGTCCATCCAAGGCTGTACTTCAGGTAATCCTCCACGTAGATCTTACTGGTGGTTTCATAACATTTGACAGTTTTGTTTCCAAATGTTTTGCTGAAGAACATGTCTGGAAGAATTTGAATGCTCACCATCAGCCAAACCAAGACTGAGATCCCCACAGAGTGGAGGACAGTTATTCTTCCCATTACTCTCATCGGATGGACAATAGCCAGGTACCTGTACACACTTATACAAGTGAGGAACCCAATGCTGCTATACAAATTCAGGTTGAAGCAGAATCTCGTTATCTTGCAGAACACATGTCCAAAGATCCACTTACTGCCCATAAAGTGGTACACCATCAGAAATGGCACTGTGAGCAGGTACAAAACATCAGCAAGTCCGAGGTTCAGAACAAAAACATTGATGTTTCCCAGTTTCTTCCATTTCTGTGGCAAAGATTTCAATCCCCATCCATTAGCTAGCAGACCAACGATGAAGACTAAGATGTAAACAGGAGGCAGAAATCTTCCAGAGAAGTCAAAGCTAACACGAGGACAAACAGACCCATTCATTCTGTATTCGGAAGAGAATATTACAACAGATCTTTGTCTCTGTCGGCGATCAGACAGTGTAAGGAAACGTGACATACTATCTGTTCCGAGAAGACCTCCTTTTGATGCTCTGCTGTCCTTGATATCAAAGTGAGATCAGAGTGAGGATATGTCAGCATCACGTGTGCTTTCTTCGTTTGCATACGCACCATTAAAGTCTGGTATTTTTTCCACTATACCAGAGAACTTTTAATATTGACGAGAACGTTCACTCTCAAAACCGTTCCGGTATGGTACTGCACCTGGGGGGCGCTGGTGGGCCAGTGCAGAATGAATGTGGTCCTATGGAGCCCCACCCATAGATTCCTACATTTCTTTGGATATAATTTTTTTTTAAATCACTGCTATAGTTTTTTAAACATGGAATGGATAATCCTCACAAACGACACATAGCTAGTATTTTATATTCGCTTGATTTTGACTAAAATTAGGTTTTTGTAAATCAGATGACGTCATGCGTGATAAATTGCTTTACGGCACCTTGTGTCTCTCCTTCCCTTTCCTTTCCCTCGCAGCAACAGCTGCATACGATCGCAGCTGATTTGGCTCCGTGGGACTGATTTGAACTCACCTCCTTTAGCATTTGACAAATTATTCGCAGACCTGTGTTTATGAAGTAATTGAGCAAAGTACAATCAGTGATGTCTCTAGTCACATTTGTCAACTTCCTTCAGGCATTGACAATTGCGCAGATTTTCCCTCCAAATTTTTTAAATACCGGCTTTCTTGCGAAGCCGAGCGCAGATAGGCTGCATATAGTACAGATATAACTGAATATAGAAGGAAAACATGTTACCTTTCATCATCCTTGGGGAAGCTGAAATAGGACAGTCCTTTTTGAGAATTTTTGCAATTAATTGCAGCACACTGACGCGGCATCTTTATCTTAATCAACTTTTTTTTACGGAATGTTTAATGTTCTAGAAAGCGGGATTTATCCTTAAGGTAGCAATATAGCAATATCGAACATACGCTCAAGGTAAGAAAACAAACACATGCTCGTAATCAGTTAACTTTCAAATTTATTTTTACAATACAATGTATGTGTGTGGTAGGATCAGTACATCCAAAGTTGACCATAATCAAATAAAAAAGTTCGATTGTAATGTCCTTTCAGAGTCCTCCTTAAGAGCTTTCTTCTTCTTCTCTTTTAACGGCGGTTGGCACCTTAAGAGCGTTGTTGATGTTCTGTGGACAGGTACCACAAAGCGTATTCTTCGGTCGTAACCAGTCGTGAGTTCTTCATTGACCAATCGGCTTTCATTAGCCAGATGCTAGCAGAACCTGGGTCGCAACTGCCCAACCTGTAAGAAAACAAAAGGCTATGACCCCCAGATTATTCCACTTTTGACGAAAAATCCCTGTCGACCTCTCGGAAACCACAGTAGTATTTTGGATTTTGTAGACGATATGCTAGGAGAATGATGTAGCTAGCCGCCTAGCTCCATAGGGGTCCATGTATTCTGCACTCGCCCGCGATCGCCCCCTAGGTGAACTGCAGCCAAATTCGGTACAATGGGGGTGAATAGAGAGTGAAGGGGCTTTCCGTAGACGGGCTTTGACTATATGATGTTGTGGGAGGATGTGGTTTTGAGGGTTGGGGCATTTCATTAAGCAGAGTGTACAGGACACGTGCCCAAAGTGTACAAATAAATATCCCCTTATTGAGCTCCTTAACAGTTTTAGATAACACTACAAGTGCATACTTTTATTTAAGACATATACATGTAGAAGCAGTTTGGGTGACGCAGGTTGGCTTTATCATTTACACAGATGGAAATACAGGAAAAGGTCTCCCTCTAATGGTAGAGTTCCTACTATAAACAACAATTGATGAAGCCTTCTTAAACACTTGCAGATTCAGTGAAATAAAGTTGAGTTGATCTAAATGTTGTTGTTTACGTTGGTTAATGTACTCAAAGCCAAATTATAATGAATGGGAAAGTTTAACTTTAAATGTGGTTAATGGTCTTTTATCTTTCATTTATTCACAATAGTATCACTAATACCATTGCTTAACGCCAGTACCTGTAACTGTGAAAAGAATCCACAAATGCTTTTTGACACATGCAAAATGAGTTGAGAAGATCTGACTTTTATGAAATATAGAGGAGAATTTTTCTATGTTGTTGAGGGCAAGTCTAATTCAAATCTCAGGTTTAGATAAGCAAACTGCAAAGACAGGAGTCCACAGGCACACTATGCCACACATAAAATGTAGCATCCCAATGGAATTAATACAAGCCTGGACTGATGGTTTCATGTACTTTATTCCGTTTCCAATATTACTGCATTGACCAACGTAAGAGCTAGGTAGAAATTAAACAGGAGACAAAATGATACACATTAGACACATTAAGCTAAACTCTGTTAGCACTGAAAAGTTAACAAATACACAAATAAACTCCAAATTATTTGACAATTAGACACACAGATGCAGTTACCTTGTTTCCCTCTCGACTGGAGCTAAACTCCGTTATACTCTCCCGTTATGTCGTGTTACTGCACCGTTTCTCCGTGTTACCGTACTTTTCGTTAACGTCTTTCTGCTCAACTTCCGTTCCTTATCTCTTCAAAATAAAAGCACATCCTTGTTCATGAAAGATAACAAAATAAAAGCAATTTAACAAATACATGAACCATATTGTTTGGGTTCCTTTACATAAAAAGATAGCTAAACGTCCAGGGGCCTCGTTTATAAACGTGGCATACGCCCAAAAAATGGCGTACGCCAGTTTCTAAGCAATCTTTTCGATTTATAAAAAACAAACCTGACGGGAAATGTGCGGTCCTCCAAGCACACTCTGACCCATGCTTACGCACAAACACGGGAGAGATGAGAAACTGCGACACCGTTGGCAGAAGGAAGAACGGAGAGAACCATGTGGAAATAAAACCACCAATCGAAACATTACCTCATATATCATATAAGAAGAATTCATTTGCAGAAGGATAAAAGCCGATCTTAAAATGATTAAACAAACGCCTGTTTGAGACTTCTGAGTGCACACAAAACCATAACTTTGAGAAATAAATAAGATAAGATAAGATATGTTATTGAAACCCACCCCTCAAATATATTCTCAACATGTTACGAAATGTGTTCTCATACATGATGTGGTAAACAGAAAGACATGTTAACTGACGCCGTTGAGGTTGTCTGAAAATGTGTTTAAATTGTTGAGCATTTTAGAACTTTGTTTTTGAACGGTCCTTTACAAATAAAGTTCATTATTATGCCGTTCGCCGGAACGTGATGGGTCGCTCGTAAAACACAAAATATATGAAAACTAATAACACCATATATTTGGTCAATTGTAGCCCTGACATCACACAACATACTGGTTGTATTTCCTTTAACTGGTTGATAGAGTTGCTGCTGGGGGTGGGTGAGACGCACAGGGTGCAGTGGAGACGCTGTGCACAGCCGGAACACAAACCACCAAATAAACAGATATCTCTTTTGTAAACAAAGTCCCAACTGTTTGTATATGTGCAAACCCTGCTATTGCACTTGGTTTAATATCATTTCCTAAAAGGGAAGAACATTACGTTACTGAGTGCCAGACGCACAGGTGTAGGCTAACGTGCGTGCGCAGTGTTTTATAAACCGGAATATTTTTGTGCATATTTACTTGCTTTGTCCTACGTATGCCACCTTCCCACGTGAATCCTAGGCAGTGCTTTATAAATGAGGGCCCAGGTCTCTTAATGTCAACGATTGGCCACAAGGTGGGGTAGATGTCAAGGTTTTAGCTGATCTATAATAAAAGGTTTAACACATGAGGAGCACAAAGGTGAAAGAGATGGCAGTGCATTAAAATGTTTCTGTTTGAAACATTTTAATAAAGCACAGGCAGTATGAGGAAAATAAAGAGCTTTTTGAACATTAAAGCATGGAGACATGTCCCAGTAGAGGAACAAAATACAGATATGAACCTTGAAAGTCAATCAATTTGGCTTCATTATTTATATAAAATATAAAAACTGCTGTGTATTTCTGTGTGCTTCAAACATGTTTGTAACAGCTCATCATCAGAGAGAAGAAGTGTACTGCAAAAGGATTTAAAGAAAAAGGCTACAAAATATACATTAGGAAAATATGAATCTTTGAACACTCTGCTTTGAAATCAAAAACACACACATCTTTTTAAAATGCAGGACATAAGTAAAACATTGAGATATCTTCAACTGACATCGGTCTATAATATATTTACAACAAACAAATCATATCAAAAAATAAGTGCAATGTCACATTACTACAAAAACTGTACAGGTTAAAAGTTGAACTGCTCAATGTCTGTCAACACAAAGGCTGGGGTCCTTCTTTGGGATCACTTTCTATCTAACAAACTATGCCCTTGAAGACATACAGTAAATTGCCGGTAATCAATGTAAACATGTCTTTAAAACTTTCTTTATGACCATACCATTAATAGTGAATAAGTGCAGTTTGAGATTGTACATGTGTGAAGATCAGCATTCACAACCTCAATCATCAGTTTATTTAAAATGATCCTTTTCTCCCTTAAGGTCCGTTTTGGAGAGGATGCGGATCCGCCTCAATGAAGTCTTACTGTTCTGAGTGACCCGGCGCTCACACAGACCGCTCAGGGCCGGTACCCCCACAGAGCTGGGTTACTGTAAAGGGTGTAGAGTACAGCCTACAGAGATCCAATTGGTCTGGCTCTTTTTTTCTTCCTGTTTGTTATCCCGATCATTGAATTAGTTGTCAAATTCTGGTTTGCCTCAACCCACTAATCAACGTGATTACTATTACACACAGTATGACTCTAAAGTTGGGGGATTTCTTTGCACAAGTAGTCAGACATAGTTGTTCAAATATATAATGTTAAGGTCACATTGTGCTTACATCAGTTATACATACAGTACCAATATTGACATTTGAATCTGCCATTGTACTTTATACAGTTTTCCAGTGAACCACTTTCTGCAGGCGTGTTCCAACACGTGAAGCTTTACAATTTGCATCCTGTTTATTTTTACACATTCACACTTCTGTTTTAAATTCAGAGAGCATGCATCTACATTAACATCCCCATAAAACCACAATGTGTAGTCCTGTTCTCTCTGGCATCATTTTTAGATTAACATGAACTTTCTGAGCCTTTTTAAGCATTTGAACAGCAAGATGACCACCACAGAGACCATGACCATGGTTCAATTCATGTTTTACTTCAAGAGAACTTGACTAAGAGTGCTGTAAAGTCTCAACACAGCTTGGCGAGCTCGCTGTAGCAGTGGTCTGAGCTGACCCCAAATACTTTCATCTCCATGGAGGTAAACCAGAGGGTTGAGAGCACTGTTCAGACACACAAAGCCACGACTAATCTGATGAGCAATATAGACTCCATCGGACCACTCACGGCACAGATTTTGATTTAACAAAAGTCTAGACCAGAGGTTAAGGTTTTTCAATACATGAAAGGGGATGTAACAAACAGAATAAAGCAGAATCAAGGTGAACAACAACTTCAAGCATCTCTGTTTCAGTACCTTGTCAGTGGTGTTTGTGCGACAGAGCACAACAATCACATGTCCATAGCAGCCCAGAGTGATCAGGAATGGGATAAAAAACCCAGTGAGAGTCCATCCAAGGCTGTACTTCAGGTAATCCTCCACGTAGATCTTACTGGTGGTTTCAAAACATTTGACAGTTTTGTTTCCAAATGTTTTGCTGAAGAACATGTCTGGAAGAATTTGGATGCTCACCATCAGCCAAACAAAGACTGAGATCACCACAGAGTGGAGGACAGTTATTCTTCCCATTACTCTCATCGGATGGACAATAGCCAGGTACCTGTACACACTTATACAAGTGAGGAACCCAATGCTGCCATACAAATTCAGGTTGAAGCAGAATCTCGTTACCTTGCAGAACACATCTCCAAAGATCCACTTACTGCCCATAAAGTGGTACACCATCAGAAATGGCACTGTGAGCAGGTACAAAACATCTGTAAGTCCGAGGTTCAGAACAAAAACATTGATGTTTCCCAGTTTCTTCCAGTTGTGCAGCAAAGACTTCAATCCCCATCCATTAGCTAGCAGACCAACGATGAAGACTAAGATGTAAACAGGGGGCAGAAATCTGCTTGAGAAGTCAAAGCTGACATGAGTACAAAATGTGTTATTCATTGTCGTCAGGATGGCAGTTGCTGCTCTCTGTGAGTGTGATATATAAATCACAAGGTTTAAGTTTCAGAGAACGGTTTCTGTTTAAAGCCACAGCCTCTGAATGTAACTTCCTGGATCTGCACTCTACACTGGAAATGCCGATGCTTGGCTGGTTAGTCAATGATACAAATTAAAGTTATCTTAATGAGATCCTAGTCCACATGTACATCTTCTAAGACGCCTCTGACGACCTTATGAGAAATGGAAACTGAATGTGAAAAGTTTTAAACATTAATGCTATGCCTAAAATAGAGCCAAAATAGGCACACAATTAAAACATTTCAAATTAAAGAACTGGTTTTTACAGAAATACATTTAAATGTTTTCAGGGATGAACTTTATAGTTTACGGTTTGAATAGTTGTATTGCATTCTGTTGGTTAATGACCTATTAGAGTTATTGTCTGGTGGGTGTAAAAACTATAAGGTTTACCCATAGACTGTATATATATTGATGGACAGAGGTTCGTCCGTTAAAAGTGAAGCAAGCGCTAGTCCAGAGCCCCCTGGTGGCTGGCTGCAGTACAATGCGTAGCTCCGCCCATTCCCATGTATTTTCAATGGGCAAGTAACCAACTTTCTATGTCACTTTTCTCACCTAAAACAAATTTTGCATCCACAACTTTTTATTCGAAAAAATAGCTTTCAAGGTGCTTCACATCACACCATTTTTCTTTTTCCCGAGAAATTATTTTCTTTAATGTTATTTTAATAAATATAAAAGGGGCGTGGTTACACTTTGATTGACAGTGCAGCCGCTTGCAACCTCCTTCAACATTTCATTTCATTCAGAGTAGCTGTAGGCTCGGCTGTAGTGGTGTTCTTTTGTCAGGCAACTCATATTTGTTTTATTTGCTGTTATTACTTTACATTTATATATTGACAGTCATGTCGTGTTGTGCTGTTGATTGTACTAACAGGCCATCTCAGGGGAGCTCTGTGCAGTTTTTTCGGTAAGTGAATATTAACTTAATATTAGCTAGCGAACTCATTAAAATGACGGTAGCGATAGCTTAGCCGCTAACGTTAGAAAGTTAACTTAATTTGACAGTAATCTATAGATTTTCGGACATCCTTGAAAGGATTATAGTCATATACCAACGAAAAACAGATAGATTTGTATGTTGAAGACGCTCGAAACATCGAGATTTCTAATGAGAAAAAAGTTAACGTTAACGTTTAAATATTCTAGGCTGAATATTTAATGACAGCTGTCACAGCTGGCTTTGCGATGAGGGTGTTTGACGTGCTCTGTGAAATACATGAGGTGAAATTAACAAATAACATTATTCTTAGTGACATTAGGTAGAAGGATGGTTATTATTGTTATTATTTATGTATCTTATTTGACATTGTGCCAGGAATAGCGATCTAGTTGGCAATCTGTTACGTTACGTTACCAGGTTAATTTACCTCAGCATTCAGCGGTACTATGCATTATTAATTTAAAGATAGAACTAGTCTAATCATTGTCAGTATATTGTCAGTTTATTTTATGTAACGATGGTGTGATAGTTCTTAGACGAAGCCGTGTACGTGAAGGATTTCAAACTTTAACATTAACAGTTCTTGGTAAGATTTAATGAGATTTAATGTTAACGTTATGACAGCTGTTTTCGCTATGAAGGCGGTTTAACTTCGCTAACGTTATGCTACCGAGTACCTCGGCATTCTGCTAGTTTATTAAAGGCATAGCCTAGTCAAATGAATGTCGTACAATGACTGACTGAACGAATGTGAACGGATAAACTAGCAACCTTGCTGTGTGGTGGGGAACGGACGGAGAAGGGGGCGTGTTTCACTCGATAAGGGGCGTGTTTCACTCGATGAGTGGGCGGGTCTGATCGCGACCTCCTCTTCACTGCGCATGCTTCAGATTCTACTGCGCAAGCGTACTTCGAACTGGCTCCAAATTTTCAGATGGCGTCGCCTCGGTTGCTTCAATTCTATAGAACACAGCTGAATGGAGCCACTCTGTCCATCTATATATACAGTCTATGGGTTTACCACATCCTGTCATATTGTACTTTCTGGTACTTCTGCTTAACTGAGAGCAGATGGTATCTGCATGTAGAGTTCATGAGGTGACATCAACCTCAGCAGTAGATTCTAGTCAAGATGTCAGGAGAATGTTAAGGATACATCACTACAGAAAATAAATGAAAGAGGCTCTATTATGCTCTTTTGGGGAGTTCCCTCCGCTGTAGTGTGTTATACAGGTTTTTGTACATGTAAATGGTCTGCAAAGGCTAAAATCACAAAGTTAGAGGGAGTTTCTCTCCTACATCCCCCCTCCCTGCCTGAAACGCCTCCAATGGCTTCTTTTGGATAGCGCTCCAGCACATTGTATGTGATAGGATAAGGGGCGGGACATCTGTAAACGGTTGACCAATATCAACAAAGCCGGCCAGTTAACCAATCAGAGCAGACTGGGCTCTGGTTTCAGACTGAAAGAGGTGCTGCAGCACAGGCAGTATGAGGAAAATAAAGAGCTTTTTGAACATTAAAGCATGGAGACATGTCCCAGTAGAGGAACAAAATACAGATATGAACCTTGAAAGTCAATCAATTTGGCTTCATTATTTATATAAAATATCAAAAATGCTGTGTATTTCTGTGTGCTTCAAACATGTTTGTAACAGCTCATCATCAGAGAGAAGAAGTGTACTGCAAAAGGATTTAAAGAAAAAGGCTACAAAATATACATTAGGAAAATATGAATCTTTGAACACTCTGCTTTGAAATCAAAAACACACACATCTTTTTAAAATGCAGGACATAAGTAAAACATTGAGATATCTTCAACTGACATCGGTCTATAATATATTTACAACAAACAAATCATATCAAAAAATAAGTGCAATGTCACATTACTACAAAAACTGTACAGGTTAAAAGTTGAACTGCTCAATGTCTGTCAACGCAAAGGCTGGGGTCCTTCTTTGGGATCACTTTCTATCTAACAAACTATGCCCTTGAAGACATACAGTAAATTGCCGGTAATCAATGTAAACATGTCTTTAAAACTTTCTTTATGACCATACCAACACTAAGGCCAACTGTCCTCACTGCATGTTTAAATAGGAACATTCATCTCAATTAGAAAACATGTGTTTTGTTGGCCTCAATATGGAAGGCAGA
The DNA here is from genome assembly GCF_036324505.1 of Eleginops maclovinus. Classification (NCBI taxonomy): domain Eukaryota; kingdom Metazoa; phylum Chordata; class Actinopteri; order Perciformes; family Eleginopidae; genus Eleginops; species Eleginops maclovinus. Next base: position 23,595,615 of record NC_086349.1, on the reverse strand, counting down.
ATTATTCATTTCATTGCTTCGGTCTAAAAGCTTTTAAAGTGTATCAAGACTTTAGATAAATCACATATGCCACCAGTTTTAGCTCCTATTTAGGCTCCCTGTCACTTTTGAGGATTGATTTTAAAATGGCACTTTTGAAATAAAAGGTATTCAGTCTGTGGCCGACAGACATCAAAGAGGATAGGTCTCAGAGAAGCTGAATCAGTGCACATTTAATAAAACCAACTATTGTTTCATAACTTTTACTTTGTGGGTTATACACGTATTTCTACTTGTTTTATTGATTGCCTTCTCTGTCTGTTCTCTGTCCTTATCCTATTCATGTGAAGCACTTTTGTTACCTCTGCGTTAAGAGCACAGTTGTAAATAACAGTGTGTTTGTTTCTTCTTGATTTGACACATATTTGAGTGGGAATTAGAAGCAGTTGTGAATAAGTGCAGTTTGAGATTGTACATGTGTGAAGATCAGCATTCACAACCTCAATCACAGTTTATATTTAAAATGATCCTTTTCTCCCTTAAGGTCCGTTTTGGAGAGGATGCGGATCCGCTTCAATGAAGTCTTACTGTTCTGAGTGACCCGGCGCTCACACAGACCGCTCAGGGCCGGTATCCCCACAGAGCTGGGTTAGTGTAGGGGGCGTAGGGGCAGTTGTTATGACAAACACACGAGTGGATCATCATCACAGGTCGCTGAAGCAGTCTGCCGGTGGGACAGCGGAAGGTGACCTCAGCCGTGGTGGTGTGATACGGCGTGCAGCAGCGGGAGCCTGTGCACTGTCCGCAGTACCGGAGCTGGTAGGCCTGAGTGCTGTAGCAGCCCTGGTGAACGAGCCGGGTGGGGCCTGGTGACGTGTAGCTGGCCTTGCACTGTCCCTGCTGTCCCCGCTGGGAAAATAAACAGCGTGCATACACAAGATTACAACACTTACAAAAGAATAGGTTCCCATTTGGTTGTGCCTTGAAGCTCTGTATTAGAGAAATCTTTGTTCACTTGACTTACAAAAAGCATATATTTTCACTATCCCTTGTTCTGTAATAGCATCCATTGCTTAGTGTCAAACGAACACGCTGACGTTGTTTCATGACTTCCGTTTTACATGTTTGAGAATAAATTGGTGGAATTAAGATGAGTCAACTTTGTGCTGAAGATACATGCAGGTGCTACCTTTGATCCTTTCTTTTATATCAAGTATTGACCATAAAGGTTCAGAGAAAATGATCTCCATACTCAGCATGTTAAACCAAACCATGTTTTTTAAAGTTTGTGTGAAAAGACCATCAATGCACCACGATGGGATTTATAAAGACAAATGCTCACCATGGGTGTCCTTGAGCGAGGCCGAACTGCCTCGCAAGGCCGCACTTTACAGAGTCGAGTTTCCATTTGCAGCTTGCAGGCCGTGTTCTGGTTGGAGACTCGTGTGGAGACCCCGGCTCCACAGCTCTGGGAACATGCGCTCCACTGGGTGCTCTGCTCAGTACAGGTAGAGGCAGGCGAGACTAGTCTGTTTAGAGGGTGATTCATCGGGAGAGACGGCCACAACCTGCCAGGTCTCATGGCTAAAAGAAACCAAATGAAACAACGAGTACAAATTCAGAACCCATCCAAGTTTGAGAACTCTGCAGTAAACTAGATGCTGATTGAACTCATTCACCTCAAGGATTCACTTCCAGTAACTTTTAAGTCCCATTTTATTGTTTTTTAGTCAAATAAAAGTCCAAATCAAATCAAATCTTTTGGTGATTTTAAAAACCAAAGCGTTTTTATTCCTCCCAAAACTAAAAAGCATAGTCATAATAATCAGCTGATCTTCGGGGATGACATTGCAGGTTTTGTATCCAAGAACAAAATGTTCTTTTGCTGCTCTCATAACATTGTTTAAAAGTGTTTGGCATACTAGATGTTTTTAGAGTGGCGAAACTTCCCTAACACCCCTTCTCACGAACACAGTCCACTTTTAATGCAGTAATAGTCTCTATTTGGCTTCAGTTGTTTATCGTTAGACAGCAACAGTTCTTGTTATGAAACTAGGAGACTTGGTGACGAAGAAAAAAAATGTTTTGACTGTTCCAAAAAGAAATGTGGGTTATATTTGGACTTTGGGAGGTTTTCATTTGGCCAGACACACCCCAGTTTAATTCAAAAATGCTCCAGTAAAAACTTCCAGACATGACCACCAGTGACATGCTTCATATAACTGAAGGAAGGATTATGTTGCCATATGGACTGATCATTTATGAGCAACGTTTGTCGCTTAAAAGCCAGTGATTGTATACAGTATGTGTGGAAATACATCAGACACTGGAAATGTGTTAGCTCTGATGTCAGGATCTAGTTTAAAGGAACAGTCCAACATTTTGAGAAATTCACTGCTTTGTTTCTTACAGGGAATTCAATGGAAATATTGATAATATTGACACGTTTTATGTCTGCTCTTTAAATGTGAAGCTACAACGAGAAGATAGTTATTTATTAAGACTGCAAAAAATTGAAGGAAACAGCTGGGGTTGCTAATACAACATCATTTCAGACCCTGCTCATAACTCATCCATCTATCTGTATGGTTTACCTGTGATGGCGTCCTGTATGACTGTGTTCTCCAGGTTCTCACACACCCATTCCTTGCAGCATTTGCCTGGTAGCCGGATATGCTGTGGGTTGGGACAGTCCGCAGTGGGGAGACGGAAATTCAGCGGACAAGTTGGCACGCAACTGACCCCCCCACCGCTGCAGCGGCAGGAAGAGTCACAGGAGGGCTGAAACGACTGGCCGTCCTGGTAAGAGACGCCGTTTACTTCACAGCCCAGATCCTCCTGTCCTGCAGGGAACACACAGCACAGAGCCCTTAAAGTGGGAAACTTAATCAGGAAGTGAAAGGATTAGATTAGGTAAAGAGAGAAAGGGGGGGGGGGGGTGTGAATGCAGGCGGACACAGCTGAGGAAAATGAGAGAGAGGGGTGAGGACACAGGGGCGGCTGTCTCTGCCAATGGTTATGTAGTTTTATGGGAAGCCAGGCGTCTCTACTGAGAAACTGAGGAGTCTGTTTTTCAATCTGTGAGTGTTGTCTCTGCAATCTATCAAGCTGCTCAAAGGCCAGTCATTAGAGGAAATGTGTCAACAGCAGTCCTGGAAATAGAAGTTGAAACGTTTTGGAGTTTCTGACGGGCAGACTTTAAACATTAACTGTCTGTGTGTTTGTCGTGCACACTGACTGAGGCTTTATCCCCTCCTACACAAACAGACATGAGCCTATAGTAGTCAGGGCTGGGAGGGTTACCCTTAAAATGTGATCGGTTACATCAACCACTAAATGTCAAAAAATGTAATCACTTTCCTTATCTGAGTATCAAAATATAAAAGTAATGTAACCAGACCCTAACCCTACTTTCCCTGAATTTTGGATTACCAAAATATGAAATGTGATGCAAATTCAAAAAAGAGAAAATAAATAACAATAAGATGTTTCTTTACTGAAGTGTATGTACCAATGTAACCTTAGAATACACTGTATTCCTGTTTCATAAATCAGGTTCACCAAAATAAATGTATTCAAAACAAAGAAGAATTAAAGGAGCCTTAAATTAAACCATAAAGAAAATTCATTCAGTACATCTGCCTCTGATTTATCAGCCTTTATTTAGCATAGGATGTTGAGTCCATTTCGGATGTTTTTAGGGTAGGGTCGAGTCCCCTAAAATCGACCCAAAACTCATAAAATCAGCTCACCAGGACTACAAAATATGGTCACTCTCTGGTTAAAACTGCCATTTTGATCCTGGAAATGTCAGAAATGGATTCAGCATCCTCAAAAACCTCCAAAACGACTCCAAATTGTTCAAAATCGGCCAAGACATTTTCTAGCTATTGTCTACTAATTAATGCAATTTATGCAAATTAGTGCAAATTGCCCAACATACGCAAGGTAGCATCAGACAGTTTCTATGTTCTGGGGACCCCTAATATACATTTCTATAGGAATCTGTGAGCTGACAAAAAGACAAACTACCTGCTGGTATTTTGATCGTTAGAGGAGGAACTCACCGACACACTCCCCTGGTTCTCCGGGGAAGCTGGCGCTGAAGTCGCACTGCAGACCTCTCTGACTGTCGCAGGGAGACTTCTCAGTGCATGGTTCGCCTCGCTGCCTTGCACACATCTGGCAGCACCGGCAGCCATCCAGCACCAGAGGGACTCCTGCTGGGCACTGAGGGACTTCTGTCGGGCAGAGGCAGGGCCGGTCACACAGCTGGCAGAGCACCTGCAGAGACAACACAGATGGGAACAGGTGTGTTAGAGGATCCTCATCACTACAGTTCCACATGAGGGGTAAGCGGTTTTCTCAGAAAATCTCCAAAACAGCCCGACCAAACCACTGTTTCAAATTACATGTTAGTGATGGAGCCTAAACACTGGCAGGATGCGGACGAGCCCAGTTTCAATTAAACAGAGCCACATAATCCCTTGAATAAAATACAGACCGCTGCTTGTTTTCTTACTCACTGCTCAGCAACATAAAGCATACTTCTGTAACGTTAATACCCTTACAGTTCAAAAAGGAAGATGATAATGCAAAACATGTGTCATTTAATATGCAGTATCTATTGTCACAAGCATTTTAGGACACTGATACTGACTCTTTTGATTCATTTTTCAAGCTAAAATACCATACATTTTGAGTGTTTCAAGCCTTTTATCCCCTTTTATCATGAAGCAATTTTCTTCGATTAGATTTCATTTATTGCCCAGGTCCAACAAAGGTACTCACAATACACATAATACAAAACACCATTAAAGATATAAATATATGCAACAGTTCAAATGGACATCTAGAAGCAATACATTATAGATTAAGTAAAGAGAGTACATTTTATAAAAGGAGCAAGTTTTCCTTTATAAAGTCATCCTGTGATGATATAATCCTGAGATGTAGTCAGTTGTGATGTCCATTTTTGAGTATTTGTTTTTATTTGATGGGCCAAACAACTAAGAAATTATTCAGGAAAATAATCAACAGATATAAAAATGCTAAAGCTAAAGTCCTACTTGTCTTCAAATATTTGTAATTGCATACCCTTTTGCCAAGACAGCATGGCTACAATCACAGTTTTCTTTTTAACATCAAATCATTTCATTCATAAAAACACAAAAATAACTGATACCATCAAACTAAGACTCATTTCAATCTTCAACAAAACTCATAAATCTTACAACTCTAAAGTCAGTCAAGATACTCACACAGCGCCCTTCCTCACTCACAGCCCATAATAATCTCATTCAGATCAGACTACAGTAAGTATCAGGAGCGGGCCTCACCTGTGTAGCCACACACAGCAGAGCAGCCAGAGCGATCACACAGTCACACAGCCGTCGGTCCATGGGGGCTCAGTGTGTCTCACTAAGCTGTGATAGTGTTTGCTCTCTGCTCATTCTCCTGCCTGCTGACATTTATAAAGTCTGGACTCTGATGTCACAGGCTGACTACGGTGTAAACAGCCACTGGATTAGCATCAGAAATGTTTCACATTCCTCCTCCCTGCTGCCGATTTCCACTTCCAGACACACACACACAAGTCTTCCCCCTCTTTTTCCTCTCCTCCCTCTCTTTCCAGTCTTGTGGCGTTCTAAGTTTACACAGCTTAACACGAGCTGAGTGAAAAATACATTAGCCCAGTTGTCTAAAAGTCAAACAACCTCCGGGGCTTTTGTGGGGACGATTCCGAGTTAAGATGTTTTATCTTGCTGATGTTGTCCCAGACTGCTGCTTCAATGTATGGTCAGTCGGATATAGTGGACGGTCTTTTGAAGAGATGAATATAGAGTAGATATTGCCACTAAAATACTTCTGAAACCATAATGTGTAATTTCAGCCAGACTCAAAAGAGATGTCATGCTTCGTTTCCCTCTGGTTTCCATGGTGTCAGGGCAGCATGTCTGAGGCTGGCATGAACTTGGATCAGCATGATCTTTCACTGGGAGAAAAGCCTTCCTCTGAAGAGAGAATTCAAATAAGAACTGGAAGTAAACATGACTCCTCTGAAGAGAGAATTCAAATAAGAACTGGAAGTAAACATGACTCCTCTGAAGAGAGAATTCAAATAAGAACTGGAAGTAAACATGACTCCTCTGAAGAGAGAATTCAAATAAGAGCTGGAAGTAAACATGACTCCTCTGAGAGAGAATTCAAATAAGAGCTGAAGTAAACACGACTCCTCTGAGAGAGAAATTCAAATAAGAACTGAAAGTAAACATGACTCCTCTGAGGCCAAAAGGGCACATCCACTTTTTTGGGGGAAAATGGTCTCATTGTCAATAAAGACCTGGATCAGACAAAATGCATCTGAGCTGCTTTATTAGTAAAAAGTTAAACAGACATATTTTATTATGAGGGTTATGTTTGGCACTAGCCTTTATTACATATAATACTCCAGCATTTTCTCTGCATCATGACTATATCATTATGGACATGACCGGTCCAAGCTAACATTATTTTGAATTGATTATCACAAAGTAAAATCAACATTGCTTAATAAATTGAATTGAATATTTTTCAGTATTATTTTAAGAAAAATCTCAATTATTAATTATCATATTTAAGCAGCTTTTTTGACTCTTTCCACTGTACAGTTGCTGTTGCGCAGTCAAGGGAGATTCAACGCATCATACTATCATGACCTGATGATCGCACTGAAAGCAAAGTCAGTGGTTCATTTTATCTAAAGGGCAAACATATGTGAGCACCAGGTTTCCTGACAATTCATCGAAATGTTGTTGAGATATTACAGTCATAACCACAAATGACAACCTCAAGGTGGTCCTTGGAAATGTCAGAGGATCAACAAAGTCATCGAGATGCATTGTTTACGAACCATGAATCTCTTGTCCAACTTTTGCTCCAATCCATCAAGTAGATGTTGAGATGTTGCACCGGATATATGGAAAGGGTTCAGTGAAAGTCTGTACCAAACTTCACTGCAATCCATCCAATAGTTGTTAATGTATGTCAGTCTAATCCAAATTGATGGAGCGACGGACAGATTGAGATTTATTTTACAGCACAATTACATCATGTTACAAAGATGCCGTCATAGCCCAAATATCCCTGACTATAAACACTATGGCAAAAGTCCCTGAAACAGAAAGTAAGCAATTCATGTTTGAGAGATTCAGTCAGAAGTAACACTGGATTCCTGAGTTTATACATCAGCCACTTCTCACAGAGCTGGGTGGGCAGTGAAGACATCCAGTGATGAGTTATAAATAGAAGCAGACAGACAGAAAGAAAGAGGAGAGGAAAGTATGCGTGTCCGGGCAGGTGGGCTCCAGGTGGCTAACAGCGTAGATCCACTGCGAGGCCTCTCAGCCTTCCCTAAAAACTATGCTGTCTTGGCCACCGCTCCATGTGTTTTCCATGCTCTACAAGAATGACAGAGTCTGGAAGGATTGCATTGTAATGGCTCTACTAGAACATACACAAGTCTGTAACAAAATCACACACTATTGTGTAACAACTACAGCTCACTGACTATTATTTAGAATGAAAATGCCTTTCTCAGGGTTTGAAGTTCCTGAATGATCTTAAAGGGGTCCCATTCTGCTCATTTTCAGGTTCATATTTGTATTTTGTGACATGTCTCCATGCTTTAATGCTCAAACAGCTCTTTATTTTTCTCATACTGCCTGTGCTGCAGCTCCTCTTTTCACCATTTGTCTGAAACCAGAGCGCAGTCTGCTCTAATTGGTTTGCTGGCTGGCTTTGTTGTGATTGATCATCCACTTAGAGATGTCATGCCCCTTATCCTATCACGTACAATGTGTTTGAGCGCTAGCCAATAAAAGGCACGAGTATAATATAGTGATGTCACTATGTTCAAGAAGTAAACAATGGAGTCCAATGGAGACGTTTCAGACATATGCAATGCCTTGTTCTACCAAGAAGTTGTGGAACAATAATTACCTGATGATGGTGCTAAAAGCGAAGATGTTGTGGAGAAATTTTACTCAAAACCACAAATGTCAGCTTCAAGATGGCCCTCGGAAATGTCAGAGGATCAACAGAGTCATCGAGATGCAATCGTTTGCGAAACCATGAATCTCTTCTCCAACTTTTGCTCCAATCCATCAAGTAGATGCTGAGATCTTCTACCGGATATATATATAATGGGGTCAGGGAAATTCAGTACCAAAGACTTGAGTGTGTGGGAGAGATACTCCCTCCGGAGAGAACACAGGGATTTAAGCCTTTGCAGACCATTGGCATTGCACAAAAACCTATTCCCCAAAACACGTCTTAAGGCCTTTTTAAGTATCCTTGTACACTCATTGTAAAATAGACTGTTAGTTCAGCATCATTAGACTTCAACTGTGTAAAAAAGATTGAGCTAAGTCATAACATCAACAACTGCAGCAACGACCAGTCATAGTGAAATCTTACAGTATCGGCCAATTCAAACCGAGAGTCAGAAAAAAGGCTTAACACATTTTCCAGAGCACACAGATGTTGGAGAGCTTCCAGACAGTAAAGTATTGCTCTCACTGACAGTGGACACTTTGGAAGAAACCCCAAAAATCCTGTACAATGACCCTCATTCAGTTTTGGGCGAATATTGTTTTGGTATGTGATGGTATGTAGGAAAAGCCCATTGGATTCCTTGTTGATTCGCAAATGCAAAACCTGCAGGGCCGAGGTAATGAAAATATTATCCGTCCTGTAAATGTTAGAAAAGAATGCACTGATCTGAAAGGAAAATCACTTTACCAAATCTCTCACCGCGGAGCAGAAATGTCTAACACATGTTCAGAAAAGTTGTCCAACAACCAAAGAATACCTCAGAGTGGAAGAAGCAGAAAATGGAGCGTAGACTCAGACTGTTGTAATGAGACTAAGAGGTGACACTGTGCTACAGGCATGCAGCGCAGAAATCACATTTACAGATGTGAGGGTTCAGTTTTGTCAGTATTTCCTTACAACTTGTAGGGACTGATTTCATAGTGGAATCAGACAGGAACAAGTGCCGTGTCTGTCTTTCCACTATTTTGGTCAATACAGAAATACTTTAATAACTATTGGTTGGATTGTCATAAAATGCGGTACAATCATGACTCACTTCCTCAGGAATACCCTTAATAACTTTGACGTATATAATATAATAATAATAATGACATTTCCATCAGCTTTAACTGTACTTTGTGTTAAGTTCTAAGCAAGCAAACATCAGCAGGTGTGGATGGCAAACATGGTTAAACATATATGCTAGCGTGTTAGAGTTGTTAACGCTAGTGTTAGCATTTAGCTTAAAGCACAGCCTGGTAGCATGTCTTTGGGCTTCTAATTTGTCATTTGATTCTGAAACAACACAAAGAACATTTTAGAGGTGGCACGGTTTGCAAAGCAAAAGGTAAAGTGGATGTAAATTAAGAGTAAGATTAGTCAGAGGCCGATAAGAACACAAACACACATTTGCTTGCTAGCTAGCCTACAGTTACTGTATAGCTGTAGAGGAAATTTGCATATCAAGTCTTGTAGATGACAGACAAAATGACAGAGCAACTAAAATCAACCCTAACCCTGGTATTGACACAACATAAAAAGAAATCAAGGTACATTTCCAATTTGATCCTATTTCTGATGTTATAGAACAAAAAGGAAACACAACACATTTTTAGGCTTATGCTTTATTGTTTTCATTTTCGTACCCCCAACATTTGCGACCTCAGCAAACCCAGACAATATTCAAGAGTGCCAGTAAGTGGGTTAGGGCGGTGCCAAGTCTGATTTCAGTGTGACTCAGAATAAACAGGTTGTGGTCTTTGACAGCCACAAATAATACCCAAATCTTATTCCCAGGACAATATTTCACACATGCATAACAAACAGACCACTCGGGAATTGGTGTCTGAGGTTTTGGCTCCAGGTGACGCTGAACGGTTCCAGTCAATGACAGGTTGGCGGTGCCAGGTCTGCAGGTATAGAGGGCAGACTTGCTGTGAAGAGTCAGACATAGCAAACAATGTGCAAGTGGTTCAGCCTCAAATCGGAAAAGCACGTGGGAGTTGTACTATAGCTATGATGCTGAGTCATTATTCCTGTAAGGACTTTGGAAAGGGATTGTGATGACGGGCATCATTAGATCACCACCACTCCCGACAGAGGTCACAGACAGAGCTCTCCTCATCCCTTTTAGAAACAATGAACGCCCAAACTGCACTGTGTCTGTCCGTCTGTTTCTTTTACATCCTCCTTTAAAGTCCTCCTTCAAAAACCGCAGCTCGAATAGCATTCTTCTTACAAGGGACTGTAGAAAATGACGTCTGTATTAACACTGTCTGGAAATCAGATGGCGGAGATAAATTACTTCTTTGTTAAATGACCCCTAGCTAATCATCTGGTATGGATCAAAGTGCCGATTTAAAACAGCCACCTTTTAATCGTAGGAAAACAACAAGAAAAAGCACTTTCACCACTAACATGGCCATTTCCCATGAAATTACAGATGAAATGCTACAGGTGCATGGCTGTTATGTGATGTAATATACAACTTAAATGGTCCAAAGCGATCTTAATTTATCCAAAAGGACAAACTGAGACATGATTTAATTCAGGTTAGCCAGTGGGCCAGAGAATAAATAGGGTAATTACTTCAAATTCCACATACCGAAAGTCTGAAAATGTCCAAGAATAGAATCAAAAACCACACTATGTAAACTTAGCAGAGAAAGAGAGTTCTTTTCTCAAGAAGTGCAAGTGCTTTGTGAACGGCACATTACTGCCATATATACAAGTAATGTGTGTATCTAGATGTAACTGTAAACAGCTACTGTAGTAGACACACACAGCCAGGGCTTTCCTAACATGGAGAACTCAGCGGCAGTCCAAATATTTTTCCTAAAGTGACACCTAGAATTCCAGACATTCCAGTTTGATGTGTGAAAATCCCACAATGTTGCCACAGGAACTCCCAGAGCTGACGATAAGGACATCGCCTTGACCTAAGGTCTCCTCCTGACGTACACGGAGTAGAGGTCACTGCCGTGTATACAGCGACAAAAGAAAAGCAAAGACCATCCAGACACTCGTTCACACCTACTCATCGAGACAGCTGAACTGACAGATGTATTAGAAAATGTGGAAACGACTGTCTGTACAACATCACATGTCGTATTCAAACCCAATAAATGATGCTCTAAGGAGATGACGTCCTCACCTGCGCAGAACATTATGTGCAATACTCATGTAGCTTTCAATCATTTCCTAGTCTGCCTTCTATAGGGACGGCAATTTCAGTATGGGTCAGGCAACCTGTATAGCAATTTGTTCTGAAAGACTGAATTTGTTCAACAACTATTTGATGGATTGTCAGGACTTTTTGTACAGAGATTGAGCTGAATTCTTACTGACTTATGTGAGCCCCCAGCTTTACATATGGTGCAGACTGATACTGCTTATCCACATCTACATGGATTGGCACAAAGTTTAGAACAGTTTTCATCAATATGTTTATTAATGCACCAGGTCACTTAGAGCATTCATTCCATTCAAATCTCTTTCATATCCAGGTCATTTTGTAATTAAAATATACAGTAAATATCCCTGATCAAATGGATAAGGAATCAAATCAAGTTCAAATCTAATCTATCCAGGAAATCAGTTGCAATACTCAGCCTACAACACTATATTATACTATAAACTACAGTAAGATGGGGATAATTGTGAACATAATACAAGTGTATCATCGGATTAGCATTCTTACTTTTACCATGCTGATTTTATACAGCCTCACAGAGACGCTAGCATGCAGATTCTTAGTCTTGTGCTACAATTATGTTGCTCTAAACCCCCTGACACAACGGTTGTAATATAGGGTGATGCCAGAAACACCATTTGCATATTGCTGGCTCACCACCCTCTCTATTATGCAAAACTTTTTCCTGCCCATGCCTGGGTTCAGGATGTGTTTGTGGAGAGATAATTGCAGCAACACGGCTTGGAAATAGCATTCACTGACACACCAGAACCAACACATCCATTTCGAGCATCAGTTGCTAAAAATAAATGTGAACAAATAAATAAGGAACACAGAGTCAATTCATGAAGGCGACCACTTCCTAGCATGGTACACAACGTCCGTATTTTTAGCTGAGATTGTGCGAGGTAGAGGGAAGATATATTCTGCAGACAGCTGAAACACAGGGCGCTCACTCAGGAGTTTCTTAATCACCGTCCTGGAAACTATTATTGTAAGCAGCGGACACATGAGAGGGAACATTTAAGAGAGTAAGAGATACCGAGACATTGTTAGAGATAACATAGTTTGTAAACAATCCAGCTTTAATTGGCATGATTTGTTTTCAGGAACAGGGTGGAGCGCCACTAAATGTTATTGTTCATAACTTGGTCAATTGAGTTGTCCAGCTTTAACACCAATAAGGTTTTGAGTGCAGCTCAGAATCCATGAGTATAAAAGGTTGATGACGGTGCTGAGATAAAACAGTGACCGCACGACACGGCGCTCTATAACTGGATTATGGGGGAATTGGTTCAGTGTTGGCACGAAACACAACAACAGAGTAGAATGTTGCTTTCTCAGTGGAAGCATAGTCACCTTCACCATGTTCATAGATGTTTCTGAATTATTTTAATTAGTTTGGTACAGATTTTTGTGTGAAGCTGTAATAGGGTCTCTAAATATGAGGCTAAGGCCCCTTTCTTAAAGGTGTGGGTAACTGCCATCAATGCTATTATCCAAAATGCAGATGCACTCTTTATCAGTGTGACGCTTCTTCTGCCGTCCCCTAGTCTAAATGATATGGCGGTGAGTAGGGAAAGAAATCCTGTAATCATATTTTCTATTCAAGGGAAAATGTAAAAGTACTCCATTACAACTAAAAAAAAGTCATAAACTCAAAATCTTAAAAGTAGATACTGGAAATATTAATAGTAAAAGTACATGATAACACAGGAGGAAAATACAGTTGTTAAAAATAAAAAGGAGCATTTCTGAACTTGAGTTAGCTGCTTGGCTACCAGGGTTCTTCTGTTATTGTGCGTGCTGCCTCATTGTCACACTGCCAGGGCTTACTCACACTAACACTGTGACACAACTGTCCCATTTCACCTTCCATGCTTTAATAAAGTTAATGTGTCATGATTTGTAACCCGGAGTGCCATTTCGGGTCTCTAAATTGCTTACTAACCCGTGGATTTACTCTTTAGAGGACGTGCTCAAAGTCAAGCTAAACTCAAAGTCAACTTTATTGTCAATCTTTCAATTTGTGTGTACGGACAGAAAGATCGAAATGCTGTTTCTCACAGTCCTGAGGTATTCAATAAAAAAAAATACAATACACACACACACACACACACACACACACACACACACACACACACACACACACACACACACACACACACACACACACACACACACACACACAATATATACAAAAAAACACAAATAGCCATTATATGAAAAATGTACATAGTGCAAATGGTAGTGCAAAATAGCAGTGGAGAGGGACTGGTGCTGGATATTTGTGTCTGTGTGTGTGTGTGTGTGTGTGTGTGTGTGTGTGTGTGTGTGTGTGTGGGGGGGGGGGGGGGGATAAAGTCCAGTTAAATATGCTGTTGAAGGAAACAATTCTGTGCTGCATTTTGATTAACCTTTTGCCCTTGTTTCCATTTGTTTTTGCTAGACATAATGTTTTTATGTCAAAGGATTTCAATCCAGGAACACTACGCACTCTCTCTTCAATCAGATGCTGAACAAAGGCTTTTTTTATAAAAGGTTATTGAGACCTCTAGTGGCCAGGTGAGGATGGTTGATGATACCCTTCAGTGAGAATAGGTCTGTTGTACTGGAGAGAATATGAAGACAAAATGAAAAGGACATTTTAGATGCAGATTAAATTGGTACTTGTGAAAATGCATCGCAATAAATGATAAAGCAAGAGACACTCCTCCATCACACAGATATGTTTTTCGCTGTGTTTAGATTTAATACACAATATCAAATCATGAAGTCGTGGCTTATAATTAAATTGAAGACGATAAAAACACAATAAAAATAATAACTTCCAAAAGGCAAAGTGTGTCTGAAGTGGAATACTTAGTATCTAACCCTATACGGTGGAAAGTATGTCTTCTTGTGTGGGCCTACTTCTGGTTTGAGGTTGTTTTCATGGTTTTGGCTTGACCCTATTTAGATTCAATTGACAAAACAGAACAGGAAACTATTTCAGTTTCGGTGATGTTTCAGTGCGCCCTGCTGGACATTTTTATAGAAGGGGACTATAATACAAAACAACCATCACCGGCCGTCTAAAAAGCTGAGCAGGTAGTTGTAGTATGAGGTGAGCTGAAGACCTGGGGCAAGTTTTGTCTTTCTATCTGCTGCCACCATGTGCAAGCATCGCAGCTCTGACAGATCCAACAAATCAGAGACTGATGATCCACTGACTGACCCAACGGTAAAGCCTTTTGGATTTTTTTTGACACAAGTCTGGAGGCAAGGTAGGTCATTTTAAGTAAAGCCCGTCCCGTACTGCTATCTGGATCTGACTGTGATACTACAACTCTATTCTCAGTGCCTTTCACTCAGGATAAGCCAGCTTTTTTAATAACATGTTTATGTAGTTTAGCATTAAGGCTGAAAAAAAGAGGACAAAATGTGGTATGGCCCAAGTTCACAGTAACAAAATTAGCTTACACTTTATCGTAAGCTTTTTAGAAGGCCGGTGTGTTATAGACCCCTTCTATAAAAATGTCCAGCAGGGAGCACTGAAACATCACCGACACTGAAATAAAAGGGTGTGTAGACTATGTTTGGCAACAGGAAAAGTTCCCAGAACTTCAAACTATTCCTTGTATATTTCATCATATAACTCCAACTTTCTGGCGATATTTAATGGAATGTTCTTTGCTGTTTGAACATGAAAATGTCCTGCAAAGGAACACAACTTAATCCCACTCAGCACCTTTGCAATAAAGTGAAACAGACTGAGAGCCAAGCGTTATTGCCGAACATTTGTGTGGGAAAGTCCTCCCAGGCAAATCACAAGTCAGTGTCAGTGACACTTTGGTGAAATAGTTTATGCTCACGATGTGTTGCAAATGTAGTTATTGCAGGCAACACTGCTGTACAGTCTCACAGGAATATATCTACTTTTTATTCACGCATTATATCATCGAAGGCTAAAGGGGATGTGGGATCACAACCTCGTGTTGTACAGATGAGATTAAATTATGCAGACGTTTGTTTAGTTCAGCATCGAGATCAGAAAGAGGAAGAAAGTCAAAAACAAAAAGCACACTAGCAACTAATTGTCACCCCACTTCCCATTTGTTTGGCCTTGTAAGACAAAAAAGTAGAAGACAATAAGAAACCACTTACTGGTTGCAACCAAATCGAAAGTAGAAGAGTCTTATTGGATATTGCATGCCTCTTTTTAACCTGCTATGCCACTTTTGCTGTAACAGATGTAAATTTCCCCGCTGTGGGACTAATAAAAGTTATCTGATTCTGAAGGAAATAAGTAAATGTCCTCCAGTTGTACTTTAGAAAAAATTGAACTACTTGTACTATTTGAGTATTTTCACTTTATGCTATGTTTTAATTCTACTGCACTACAATTTGTAGGCAAGCATTGCACTTTTGACTTTGCACATTTAGATTATTATTACACAATATAAATAAACTAGTACGATACCATATCTTTTTTTAGGTTAAGCTACAGTAGTGAATAAACTCCCCTTTACCACAGTATGAACACATGAATAATGCCTCAATAATTATAATACAATATTTAAAAACATATATGGTGCTTAAATGGGCCATTCTGCATAATGAGTACTTTTAATTTCGGTAATTAAAATGTATTTTGATGCCAAAACGTTTGTACTTTTACTCAAGTAAAGACAGGACTTTGTATTTCTACACTGAAGTATTGTTACTTAAGTAAACAATCTTACTTCTTCCACCTTTGGTCCTGACCATAAGGTCTTTGACATATTTGAACTGCACAATGTTAACCACATATCAGAATCAGAATCAGAAATACTTTATTTATCCGAAACTGGGAAATGTTTCGATTGCAGCAGCGAAATACAAAAAGAAGAAGCATAACAAATGACAAATAATTAGGACTAAAAATAAATGAGAAATATACAAATGTACAGATAATGCAGTGAGATGGAATATTAAGTTAATATAATGTAAATGTGCAATGTGAAGTATCAAGCTGTGCATGTTATGTCCAGTCCACAAGAGAGGCTATGGAGCAGTGAGTTGTCTGCCAGCCAGAGGGGAATTATTGTAGGGTGTTATTGCAGTGGGCAGGAATGTTCTCCTGTATCTGTCCTTGTGAAAGCGAGCAGTCTGTTGGAGAAAGAGCTCCGCTGTCCTTCCAGCTGCAGGTGGAGAGGGTGGGTGGGGTTATTCCATGATGGACAACAGTTTGTTCAGAGTCCTCCTCTCCACCACAGCCTCAAAGTTGTCAAGTTTGATGCCGATGACAGAACCAGCTTTCTTAATGAGGTTTTTAAGTCTTGCTGGTGTCATGGGCTCTGATGCAGATCTGCAGGCTCACAATGCAGAGCTGCAGGCTCACAATGCAGATATGCAGGCTCACAATGCAGATCTGCAGGCTCACAATGCAGAGCTGCAGGCTCACAATGCAGAGCTGCAGGCTCACAATGCAGATCTGCAGGCTCACAATGCAGAGCTGCAGGTTGCAGAACAGAAAAAGACGGGAGCGCGTGCAGGCCAAAGCAACAGAAGGTCACTTTCTCTCGGTCTGCTGCTTGAACCCCGAGAAGTTAAGAGACTCGTGGCTGAGTGCTGAAGATATGCAGCCTCTGTCCTCTGTGGAATCGCAGGCTTTTAGAAAGCTTGTCAGCCAAATCCCCGTTAACACACCAATGACAAGGTGAGCTAACGCTGATAGACTCGTTCATATACAGCAGGTCACAGGGCCGTGCAGAGGCTCCACTAACATGTTACTAATAACACACAGAGACGTCATGTTACCGGTATCACATATTATTCAGCCCACTTAAACGGAGCATGAATTTCTAGCTCTATTTTCAGCATGTACTGCCAGATAGATAGATAGCTTTAATTATTGAGCTCAAATAAACTACATTTTAGCATTTAAAGCCCTACTTTTGCGGTGATTTTGGTGAAAGTAACTCAAAGTAACGCAAAAGTAGAGTAACGCAGTACATTTCATTTTTAATGATGTAATGTAACTTATTATTTTAAAAAGACAGTAATAAGTAATATGTACTGTATTACATTTTGGAAGTAACTTGCCCAACACTGTCCACACAGTTAAACACAGGTGATAATTGAGTCCATACCTGTTCACCTGGACTTGCCGTGTGCTCCATTTCCTGTTTGTGCTGTCAGTTTGGGTAACTTTAGCTTTGTTTTTGAAATGGTACCGCGTTGTCCTGCTGCTTCCATGTTTGGTAATCCTCTCAGGTTTGATATCCTGAAGGCCATTCTTTTTTCCACAGGTAGCATTTACCTCCCAGTAAAGGGAGATACCGGAAGTCCAAATAACAAGCTGATCCCTGACAAGCTAGCTGTTAGCAATTTTGTTTGTAACAAAATCCCGCGGCTGGTGACAACAAACATGTTGATATTAAGTGATTCGTCAAAAGGCAGACTTATTAATATGCGCTGTCAATAATCACCATCGTTTTTGTTGTCACGGTTACGTTCTGCAGCTGGGCGACACTCAGTCAGCTATGCGCATGCGTACTGCTGTTTTCCCACACATTTGGAACACTTGATGTGACCATGCGCAATCTGCAAAAAGTGGCCGTGAAAGGAACATATTAAATCTATTTAACCACTAACCTTACATTGTGAAATAATGTCAAATCACAATCGATTTTTATGTCATACATCAATCCAGTATTAAGCTCATTTGTAAGGCACTTCTAGCGAAAACAAAAACAGTTTCTGCTTCCACTAAATGGTGCTTTGTATAACGCTACTTGAGACATATGCAATGTTTTCTTTTTCTGGCAACATTTCTTTCAGTTATTTGTGTATAATTGTCCCTTACCTGTTTGTTATTAACTCAATAGCTTGTGTCACAAACTCTAGAAAGATACCATATATTTCTGAATGGGACTAGCCTAATAATATTACTACACACACTAGTTTCACAAATTGTTATGCAATTTTTCAAATATAGTGTCAAAGTCTGAGTTTTATCCCTCTATTAAACTGCAAGCACAAGTGAAGCCAAGGCTCCTAGATAAGAAGATCTTTCTTATCAGGATAATGTTAAAAAGAGATTAGCTCAAACGTTTAACAACATGTGCAGGTTATTGACGCTTGTTGGTGTACCAAATGCATAAGCATCTGATAAAACATGTAATTCATATCTTATTTCCAATACCACAGTGTAGTTTTATCAGAATCAAGTACACACATTCCTTGATACAACACTGCATGCTTCCTGTGAGCTACAACCACAAGGTGGTGCTAACTGTTGAATTAACAACAATTACTGAATGACATAACTGTGAATGTATCTTTGCTGATATGACTAGTTAGCTCGTATGAATACAAGATCTACTAGAGAACTAACTAAGGGACCTTTACATAAAGACACCCGTGCAACAGTTTCATCATGTTTCAAAGCATGAAAACAATATGCATGAGTGTTTTTTCTGTCAGCCGCAGACTTTAGGAAAGGGAAGTAGCAAACACACAAACAACCACTCAACAAAAAGCTGATGGTATTAGTTTCAGAAGAGGAAACTGCTGGTTAAAACATTTAAATCCGCAGCCAACGCAGCTAGACATTTGAAAAATAGACATCAGCTGTTAGATTTAGTGGAGTTTGGATGTTAAATATTGTGGTTGTACATATTGGCTTTATATCCCTTATTGTTCTATCATCCAACACATGCAATGCATCAGTAAATTGAAAGATGAATAATAGTTTATTGAAACCAAAACTGTAAAAAAGTATTGAGTAAATCCTCCCTTTCGACACAAACTGGGCTTTCAGATTTGAATGTGTTGAGTATAGATTCTAATCAGCTTTAAACATTGTTATAACATCCATTTCCGCATAGCCAAAGTGGTACTTAGGTTGTTACAATTACAAGCGTATTAGCATCAAAGTACACAAAGAATTGTCCGATTCTAATCTTACTTGGCCAAGTTTGTGTACATTTACAAGGAATTTGACTTTATTATTGTTTCCAAAGTACTTAGACCATAAATGGACATACAGCGAAAACAAATTAGGTGAACAAAATAACAGACATGTATAAGATAAACGCCGTACAAGTAGTGCAAAGAAAGAAATACTCGCATGCATTAAAATGGAGTGGAAGAATATTGTACTTTTTCAACGGGCCTAGTCTTGTGAAAACTCAGTCAAGAAAACTTGATGTACAGTATGTGCATTTATAGATGTGGTTACATGTATATATATAACGACATCTATAAATGCACATACTGCACATCAAGTTTAGCCTACATCATACATGATTATAATTGACAATGAGAGTGCATTATGACATTTTGATGGTCAAACTTTTAATTGTATCCTGTATACATGTGTGTAACGAAACATGGAAATACTGCTTTAGAAATAAAGTACCTTAGAAGTATAATTAAGTAAGATAAAGCATTTGGATGGCATCCAGTTCTACCCCATAATCATTATATGTAACATGATAACATTATGCAATATTATATCCTATGTTTTAGTAGTTTGTTGGTCTACAGTTTACTCTAAGTTACTTGGTTGTACTGAATGTGTTTTCTATAGATGTATATCTTTCTGTTTTTATGTATATGATTTGATGTTTTTAATATTATAAACTATTGCACAATGCCTCGTTTTGCTGCTGTAACAAAACCATTTCTCATTTTTTGGATCATGAAACTGAATCAAATCTAATCTAATGACTACTTTACGTTTGTTTCTTGTTGACAGAATTAATTAGCTCGGCGGTAAAGCTCTCATCACATGGTTGCAAAGCTGCTGCCATACAGGGCCGTTAATCCCTCCACCTGTTGCAGACTACAAACATGTGTTAATCAAAGCACCGAGAACTTGCAGCTTCCTGTGCAAATACCTCCGCTTCTTTTTTTCTTTTTTTTTGCTGTCTGATAAACGAAGGCGTGTCCAGGAGTCATGCATATAATAACCAGACGAGCTGCTGCAGGCTTCAGCTCTCTGTGCACCATCAGAGTCACCCGCAGCAGGCTCTGTACGATGGCCGAATCTGAAGAAGTGGTATTCAACAAGCCAAAGGTACGTTATCAACCGGTGGAACATTGGTAAGAGCCTTATTGGTTCAAATGTAAAGGCATTTCTTATTTAAGGGCTTACTTTAACCTGTTTTTACGCACGTTTTGACTCCCGTAATCGCTGTTTGAGTGCTCATGAACAAAAGAAGAACAACAAAATGGTTTAAAATAGGACTCATTTGAGATTAAAAAATTAATACACTTGGCCATATACAGCTGTTGGTTTGTGATTGTGTTCATACTTCTTTGTAATACACGGAAGCTTGCAGTTTGACATGTGAATACCCGGCTTTAAACGCAACAAGCAGACACCGTGATGAATGAAAAACGCGTTTTATAGGGTTTTTTTTCTTCTTTTCAATGTGAAAATCTACATACCTTTTAATCCTTTTGTTTTAAATGTGTACAATATTTGCCATGGAGCAAATAAACAAGGCTGAGTTTCTGAATTTGGATCCTGCTTCTTGTCTTCTGCATTAGCTTAATGAATACTTGTGGGATTCACCTTTAATTCGTGTGAGCTTCTTCACACAGCAATACAAACACATACTCAACAACAAGACCATTATAATTGCATTATCTTGGCCTGATTTCTCCATAGTATTTATTTTATTGGCTGGCATAGAAACAGCTAGTTACATATGCACATGAAGCACTCGTGTGAAATGTAAACTCACTGTAACCTTTGGAGTGTCTGTGCTGACTGAGCGTGCACCTGGTACACCGGGAGCTGACAGCTGATAAGAAGACAGGAAATGACACATTCAGTAAAAACAGAGAACCGTCCACAATGCCACATTGTGGGTTTGCTGTGTGTGTGTGTGTGTGTGTGTGTGTGTGTGTGTGTGTGTGTGTGTGTGTGTGTGTGTGTGTGTGTGTGTGTGTGTGTGTGTGTGTGTGTGTGTTTGAATGTGAGAGAGATCATGCATTTTTAAAGGAGAGGCTGAAGGGGAGTGGAGACTGCTTGCAGAGATAATCTCATTAAATATTAATTTGCTTTGTGCAAATTACACCCCCATCCATATTTCATACACTGACTAATGTATCAATACACAGGCTACACAGTCATTACAGTGTTTGCTCATGTTAGAAATGGAATTGATAAGAAACAACAACCAATAATAATGTTCTTACCTTCTGATTATCGGCTCAATAACTGTCAGTCAACATTGAACATCTGGCCTCTTCTGATGTCTAGATGTGGGAAACCGACAGTCCTAATACATATCAGTGAACAGAAAAAAACAAAATCTGGAAAAGGAATTTGTGCATATTTACATTTTTTATTTAGAAAAAATGACCTAGGAGATAAATCAATAATGAAAATAGTGTCTAATATATTTTCTTTCAATGGATCCATGAGCTGTTTGCTTTCGGGAAATCTGTTGTGGTTTATGTTTAGAGTGATACACAACTGGATCACAAAAAGAAAACAAAAAAGTTTCAAAAGCACAATATTCAGTCGACAGTGATATAAAACAGTAAACATCAGGAAAATTGAGAAACCTAAACTATAAATGTTTTGCCACTATTTTTTGTAAGATTAAGCAATAAGCTTCTGTTCTTATAATTATTCACAGGTACCAAACTTAAATAAGTATATTCTGGTAGAAGCTAAAAGGTTGCATTGGTTGAGTTGTCATTCAGTGCTGTGCTTCTCATTAGCTATACATGAACAATGTAATTATTAAACAAAGACTTATATAAGTTACCACATTGTGCTGCAGGAAGTACAGTGTGTACTGGAAGAGTATCCTGGAGTTGTTTATGGGTTACAGCTGCAAACTGTCTTTTTCACATCAGGCTTTTAAGGGTAGAAAACTGATGTAAACAACAAAGAGGCTCAAGCTGTTTCAGTTACATATTTCTTCTTAGTGCAAACATTTGACCTTAGGATGTTTTTATTTCAGCATATTGTCTTGATCAATCAATTAATCATTTGTGACTCACATTGTAGGAATATAGAGGGGGAATTACCCTCTATTTTTTCAACTGATCTCCTCATATCCAAGGTAGTGTCTTTAAATGTTTTGTGTTCAACAAAAATAGAATGATACTCAATTTATGATCAGAACAAGCTGAAAAAACTGCAAATGTTAACATATGTGGAAGCTCAGCTGAATAATTCCTTTTCAATTGACGAATAATTATCCATGGTTTTATTCACACGCACCAGAAATATTATATCTCTATGGATCCAGCATTTTTTATGACATTTTAACTAATGATTGCTTTTCTTTTGTCCATGTTGGATCCCATGACTCAGTGGGCTCATTGAAGTAAACACTACCTCATTATAGTAAACAAAGCCTTGCTGAATGATAACATTACAAGGTGCTTCTTTTGAATGCTTGATGATACACAACCACCCTAATTTGTATTGCCTTCTCTCCCAACCACAAAATGTGAATTCAATATCTGCTGTCAGATTTTTTTTTAGTTCAACCACACCCTGACTGATGAGCAAAGATAAGAGTTCAGAGGAGGAGCGTAAATATATCTGTCATCTGCCAGAATAAATCCAACCTCTCATGAAGGAGAGCTGGCACATTCAATCTAGTTCAACCCTTCTCTGGCCTCTAACCACTCGCTGTCATGTCCACTGTATTCACAATGGGCGTCTCCTTAAACATTGAATTGCAACCCCACCATCAAGGCGCTCTTCTAATCTGTTGAACTACTTTTGATTTACAGTTTGATTTTAACGTGTTTATCTTCCTCCTCGAAAGGTTGAGCTGCATGTGCACCTCGATGGAGCCATCAGGGTGCAGACCATTCTCGATGTTGCCAAGTGAGTTTGGTCCTTTATGACGTTTGAAACACTTCTTCACCAGATTGGTTGACTACAGTATTTCTGAATATATATAATCGATTAAGTAAGTATAGAGCACCAACGTATGGACTTTACAGATATATTGGTTGAGTCAATAAGCAATATGAATTTGAAACTGGAAGTGCACCAGAAATTGCTGCCAATAAAAGCCAAAACGATGAGCTAAGAGAAGCTAAAATACGATAGATAATACAGGATAAGCCCGGTGATAATTAGCTGTGTGTTAAAAATATTTGTTAGAGCAGCTTTAACTACAAAAGCTTCAAAACATCACACAGCAACAACACACTGTTTACTTCAAAGGGGCCCTTTCATGCTCTTTATGGGTTGTCCCTTTCCTGTAGCGTGGTATATAGGTTTTTGTGAATGTAAACGCCTCCATTGGACTCGTTTGTTTACTTCCAGAACATAATGACATCACTACGTAACCCTTGCGCGCCTACTGGCTAGCGCTTTGACACATTGTACGGGATAAGCTAAAGGGCGGGACATCTATAAGCGGTTGAGCAATCACAACAGAGGCAGCCAGCTAACCAATCAGAGCAGACTGGGCTCTGGTTTCAGACAGAGGGTGAAAAGAGGTGCTGCAGCACAGGCAGTATGAGAACATAAGAGCTTTATGAACATTAAAGCATGGAGACATGTCCCAGTAAAGGCAGAAAATACAAATATGAACCTTGAAAAGGAGAAAAATAGGGCCAGTTTGAGAGAGCAGATGAACTAGGTACACCTTCAAAAGTCAAAACTGTCCCTGAACTGTTTCTTTTTCCCACTTACTTCACTTCTTTCCAGGAGACGCGGCATCCCTCTGCCAGCAAATACCAAGGAGGAGATGACGAAGATTATTATCGTTGAACAGCCGGCCACCCTCACAAAGTTCCTGGGGAAGTTCGCAGAGTACATGCACGTGGTTGCGTAAGTTCTGACATTCCCTTCAATGACTCAGTTTAATGGGCAGTTTAATTATTGGCAAAGGTGTTTTCTTGCTGAATCGGTGACAGGGAGGGCAAAGAGCCAGATTTCAAGTGATTAAGAGTCATGCCTCACCTTTTTGTTGTTGCTGGGATGTGTCTCCACCACCTGTATGAGGGTGAAAGTCCGGGCAGCTAGTAACACACATGAGCAGTTATATTATCCAAGTAATGATGCATTTGAAGGGTTAAAAGCGGAGTGTATAGTTCATGATTGATGATGGGGGAGTGGATCTAAATGCCAGACATGCAGAACAGGAACACATCATTATCAAGATCAAATGACACCCTGGCAACCAAATTAAGCGGAGTGTAGAGTTGTTTCGGCCCCGGAGTCTTATATTTAGTCCTCCAGTGACAGGGCTGCTGAACTGTTCAGAAAAGACCAAATAAAGAAACTCAACAGCCGTGAAAGCGACCCACAATGACGGTCTGTAGAGGCCGGGCTGCAGCGCGCAGTTCTGCTGAGTGGACCCTCTTGTATCGGGGCTCTGTGTGCAGCGCAGCTCCAACAACATGGGGAACATGCTAGCTGAGTTTAGATCATGCAGGATTGTTGTATGAGCTGAGGTGTGTGTGTGTGTGTGTGTGTGTGTGTGTGTGTGTGTGTGTGTGTGTGTGTGTGTGTGTGTGTGTGTGTGTGTGTGTGTGTGTGTGTGTGTGTGTGTGTGTGTGTGTGTGTGTGTGTGTGTGTGTGTGTGTGTGTGCGCAGGGGGTTGATGAGAGGATGCTGGAGAACAACATGCATTCAGACCTGTGTACATGCTGGAAGCTGTGTTGAACGTCATGTGATGTGGGAAAGGAAGTTGTGTTCCTTCTAATATTGTCACAACACTAAAGTGTATTGTCATCTAACTATCATGCAGGCAAGACAAACACAAATATTTCAGGTGTAATGTGTGATAATCACAAGGTTATGGATTTAATGAAAATGGTTGTGGTGAGGAAGAGAGCTCTCCACTTTAAATGATAGTATTTGTCATATTTGTACAGCAATAAGTTCTTTGTGTATTTATGTTTTGTGTTAAAATTCTCTTTATTTTTTATTCGATATAATAGTCTTCAAAATAGTTATTATAATTGTTCTTTTTTTTGCTCCTATTTCCTCTTTCTGGGTCTATTTATGCGACATTCCCACTAAAGCACGTTCCTCATATAAACCTACTTTCCGTTAAATCCAATTTCAATTCTGATTCTGATTTTGAAAGTGAATTTCCTGATCGAGCAAAAACGAACCAATCGTTGCAGCTCTGACAAACGTTCTCGCAAATCCATTATTATAAACGGTTAGCAAGGCTAAGTATATGACACATTTCATACCAATCCTTTGTGACCTGTGGAAACACACTCATGCAATTTGCTGTATTTGTCAAAAAGGAAGTTTGGAATAAATAAGATTAAATATTAATCCAAAGTAAGAATCTTTCCTACTCCAGAAAAAGTCACATTCACTTCCATTTAGCAAAAACAATTCTCCAATCATTAAGTATTTCCATTTTCTCCACTACTCCTCTAAACCCTTGTATGTGGAAAATAGTTTTAAATTGGTCCCATGAAACATTAGTGAGCCATAACTATCAAAAGACGGTGCACATTATCTGTAGGAGGTATTTAAATTAAATGAATGATATCATATCAGTGACACTGTTAGTACTTCTACATTTAAAAGCTATTGCGTTGATGGAGTATTTGTGGTTAAAGCTTTTATTTGTACACCTGAGTTAACAGTTAATCTGAGCCAAAAGGTCAATATCATTAATAATGAGTTTTTCTTTGTTGTTGTTTTTTCCAGGGGAGACAGAGAGGCCATAAAGAGGATAGCCTATGAGTTTGTTGAAGACAAAGCCAATGAGGGCGTGATCTATGTGGAGGTCAGATACAGCCCACATTTTCTGGCTAACACAAAAGTGGATCCCCTACCGTGGAACCAGATAGAGTAAGTGTTTTCTGAAGCTTTTAATTGTTTAAGGCGGGGATACAGCATATTACGTTTAGCTGCATGTTTTCAGAATCAGAATTAGACTCAGAACCTGTATTATTCCCACAGAGGGTAATGCAAATTGTTACAGCAAATTAAGAGGCATGAACGAAACATTAAAGCTAAACATTACAGAAATGTACAAAAGAAAACATCCAGGTGGACAACTATAAGAACAGTAACAGCATCACTTCTACAGTGTAGCATGTAGAAGTAGTGTGATAGCAGCTGCCAGATAGCAGTAGTAAAATTAAAATGATATACTGCACAGTTAAGACCGATTGTGTTACAGTAGCTGAATAGTCTAACGAAGAGATAGCCGCCTGAAAAGATAAATTACAAAGCGGTATGTTATTTGTATATTGCACATAAGTCACTGTCACTGTTTCCATCACTCAGAGGCGACCTGAGCCCGGACGAGGTGGTGCACCTGGTCAACGAGGGCCTCAAGGAGGGGGAGGTGGCCTTCAATATCAAAGCCAGGTCCATTCTATGCTGCATGCGCCACATGCCAAGTAATGAACTGTTGCCTGTCTGCCCATACAACCTTGTGACATAAGGCTACTGTCTTCTGTGCTGTCTCTGAGCTGTGGTTATTAGATAATGAGGAACACAGAGAGACAGAAAAAAACAATAAGCTCAAACTGAGAGTGCTTACATGTTGACTTTAAGTTGGGTTAATTCACATGTTCACTACTTTAGTTTAGCGTGTTAGCATGCTAGCACTTGCTAGTTGGCACTAAACAAAAAATACAGATGGTAATTTCATTACTTTTGCAGGTATTTGTTTAAAAATGTAAGAAAAAAGGACAATTTATAACTTTGCCTGGGTGGTGGCACTAGGTGAAATGTCAGGCAATCACTAAGTTTTTAGGATATATCCTCTGGGGAATATGAATGCCTCTACTATGTTTTATTGCAGTCCATTCAAAAGTTCTTCAGATATTTATTTTAAAGAAAAACATATTAAGTGGTTGGTGGCATTAGAGAATAAATCAGGGTGTCAAAGTAAGATGTCTGGGGATATGTAATGTTGAACCAACGAATAGTTGTTTAAATCTGGACCAGAGTTTTAAACCAGAGAACAAAAGACTGAAATTGCCAACCCTAGCTGATGAAAAGTCGATGTTCTGGAGAATACTTAGGACACTGCCTATATACAGTATAAGTGCTTTAAGTGGTAGCTAATAGAGTTAATCCAAAATGACAACAGCAGTGCCAAATCTCTTTCTGCTGTCTTTTAGCTGCACAAGTTAAAGTAAGCATTGGAAAACAAACAGGGACAGTAAGTCTGCTGCAAATCAGAATCTGGTTGATTGCCAAATATGTTTTCACATACAACAAAGGAAAAGGTTTAATGGTATTGGTTGATAGCATAAACCTAATAAGAAAAAAAAAGGAAACTAAATAATGAAAGCAAGTTTTAAAGAAATGGAGTAACTTGGAAACTTACATTACAAATATTACAAATATGTATAAATAAATCTGCTCTGCTCTGCTCCATTTATGCAGCTGTTTCCTGTGTAGTTCAGCAGCCAAGTTCAATTCATATCTGCCGTTCTGTTTTTCACATTAAATCTCTTGCAAAAACATGTTGAAATATTATCCCACAGTGATTGCATCTCGTATGTAACAGACTTCCTGAACTTATTGAGGATATCTGATGGTGCTATTATACTGTTGAGGAGAAGTGCTATTTTAGGATGATTGTTTAAGCTATAGCATTAACGTATGGAGCCAAATATGTGCTTAAACAGTAGGATATCTTATATTTACTGCAAACTAATCTAGATAAAGTAAATATGGTTATCTTGGTAATGCAATCATATGTATGAAACTTTTTGGTTATGTTTCATACAGTAATCAAAGCCAAGAGTGAGACGAGCCAATGAAAGGAATATTCATGCTAAATCATTTTTCTGCCAAGAGTTAAATGAGAACACTGATACAAAGCTCATGTCTGTAAGGAAACAGTTAGTTTAGCATGAACGACTAGAAAGTGTGGGAAGTAGCTAGCTTGGCTCTGTTAGAAATTACAAAGTCAGCCTAAATTAAGCTAAGCTAAGCTAGCTGGCGGTAGCTTCTATGAGAGTGCTGTCAAATTTATCTTCTAACTCTTGGAAACAAAACTGAAAAGCACAGTTCCCTCATTCTCTTCTATTCCTTTTAGACAAACAACGTTACTGTGGCATGTCTTGTGCTCGTCATAGATGTAGATTGATGCAATTGTATGAAGCATGATGTTTTCACTATCATCAAACCTCATCATTTGCATGTTTTTGAGTTGGCAGGACATTACTGTTCAATAATACATGTGTGTTTTACATTCTCCAGGCTGGTCCATGGACGTTGTGGAGCTGTGTAAGAAATACCAGCACGAAGGAGTGGTTGCCATCGACCTGGCAGGTGACGAGTCCCTAAACTGTGTAGCCAATCCAGGTCACAAGAAGGCCTATGAGGTGAGCGTGGGAAAACATCAACATATTACCAACAGACAGTCTTAAGCATGAAGAAGATTCAAAGGGTATTTGTTTCAGGCTTTGGCGTGGCTAGTTTAATGAAGTCGTAGCATCATAACCTGCTGCATCAACAAGAGAGGGTTTTGTGCCTTGTAGGCCTATGTGTTTTTGAAAATGTCTGTGATTTCTTAAAAAGAGTGTGATCGCTGGAATGAAATTGCACACAGTTACATAATCAGGCTGCTTATCTTGGCATTCAAACCCGTGGGCATCCTTTCTACTGATATATTGCACTATTATGAGGTTTTAAAACATTTCAAGGTCAGAGAGTCCAATTTGTGTACCCACAGCCTGCATGCTAATGCAAATATGATTGAGTTGTATTGCTCTACAACTTCCAGGAATCCTAAGAAAGAATGTGAAGATGTATTTTGTGGCTACAGAGAGGACGCATTTGGCTCTCAATAAGTCAATACTGAAAATTATGACCACTTTTGGATGGATTGCCCTTCATTTTGGGCTAGTGTAGGTTAGCATGTCAGCTCAAATGTTATCCTCATTGAGTCGCCACTTTACCCTGGCTGTAGAATCCATCTACTATCAGCTATTAATCTGATGATACCATTTATCAGACTTGATACCAGCATGATGTGCACCTTTTTCTGTCACCATAGAGTGCATATTGTCATAACACCGAGATCAAGGTTTATGCCACGGTCTGCTTACAAACCGGTTTTGTGAAACTAAATAAAGCTGATACAGTTTTACTTCACTGTCTCAAACCAATGAGGCTTTAACAGTCTTCATCTGTAACCAACACAGATCTTTAGTAAACGCTAATACTCTTAAAAACAATTTCCTGACGGCTCTCAAGAATAATCCAATTTAGTTTTCAGCTAGCATTTATTGATTAATTCAGAGAGTACCTCAGTAGGAAATCAATTTGGCCTGTCAGACTATAATGAATACGGTAGATTAATCACTTAATACGCTGCAGCGCTGGACGTGGAACAAGTCTGACTTGAAAAGGAATGCATGGAAGAAGGATAGGTGATGTTAACACAGAGACAGTCTGCTGTATGTCAGCCATTATACATTTGAGGAAGTGTCCTATAGACATCTCGACGGTACTGGTGATTGGCTTTGGTATTCTGCTGTTACAACTTTCGTTATGTGTAGTGCGTTGATGTAATATCGTAGAGGGGCAAAGGTGGGTAGTAAAAACGGACTTATGCTTCTCATACTTGAGAAAGAAAACACACCTGCAACAATGTATGAGTGTCTTTTAATATATTGTGTAGGTATGATGTTGAGCACTTATACTCTTCGCAACCTGTCAAACGTAATTTCTTGGCAACTAATTGGTCAAATATTCATAAAATGACAGTAAAATCAAATGAATCGAGTTGAGATATAGTGTTTGTAGATGTTGCTGATATTCTGTTGATTTGCTCTTTATCAATTAAGAGCAATCAAACAGCGATAATGCCATACAACCATTTACACACTCTATTAAAAAGCAAAACCTGTATTGTTTTAAATAGTTTCTGACTGTTTTCATTGAAATACTTTTAAAACATTATTTAATTCTGGTTACTTTGTCCGCCTGTGTGTATTTATGAATGTATGCTGACTGGAATATGTGTGTATGAAGTGTTTTTGATTTATTACATCATTTACTCTATTATGTTTAATGAATGCATCATGTGGTTTTGTATGTGTCTTGTTAAGAACTGTCTTGCATCTGGTGTTGACCAGTGAGTCGTTATTATTACATAATGTGTTTCCTTCCCAGGAATTGTATGCATATTGTGCAATTCTCCAGACATGGGTGTTCACTATGTGTAGTTTAGCGGGGTTTTGAAATCCTTTCAAGTAGCATTGATTAATCAATAATTAACAAGAAGCAGAACTCACAGAGCAGAGTCCACACACGAATATTGAAGGTTATCTTCATAACTGCATGACCTCAAGATATCTGCAGATTAGGCTCCCAACTCACAGTGTGTCAAAGGTTAAGAATGCAACGATGGAAACATCTTCATGCACAAACCAGAGGGCTGCACACTGTGCAACATCTTCTTCCAGTGAAACAAATCAAGTTAGCACAAAAAATGTAATATGATGCTGGAGTACTGCAGATGTGAAAGCCAGATGTTTGGTTGCTGACGTATCTCACGATTGATTTTGTTGACAGGAAGCAGTGCGCTGTGGGATCCACAGAACGGTCCACGCAGGAGAGGTGGGTCCGCCGTCTGTGGTGAAGGAGGTAAGCGATAATTACGCAAGACGTTACTGAACTCCATGACAAACGAGAACTTAAGAGTCTCGGCCACGAAGCAGAACAATGAAGTCGTGCAAACACAATGGAAATTACTTAAGCGGCTATTGGTGGCAGAGATCCAAAAGAAACAAGAAGCTGGTCAGTTGAAGACTTAGTATGTATGATGGAAAATGCATTGCACTGGTCAGCAAAGGGACACATATTAAACACACGTTTAAAACACATGTGGATGCATGATATTGTAAGCTGCTGTGTCTCAACCCCCTTAGTGTAAAACTATAGTATTTCTCACTCCCATAATAAGTGGCCACTTTCTAAGAAAGCCATTCCTCATAGTGACAGCTCAGATGTGCCACAGCAGTTGCTTCTAGAAATAGCCTGCAGATTCTGCTGACATTACCAGCATGGTGGGGTTTCTTTCTTTGTGGTTCATGACCTTTTGCCTCCTAACCCATGTCCTGACATTTCTAGGCTGTAGAAGTGCTGAAAGCTGAACGCGTTGGACACGGTTACAGAACCCTGGAAGACCAAGTTTTGTACAAGAGTCTGCTGGCTCAGAACATGCACTTCGAGGTGAGGAAATGTCCAGAATAAATACCATTTTCATCAGAGCTGCAACACCGACAAGGTTTTTAGTTTCTGCAAAAATGTGCCGGTTATTGCCCTGTCTATCGTTAACCGTGGATAATTTTGATCATTATATAGCAATTAGTTTTTTTTATCATGTACTTGGATGAAAAACAGTGATATACTGACCTCTAGTGGAGCCTCCACTATCATAGCTGATGGAAGAACAGCAGTAAATTAATGGGAATGCAAATTACTATTCGATTTATATGGACTTCCAATATTTACAAGCATGCACACACCAGGGCAGACACAGCGAAATGAGGTTCTACTTTAATCCCAGTTAGTATTAAGTGGCAGCTATTATAAACACAACAACTGGGGGGTGGTGAAGGGGGTTTGCTGCCTTGCTGGTGAGGCCCAGGAGGTGAACTGATTAGCTCAAAGTACCTGCCTTCTTGGTCCATTACGGGATTTGATCCAGCAACCCTCTGCTTTCCAAACCAAGTCCCTACAGACTGAGCCCCGTTATGTTACTCAGTGCTTCCTGTGCTTTTCCGATTGCAGGTGTGTCCTATTTCCAGTAAGCTAACAGGTGCCTGCGACCCGGACTTCACCAAGCATCCTGCCATCACGTGAGCTGTCTTTATTTGATAGTGCAGGCTGGTCATTATTTACCATTATTTAACCTGCATTCAAGCTTTACTGTGTTTTAATTGGATGCTATGGTTTCCTTTGTGCAGGTTCAGGAAGGACAAAGCGAATTACTCCCTGAACACGGATGACCCTCTGATCTTTAACTCAACCCTGCACCTCGACTACAGCACCGCGCACAAATACATGGGATTCACCGAGGAGGAATTCAAACGACTGGTGAGATCAAACGCATGAATAATTACAGCCAGATGAAGGCATTTGAATATGGTATGAAATGATAGCATGGGGGGTAGAGCCCTCTGCATGCTAATGCCTTTCTCCGTTGCGGATGAACACAGGAACGAATGAAGTGTTCCAAAACCTCAGATTAATAATTCAATATCAATGAATTTGGAAGAATTGGGCTTCACATTCAGACTCCCTTAGGTTTGCATATGGATTGATGCTGAAATCACATTTAAAAAAACACTCCAATTTATATTCCTGCCGAGAACTACAGAACAGTTTGATACCACTACACAAGGAGGATTAGTGAACCGAGGAGGAAGCAGCTAGCCCATCTCTCTCGAAATGTAGTGAGATCTGCCTAGCAACCCAACTATAGATCCATTACTATAACATTATAATCTGGTTTAATGTGTAGAAACTGTAAAAATCTGGTATATGGGTGGGTAGTATGTGGATTAGCGATCCTACATGTCAAACTATGATGCTCCAAGTACCCCTCTAGTTCTGGTTTTGCACATGTAGGGCAACTTGAAGCCATTGTAATGAGGACAGGAATTAAAGAGGAAGTCTGGTGAAAAAAATGGCACAACTTTAAACCACAAGGCCCTTGTTTGTGTACAGAACTAAACCAATTTCCCCTTAAGAAACCAATTTAATTTACATCAAGTAACTTACATATGTCACTTTAGTTTAGTACTCTAACGAACATACTTATTTCAACTCAAACCTAAATGTTCCTTTTGCTAACTCTTGCCAAGAAGTGCTGCATAAATTCACAGTCAGTCATCAGACTACCCTGCACATTCAAAAGACACAGCAGGGGGTCCTGACAAAGTGCTCATATGCTTAGAGCTGGGAGAGAGTGTGTTGAATTTTAATCCCTTGCATCTTACTTAAAAAGGCACTGTAGTACGTCTTGAAGTCCTGCATTTTCATATATGGCTTGGTTCAGTACAAAATAAGCCTGTACAAGCTTAGTTTATAAGGTTTAAAGCTATTTTTAGTGACAGCTATTACATCATGGTTGTTTCTGTGAATTTTAGAACACACTTCAAGTCAAAGCAGATTCGTATTTGCCGTGTTGCATGTGCTGAATTGGCAGATTTAGTTATCATTGTACAGGTAAAGATTTGTCTGGCTAGGCTAATGGCTACAGGCATGCACAGACATGAGAGGGATATCAAATCATAGCATCACTTCTCCCAAATCGCTGGGATATCCTTCTCAAGCACACAAAACACTAACCTTTTCGACTCCTTGTGTGTTGTAGAACATCAGTTCTGCAGAGTCGTCCTTCCTGCCTGAGGAGGAGAAGAAGGATCTCGTCCACAGACTGTACAAAGCCTACGGGATGATAACGTCGACCGCCTTTTAAAAAATCTGAAGAAGAAGGAAGGAAGGAAGGAAGGAAGGAGGAAACGTGACCTAACCCAGGGACAAATCACTCTGAACCCATTATCTCCTGTCGTGACTCCATGGGATGTCCTCATTTATAACCTACCTAATATATCAAACATGCTGTACATCATTTAATGGCTGCCTTCACCTCTCATATTCGTACATCATCAGCTTGTGTTTTGTCAGTATTCTACCATCTAAGTACTTATATATAACTTTTTATACTTTAGTTTACATGACACTTTCCAGAGGATGTCATGGTGCTAACAATAATACGGGTGTTATGTGTTCATAAAGCCAATTTTATTTATATGAAAACATTTTTCATCTTGTGTTTACACCCTGTTGTTATTGAGAGAATCAGGGAAGCTTTTCAATGCACAACTACTCCGTTTTTAACACTTTGTCAGCACATAAGAGACGGATAAGGGTCTGAAATTGACGTTGAAGGAGGCTAACGGAGGAATGTAATACTGTGAATATCTATTGTTTGGTTAAAAGGGAGAAGTAAGGAAATCCAGTGTCAGAAAAATGTCATTTTTGCCCCTCACCCCTAAAACAGGTCAATACCAAAAAGGGAAGTCTTACATTTGAACACAAGGGGGCGCACTATGGTCGCCCAGCTGGACAAACCACAGTGTCTTAATGTGGTTTAGGTTTCATAATAACTCGATTTTTTAGATCTCTTTTTCCTTTCACTTAATAAAAAAAAGCACTTCCATTTCTAACACATTTATGACACTTATGGAATATAATAAAAAAGGTTTTAAGAAGTTCCTGCATGTCTGTCTCTTCTTATGCTGATAATATAAGGTGGTCAAACTATTTGAAGTGAATCTAATATATGTTTCTTAATTATGACATGAAGTCACTTTGTACAAATATTTAGCAGGAGTAACTACTAAAAGGGGAATTAGTTTAAGCCTGATATGAAGAGACATTGCTAAAAAAACAAAAACCAGATCTTTATCTTTACAGCTCCAGTTTTGTATACAAAGGAGATGAATGGGAACACTGGGACCATGCTGGTTGGAAATGTAAACAATGCCTTCCTGTGGCAATGCCACAGAAGCTGCATTCAATAATATTTATGGCTCTGGAGCTGGACAAATCACAGTGTCTAAATGTGGTTTAGCATATTGTAATAACTCAGTATTTTAATGTATATATTTATTTAAAACATCTCCTTTTCATTTCAAGAACTTCCTTTTATAAACACACATGTATGACACATGGAAAGCATCTTTGAATATAATAAAAAGGTGTTAAGGTGTTCCTGCATGTCTAATCATCTTTCTCTAAGCTCTCTTCACTATGAAATAAAGGCCCTTTAGCACAGAGGTCTTACAGTAAGTCATACTAAAAAGGAGAATTAGCTCAAGGCTGAACCTAGGAGATATTGCTAAAATCTTTAAAGCTCTTGATCCTCTGTTTCTTTACGTATAAAAGGAGATTAATTGGAACACTGGGACCATGCTAGGTGGCAATATAAACGCTTCCTGTCTGCAGCCATGCTAATATTCACATACACTGTAATATTTATGGCTCTGGGACGACTCGTTTGAACACTAGGGGGCGCAGTTTGGTCAAATGTGGTTTACCATATCATAATAACTCAGTTATTTTAATGTATATATTTGTTTAAAAATATCTATTTTTCATTTAATTAAATACAAAACGCTCTTTTATTTATAAACACACATTCATGACACGTATAGAAAAGCAGCTTTGAATATAATAATAAGGCTTTAAGATGTTCCGGCAGGTCGGCCTTTTTTATTCTGATAAACACTAACCTTTAATTTGGTCCTGTATGTTTCTTCACTATGAAATAAAAGCCCTTTAGCAAGAGATTTTAGAGTTACTCATACTAAAAAGGGAATAAGCTGAAGCCTTATGCTATGAGATGTTGCTAAAAAAATACAGAACCTTAATCCTCCGTTTCCTTCTATAAAACATTATTAATGGGAACACTGGGACCATGCTAGTTGGAGACGTAAACACTTCCTGTCTGCGGCCATGCTAATGTACACAAAAACTGCATTCAATCATATTTATGGCTGAAAGCATCTTTGAGAATAATAATAAGGCTGTAAGATGTTCCTGCAGGTCGGTCTTTTTCATGCTGATAACCTACAGTAATTTAAAATACCTTTAAATTGGGCCTATATTGGTTTCTTCACTATAACATGAATCCCTTTGCTGCAGTGATTTTCAATAGTTACTCAAGAGAGAACTAGCTCGAGCCAGATATTGCTAATAAAGCCTTATGCTATGAGATATTGCTAATAAAAACCCAAAGCTTTATCTTTACAGCTCTTGAAACCATTGTTTCTTTACGTATAGATGGAGATAAATGGGAACACTGGGACCATGCTAGTTGGAAATGTAAACACTGCCTTCCTGCGGCCATGCTAATGTACACAAAAGCTGCTTTCAATAATATTTATGGCTCTGGAACGACTCAGCAAACTGGACTCGTTAATCCCGTTGGCATGCGCCTCTGCAGCTCTCAGACCTGCAGCGTCCCACACTGCTCCGAGTGGAAAGCTCCTCCTCTTGAAAGCATAGAAGACAAAATGTTACAGTAATTCATAAGTATTTTATTACACAAAGAAAATTGCTATCACAAAGTTATCACTGAACATTAAGCAATAAATATGAAGTCTGTACATGACAGTATAATGGCGACTATGTTTCGTTACTCAGGAAAAAAAGAAAGGGACTTGCGATGTAATTGAACAAGAGGGTCACAAACACACGCATATATAGAAAGAAAATGACAAACAGATGATTATGATTATCCATGACTCAGTTCCATACGGGGCTGGAACAACGTTTTCTTTTATATTTTTTTATAAATGGATTCTGTTCAGCAACTCCACAGAGATAAATCCAAAGTTTCTGTGCTTTCTCGTCTCCTCCCCCGGGAATATAAATGACCAGCAGAGAATGAAGCAATCTCAATTGTCAGCTCTTTTTCTGCTCCGCGCGTTACAATCGGATCCAATGAAAGGCGAACATTTGGGGCCGCTGGAGCTCCAAACAGGCTGGCAGTGAGCGAAGGTGTCCTCGTGTCCACGTAGGACAACCAATATACACTCTTTCTTTTTCCTTTCCCTCCCCACTTTCACTCGCTTCCTTCTTTACTCTTCAATTCCTTGGCTCTGCCGCCCTTCAGTCTCTGGCTGAGTTTAGGACGGGCCTCCACCTCCCTGGGCTTCTTGGCTGGTGGAGCCCTCGGCCTCAGGGGCTGGGGAGGCCCCCGGGTCTCCTTCTGGAAAAAACAATATGCAACAAAAAAATCTGTCAAATATTGCAGATAATATCGAGCTCAAGAGTGGTTTGGCTCTCTCAAAAAGGAAAGAATAATGAGAATCCTGAGGAAGGAACTACAACTTCCTGTGGCAAAGTGTCACGATTCAACATTCAAAAGCTTTATTGTCATATGCACAGCAGCTACAGTGCAGATATGGCATTGAAAAGTCCCAGGCTCCTCCAACAATGCAACATAAATATATATAAGATATAGAACACATTTAGAAAAACAATGCTAGTCAAAGAAATAAACTACAATAAACTAAATGTTGCAGAGAACGGTGAACAAATAAATGCATGCATGATATTTCCAAATTGTAGGTTTCCCATAAGAGTGGCGTAAGATTGGGCAACATGTCACAGGAAACATGTCTCTGACTGAAAACGGAAGTAGGCAAGAACAAGGAGGTAACACACACAATGGTCAGAGAGGCCACATCTGCGTCACGTTCAAACATGTCCCTCCGAACAGCTTGACACTCTGCTGAGATCAGAGGAAGAATCTGTCATTGTGCTGCAGCTACGACTCATTTACCTCTCAGGCAACAACAGCCAGCTCTCTCAGAGGCCACCGGCTGAGCAGCCCCAACTGTTTGGATGTTTTGGAGCTTTGAAACACAGACAAAGCCGTGTAGTTTCTGTCCAATGACACGTTTGACTTGAACTCTGGGTAACTTTTTTGACAAACTTCAAAACATGGCAAACAACTCAGCTTAATTTGCTCCAGATGTTTCCTGGAAGAATTTAACATTTGCAAGGACGTTTTATTGGACTATTCAGCGATGAAATGAAACCAGTAACACAGTGCAGACTTCAGGCAAAGGACAACTGACAAAGTCCTTCTTTATATTTATTCATACAGTATGAATGTTTTCCAACGAGCTGTGGTGGCCGCTACATGCCCTTTCCTTTCCTCATAACATTTCCAATACATTGGTAGCAAATAATCAGCTAAGTTTCAGTCTTCTTTTCGTCATTTGGTGAAACTGGTCAGTAGTTGTTAGACCTTGAATAGGAACTTTAGTCATTTTTTAATTACATTTCTTATATTTTTCTTTATTAAAGGTTCAAAGTTCAGCTATTTGTCACAACATCATACAAGATGACACGAGGGAATGCTGTTTTAAGCTTCTCGGCTCTAAACACACAGAAACAGATATTCAAATATTTAAATTGAAATGTAATAAAATTATCAGTTTATCTTTACACCTAATTAATCATCAACTCTTCCTGACTGGTCTTAAATGACTTTTACACAACGTAGTACCTTTTTAAATGACTATATACTAAATCTAAAAGCTAAATTAAGACATAAGCACTACATATAAGTCAAAGACAGTTTTGTGGAACCAGCACCAGGTCCTAGGTATGCACAAATACACACATTTCCTCTGCTTTCACACTGTGTTTTTTGGTGTGTGATTACTGACCTGCAGCCTTCAGGTCCATCCCTGCCAGGTCTTTGGTGAGTTCACTAGTGCTGGCCGCTCCTTCTCCCTTCCCTTCGATGTCGGGCACTGCGTTCCTGCGGCCTGTGCGATCACAGTTGATAAAGTCTGAGTACGACGTCTCCACGTCCATCATCTGTCCATGACCAGCGCTCTCATTACACCTGCCAAGAGGGGGGAGGGGGCATGTCAAGTGGCTGCGGAGGTGTAGCACATAAATCACCTCGCTGTCTTCCTTCAATAGTCTGCAGGGCCCGTGGGAGGACGTATCACTGTGTCTGGTGAATTTCTACTTCAGCAGAATCAATCACAGAGTGCTTTTTAAAAAGGTTGACTGGTGCAGAGTGAGAAAAAAGGCAGAAAAGGAGCACTTGAGCAGCAGGGGGAATAAAAAAAACGGTGTTAAACAACTCCTATTTCTGTACAGATTAATAGCACTCCGCTAATAGGATGTCCTAAT
Organism: Eleginops maclovinus; assembly: GCF_036324505.1. Lineage (NCBI taxonomy): Eukaryota > Metazoa > Chordata > Actinopteri > Perciformes > Eleginopidae > Eleginops > Eleginops maclovinus. Next base: position 23,556,727 of record NC_086349.1, on the reverse strand, counting down.
TACATCAGGAAAAACAAAAAAGCTGCATCAAATCTCTAACTCAGCCTCAGCCTAGTCATACCTCTCTAGCAGAGTCCATTTCTCTCTCTAAAAGGTACTTACACAGCGACAGTATAGAAAAAAGAGAGAGAACTGAGAGAATTGATCAATATGGAGAGAAAGAGCTTGAAACCATTAAAAGGACCAGCAGAGGTGTGGCCAGAAGGTGCACCGGCTAAAAAGTAAGTAGAGCTCCGAATCAGCCATTCATTCCTCTTCGTTTCCTGTGCAGTCCATATTTAACTGGGTCATGGATCCTGCCAACCACTACAACACTATACAGCTGGAAAATCCTCAGAGAGAAGAGGACAAAAAATAACACTGCCCCAGAAAGGAAAAGAAAAGAAAAGGAGAAGTTTGATGAAGTTGTCCTCTACTAGAAAAGTAAGAAGAAGTTGTCACAGCTGTTCTTCTCCTGCAGCTTTAATCCCTGAACATCCCCCACAGGCCAGCACACATTGTAGAGATCCCACGGCTCTGCATGGGCAGCATAACTGACTACATTACAGTGAGCCTGTAATAAAGCATGTAACACGACAGCTGAGCGGCTGAGCTACGAATCCCTCAGAAACACTAGGGGGGGGATGGAGTCTCGAAGGGAAACAAGAGAAAGAGTGAGGGAGGAATAAAAACGAGCTGGCAGACACTGGAGGCAACACGCTGACCCTGGGGGCAGTTTGTTCCCAGAAGCATTGACTCACTTTCTACCATTTAAAAAGCTCCCACAATTGTTTTCCGTCTCCTATGTACAGTATGCGAGTGCCATGCCAAACAGGAAGCAACCCAGGGTTGGTCCCTGAGAGGTCACGAGCCACTCAGGGAAGAAAGGAGATGCTGCTTGTGAGTTTTGCACAGAAGGGTAAACTTCAAGCCCCTGTAGGTGAGAGTGGCCCCTCAGGAAATGTCACTGTGTTCTGGCATTTCCCCGAGAGCGTCTACTTACCACAAAAAGGCACTCTGTGTTCAAGGCTGCACACGGTGGTGAGATCCTCTCATACACTGTCTTCGAGATAGCCTTGCTGCACATTCATTAGCGGGCCGGATCACCGCGGGAGGCCAGCGTCTTATAATTACGACTGCAGGACTACGTTTCCCTCAACCTTTAGTTCAGACACCTGTGGTTTTCACTAAGTAACCAATTAGTGCGGGACACAGTCAAAAATAACTAATTGGGATTTTTCTGAGCAATATCCCCATTGTGATCAATGCCATTCTGTTAATTAATAACAGCTGCATAGTAGACCGGTTAAATTGTTGTATTAATGACACACACACACACACACACACACACACACACACACACACACACACACACACACACACACACACACACACACACACACACACACACACACACACACACTGTTTAGATGAAGCTGATGACGCAGTCTGAGCAACGTGCTACATCCATCTGCAGTTTTGACAAGCAGATGTCAAAGTGAACCAAAACGTAACAGACTGGTTATCAAGGAAGACTTTCTCATTTTAAATGTGCTTATTCACTTTCTTGCAGAGCTAGATGACAAGACGGGCATGATGACATCACTCGTGTCTGTGCTTTGAGTATGGAGATATCATAGACTGTCTATATATACAGTCTATGGGAGATATCGCTAACAGCTGGCTAACTTAGCGTAGCATAAGTACCTAAAAGGAAAGGGGAAACAGCTAGCCTAGCTCGGTCCAAAAGTAGCTAAATGGTGAAAGCCAAGGAATACTATAGCGCACAATGTGTCCTTTTTACACTTCAGTGTTTGTACAGATAAAACAAACCACCTGTAACGTGTTAATAAGGGAGCTTTAGAAGTGTAGGCAGATGTTGTTACCTTTTGACAGAGCTAGCCTAGCTGTTTCCAGTGTTAGCGCTAATCTAAGTCAGCCTGCTAGCAACTATCCCCTCATTTAACTCTGCATTTCTTTGAGTAATATGTTGTTTCCATCTAATAGCAGGCATACAACTTAAAAATGTAACCATAGTTTTGGGATGAAAGCCTGTGCTGAACAAGTTGTCTTAAACTAAATGTTTGTAGTCTTGAATTATGAATATGGTGACTGCCTTTGAATTTGTCAGCCGAATAAACACAGCTTCTCCTGTTTCCAGAAACTACATCACTTTAAATGATTTTCAAATCACAGCTTTGATATAAAAACCAGGACTATTACCAAAATATGCATATTCTAAATAAACTGAGACAGTATTCAACAGCTCTGACTCCGTTTATCATGTGCAGAAACGCATCTGTGTTTGCCTCCTTCTACTCCCATTAGCCCAGTTGTTATGTGGCTTATGGGAGCTCCCTCTAATTGCCATTTCTTTGTTCAATTACTTAGCTTGCCTGCACACGAGGATGAAATCCTACCATGAGATCATCATCACGTGTTTTCGCTGTGGTGGAAGCAGTTTTTATGGCGTTTTAAAATCACTTTATCTACACAGCGACTTTTGTAGCGCCGACTCACTGACTGAAGCAGGTTTCTGTTGTTGATGTTCACCTGCTGTGATTTGTATTATGCAGATGAACATGTAAAGTGACTGGGAGGGAGACGATCTGTAAAACACACTGATGACCTTCTGTGTGACTGAACTAATCGCATCTCTTGTTCAGTGATGCAAATAAAAGAAAACACAAGCGCTTCATCTAGGTTTGCAACAGGCCAAAGCACTATTATTTCTACAAACTATTACATTAAAGTGCTTTGTCTTTACAGTAAATGTCAGGAAACAGTGGAAAAAAAGTCTAGAAATGTTCCACAGCCCAATGGGAACGTTTTTGATCGTCTTGTGTCGACCAAAAACTATAATGCATTACACAGAGAATGGCAATAAGAAGGTCACATTTTAGAAGCTGAAGCCTGCAAATGTTGGGCTCAGCAAATGTTGGGCTCAGCAAATGTTGGGCTCAACATTTGCAGGCTTGACAAATGTCTCAAACGAGGAACAAGATGTGTAGGCGTGTTTCTTTGTGGAGGACATACTGCATACTGTATGTCTTCTTTAGTCGTGTAATATAATTGACCTATGATTCAAGCCTTGCATCATTCACAACACATCCCAGATATAATGACTTACAACGCTCTCTGCATGCGTGTCCCAGTTAAATAAAAGGGTGCCTTTATGTGGAAAAGGCCAGGGTGTGTGTACAGAAGTAAACTCAACACAGCTGCAGCTCGTAACCCAACCACGAGACAAATGTCACAGGTGTGAATTTTCAGCCAAGACAATAACAACTCAATCCTCAAAGGGCTATCTGTGCAGCTTAGGTCATGAGTTGAACTCGCTTTGCTCTCTTTCCCCTCCCTTCCCCTTCCTCCTCTTGATGAGGCCCTTTTAATGGAGGGGTGGTATCCCTTTCCTGCAGTGTGTTATAGGTTCTTGTGCATGTATATGGTCTGCAAAGGCCACAATCCCAAAGTTCCCTCTGTTGGACTCCTTTATTTACTTCCAGAACATAGTGACATCACTATGTAACACTTGCGCTTCTATTGGCTAACGCTCAAACACATTGTACGTGAAAGGATAAGGGGCGGGACATCGCTAGCCGGCCAGCTAACCAATCAGAGCAGACTGGGCTCTGGTTTCAGACAGAGGCAGTATGAGAAAAATAAAGAGCTTTTTGAACACTACAGCATGGAGACATGTCACGATAGAGAAACAAAACACAAATATTAACCGGAAAATTATTAAATATGGCCTCTTTGAAAGTGTGGATCATTTCCAAGGTAGGAATATCATCTATACAAAGGTTAATTCAGGAACTGATTAAAAAAAATCTCTATTCTAATAGAAAGGAGCTGCATTATTGAGGCATGAAGCACTACAACCTCATCTGCACACTGAGATTCCCTTCATGACGGGTTTAAACATGAACGATGTCACACCGGGCGAGGTGACATGTAACAGGAGAGGTTTCCGCATGTGGATATTGGGAACAAAGGCCTTTGAGCTCACTGGGGGAATATGAGTCAGCACAGACACTTACACTGGGCCCATTAGAGAGGCCGGATCACTGCCATCCCAGCGGAGCCTTTACAGCCCGATATGTGTGTAATAAACTCACATTATCTGCCATAACCCACACAGCTTCTCTGCTGATTCAACGTCCATTAGAGGCTTCTACACACAAGCATCAACTAACTAAAGCATTTAGTAAAAAGGAAAAAGCTTCTATGGTTTTTGAAGCATCTGAACAGTTCGAAGTGGCCTTAGTTAACCCCTACATATACATAAGTAAACAAAAATAATAAAGTAAACTCAGTTTTGATGAATCTGTATCTTTCTCTTGATTTATCATTTGGTCTTCAAAGTGTGTCCAAATGATAAGTAATAATTAGAGTTATTTTGAAGCAAGAATACCTTTAATTATATTGAAAATGAGAGGAGTTAATGGTATTGTTTGTCATACATGATTATCTACTTAATTTCTTGGGGTTTTGGACTGTTTCTCTGAACAAAACAAGATGTCACTTTAAACTTCGAACATACATTTACATTACATCAAAAATCGAAAAATATATTTGCAGATGAATCTCTTATTTACAGCTTTATGATTATATAACACTTTACCAGAGATCATAGTGATGTCTTCAAAGATATTTTTTTGACCAAAATGCGAATATATTAAGGGTTCAGAAACTTTGAACATCCATTTTATACATAAATCAGGAAAGTATTCAGGATAGCCATCGCCCTTTATAAGCTGTAAAACAATGTCTATAACATATTTCCAAAGGCCCATGGTGAGGCCTTCAAATGTCTTGTTTTGTCAAAAATGCAAATATTTTTAGTTTAAAATGGTAAAACACAGAGAGAAGCATCAAATCAACACATCTGAGATGGTGTAGAAGAAGAACATGACCTAAAAGTGATGAACTGACTGTGGAAATAGTTGCTGATTCAGTTTCTGAAACTCAATTTAGGTTCTAATAAAATCCCAAAACACTCCTTCTACTGAATGAAAGAAGTCTTCATCTGCAGTGAGAAACCAATACACTTGTGGTCCAGCAACGCATCAAAATCCCAACAAACGGTCTCATCTTACCAAAGCTGTTGAGTCCCTACATGCAGACCCTAACTGCTTCAGACAAATCATCCGAATCCATCCACCCTCCAGTGCTAAGTTACTCAGCGTGGAGCACCATAATGCTGGATCTCTTGCCCTCCTGCTCGCTGCCTCTCGGCCCTGACAAATGTAGTGTGGGCTCTGTCTATTCACATGATGTCAGCAGCTGCTCGGTTGACAACATGCCCACTTCAAAAACACAAGGGAGCTGTATTTCCTCAGCGGGGGTAAGCATTGTTGTTCCTCTCTCCAGTCCGACCTCTCATAAATAAATAAAAAAGCCCAGTCCATTCAACTCTAGTGTATACATCTACCTTATATCCTTCCTCTTCTTATGGGAAGCGCGGGTGTGTGCTCTACTTCCCCTGCAGAAGTGAATATTGCAGCTTTTCAGCAAGCCAGCCCTTTCCTTAGGGTGCAGCAGAGGTCTCCATCTCCTCAGGCAGACATGCTGAATTACCACGGATAATGCTGGATGCTCAATGCAATTTTCTATCACCTCCCTGAGCAGACATACGGAGAGTGATCGCTGCCACTCTCACATAATTGGCAACCTAAATGAGTGCACTGAGCTCCTGCGCCTGAAGGCATTATGAATCAGTCAACGAACAGGAGATAAGAAGCCTGACCGAGGCTATTAGCATCAGCCGCTGCGTGGAAAAGTCTTTAGTGAACTAATGAATAAAACAAAAAGGGCCTGGGTGAAGGCTGCTTCTTCAGAAAAAAGCTACAGACAAATCAAAAATCAATCTATCCGGGACCGATGATCTGTGCAGGCGTACGGAGGAGTTGTGTTCCCCTCTTCTTCACACGTCAGAGATCAATTCCCAGCATTGCTTGGGAGATAGAAACAAATGCATATGGATGGCTTTGCTCCAAAAAAAAAAAGAAGACCTTCCACCATTTAATAAACAACTCACTGTCTGATGTTAATTATAGATTAACTTGTTTATTCTCTGTTATTCAATTTGTTTTTTACTTTGTAAAATGTCAGAGGAGAGTGATTTTCCCTAAGCCTGCGGTGGAGTCAAATTCAATTAACAATATATCAAACCACAGAGTTTTTGCATGAAAAATGGTTGAAAAATGGTTGTATGAAGTTATAAAATTGGTAAGAAATAGTACTTTATGAAGACAGAAATGAAATATATTAAAGAATGTAACTTCAAAGTCCTTTTTTTGCTCATTTAAATGAATAATGTCTACTACTACAATTACAAAAGCATTATGAAGGCAGAAATATTAAATAAGAACAATTGATCTTGTACATAACGGATGCAACTACCAATTGTCTTCAAATTATTTTCTCAATTAGTTGATTTATCCACAGATTATCTACAAAAAAGCGTGACATCTTGAATGTCTTGTTATTCTTTTACGCCAAACGATTCACAGCCCCTCAGATATTCAGCTCACTGTCACAGAAGACATTTAATTAGAACATAGTGTCACAAGAGAAGCAGGAACCAGTGATTTTTCTGTAAGGATTGTTCAAACAATTACTCCTGAAATGGTCCTATTATTTTCTCTCAATCAACTACTAATTGTTGCTATAATGTGCAGCATGAAGATGGAAATCAATCCAGTACAAAGCAGTTTTATGAAACGGATGAACCCAGTGCTAATGGTTTTAGAAATCCGCTTGGTTCATGCTTTCACTATGAGTATGGATCGACTCTCTGCTCCCTGCCTGCCAGGCTAATATTTGCTCACGGTGGATTAGAAGGTCAGAGATGCAACGAGGTACTAAAGCAACACGAGCCTCAGGGTCAGAACAATCTATTAGAAGCTGTGCAGGCAACCTGTGTGGTTAAGTGTGCGGGTACAAAGGGTCTGATGACTTTGTTCTCCAGGTTCGAGGGCTCAATGTGGCAGGTGGGCCGCTGTGCTTATAAACACTAACTCATCAATGGGCTGATTCAATATTGTTAGAAACCCTTTATAAAATAAAGCTAAACAATGCTAACATGCTAACAGCCTTGACTACAGGGGCACTACTATGCAAATGTTCAGGTTCATATTTGTATTTAGTGTCTCTACTCTGACATGTCTCCATGCTTTAATGTTCAAAAAGCTCTTTATGTTTCTCATCCTGCCTGTGCTGCAGCATCTTTTTTCACCCTCCGTCTGAAACCAGAGCCCAGTCTGCTCTGATTGGTTAGCTGGCCGGCTCTGTTGTGATTGGTCAAACACTTAGAGATGTCCCACACCATAGCCAATCACGTACAATGTGTTGAAGTGCTAGCCAATAGAAGCTGTTCTCTTCATTTTGCACTTACTGCAGATATTGAGAGATTGGATTGCCTTATGTTTATGCCTTTAAAAGTTGGAGAAAATAGCATTGTTTAAAAAAAAGCCACAAATAATAGTTTCCCTTTAAAAACCAATGTATAATCTCACAAATAAACTCCCTCTGAATCATCAATTATGACACACTACAATTGATGGTGTCTGTCTGCAGAGATCCTGCAGCCCTCTGCCAGGAGTTTCTCTATTCTTTTTATTTCGCTGTGTTCGGGGTGTTTTGGGCGTTTCTCTGCAGCTCCTCTGCATCGAGCTGTCACTCCTTCGCCTCTTCAAAAAGAATGATTGATAATATGTCGTAAAAATCTGACATAAGTGGATGTTTGTGAGTAACAGGAACAGACAGGAGCCCCTACAGTATTCATCATAGAAGATGTAAAAGCTTTTTATTTAGTAGTTAATTAAACATGCTGTAGCTTTTATAGCATGTAAACAAACATCATTTGGGTAAAATAAACATGTTACAGTTCAGCTTTTTTTCAGATTTTAAATTCTGTGTAGGTCGGTGGATATATGCTGCTGTGAAATTAGGCTGATATGGCGGAGGAAGTTTGTTTAGCTCAGCACTCAAGAATGATACATGCATTTGTAAATATGTTCTCCATACGAACGTGCACTAAGAAGGCCCATGTGTGGATGTCATGCGTTAAATTAGTCCTATAATGTGAAGCACTTAGCAGAGGAGCAAGATCACTGAACAAGCCCTCCAGGTAAAAGGAGCCTTTTGTATGAAGCAGCTGTACCCATTTGTTGCTGGATAGTCGATGAAATGACCACAAAGTGATGCAAAACGACCACAAAACATTCCAAAGTGACACAAAATGAGCAGAAAAACAACAACAACAGACAAGAATGCGCGAATTGTACACAAAACCACACGCATCCAGGGACGCAGGATACAAATAGACACATAAGGCCTCAGAGAGATGCAAAATAACCACAAAAACAGGCGAAACAAATTAACTTATTTCCAACTATAGCTCTGAGAAAATTTCAAATGACTAAGTGTTTCCACCCAGCTGACCACGCTCACATTTATGACCCGTCTCTGCACAGGAAGTCGTTCATGACTTTCAGTTAACTCAAATCACACTCATCACTGAACCAGAAAAGCAAATCTCACAAACAAACACTTATATAACATGTTTTCCTTTTCTAAATGTGCTTTCATTAAAGCAGACTCTTCCTTCTCTGACTGAGCACAAACTAGTACAACAAAATGTCATGTGGTCTTTTTAAACAGATGGCAGGAGAGCGTATAAAAAGCCCTAAAGAGGCAGAGTATATGTTCCCTTTTGTTAGCACAGCTCACTTGGCAACAGCTGTGTCAATCAATATCCGTTCTTAAGCATCATAATATGGCTTCACACACTACAGCGAGAGTAACAAGGTCCCACATACGAGGATCCCATATCCATGTTTGGAGTAAAGTGACGGTTACATTACCAACACTGTGTCCCCTGAGGCCCCCGAAAACTGCGAATAAACCGTGATCGATGAAGGCTTCGACTGGCGAGAGGACGGACACACAAGACTGCGAAAGGACTGTAGAAACATGAGGAGAGAGGGAATCCCAGGCTGTTGTTGGTGTGTGTAGGACGGGTGTGACTGAGTCTCATCAACCAGCTATGATTCACAGCTGAGTCAGGAGCAGGTGCCGCGACTGGCCACTGAAATAGAAACGTGATAACACCCTCCAACCACACCTTGAAAATAATCTCACATCTACATCTCCAAATGTTGCCGTTCATTTAGACTCGTCCTCCTCGAGACTCTTCACTGGGAAAACAGATTTGATGACTGATCATTAAAACTATAGGAAGCACTTGGTATGCAATTTTGGAAAATACTCTGGAGTTCTGTAAAAAAAGACCTTTAATTAATCCATTTTTTAAAAAACTTTTACTTATTTTTTAATACTTATATTACTTGATAACTGAATTGACTTGCATATTTATATTAAAATACAAAAGATAATCAAGAAATTAGTTGGGTTGACTTATTGTGGATAAAGATAAGTGTTTAGTAACATTATTTGGGATATTTATTATGTTTTAGTCCACTTTATCTGAAAGCTTGCAGAATATCATTATTTATACATATCAAAGGACGGTATTTAAAGGAGCCCTATTATGCTTTTGGGGGGTTTCCCTTTCCTGTAGTGTGTTATATAGGTTTTTGTGCATGTTACTGCTCCAACACATTATACGTGATAAGGGGCGGGACATCTTTAAGCGGTTGACCAATCACAACAAAGCCAGCCAGCTAACCAATCAGAGCAGACTGGGCTGCAGCACAGGCAGTATGAGAACAATAAATAACCTTTTGAACATTAAAGGATGGAGACAGAGTAGAGACACAAAATACAAATTTGAACCTGAAAATGAGCAGAATGGGGAGTCTTTAAGATAGTTGTATAGAAAGTAATTAAGATGAACTTTGTACCTAAAGTGGTTTGCACATTAATGCATGAAAATGGAATAATTTATAATTCTGAAATGGGGTCATTTACATAAGGAATACTTTTTGTACGGTTTACTTGGATGCTTGTAGTCGATTTGAATGATTTTAGTTGTAACAGAATATTTCTACACTTCAGTTTTTCTGCTTTTAACTAAGTAGACGGTCTGACTACTTCTTCCACCACTGCTCAGTAACCTCCCCCACTTCTCATGATAGAAACCAGTAAAAGTGATTCATGCTCGTTGAGGAAAAACATCCCTGAAAAGTTATTATCTTGTTTACTTTTCAGACCACATTAATTTATGTCTGTGTAAGCTCCAGGCTCTAGGGGACACTGTAAGTTGAGTGCAGATGTGGACATGAAAAAGGTGCTGCGTCCAAGTGGAAAATATTTAGATGTGGGTGCTCTGCTGAGTGTCTGGAAAAGTTCCGAGAGCTGAAAGAAATAGATCAGTTTTCACACATTATGCTCTGAAAGTTGGAGTCTGTTGTTGTTATCCCATTTAGTTTACTTTAAAATGTCCCTAGTTTGATACGGTGCATTCATCATTTTAATGAGCGGATCATTTTGATAACTTTTCTTAGTCTGATGAATGTTTTTGGGGCTTTGGACTGTGAGGGAGACAAAAATGTAACTCAAGGATATTATTTTATGCTCTAGGAAGTTATGATGGGTATGTCTTTCTAAAAAATAATCTGTAGATTAATTAATAATAAAAATAACTGTGAGTTGCAGCTGTTTGTATGAAATCAATGTCGCTTTGAATTACAATAATACAAGTTAAAGAAAACCAGTAAATATTTGAGGCATTTGCGCTTATAAAACTGATCAACAAATCGTAAATCAAACAGCTACTGATAAAGTAATTTAGCCAAAACTACTACATTATTTACTGAGTGAATCAACACAAAATTAATTGGAAACATACTTTTTTTTATGGATAGAAATCAATTATTAAAGTTATCAAGATTTATGTTTTATATTCTCGGGTTCTACCTCTTAAAACGTGAAGATTTTCTGCTTGTTTTTTTTGTTTTATATGATTTAAAGTCTTTGGTCCAAAGATAATTGACAGATTTATTAGTAATCGAAGAAATTGGGAATACTGTTTTAATCTGTAAGCATGAATACTGTATTAAAGTCAAATCTCCTATGTTGATAGGCATAATATTACTTTATTGGATGTAACGTAAGATCGTTGTCGTTATTTGTCTGTAATTGTCAGTAAATTGTTAAAAATGCCCAATTTCCTAAACCCCATGGTAACGTGTTACCTGACCAAAAGCACATTTTGGGCTTTTTTGCTAAAATAACTGCCTCTGAATCAATGTCAGAATAGTTCATTTCAGGTTCTTTAATTCAACCTGACATGAATCAATTGATTGTATTAGCATCAATTACAATTACATCTTCCAATTCCCAATCAGTCCTCAGGTGTCCCTTTGTCTCCCCATCGAGCAGATGTTGAGCTTCACAGCTGCGCAGGTCTGTCATTTTCCTCCCACTGTCTATTCTATTTATTCTGATTCTATAGCGAGGTTGCCAGGTTCTATTTCTGTGCACACATTTAACAACGTGAGACTCCAGCAGGAAGCAGGTGGTTTGTTTGCCTATGTTGTTTATGCCCTGTCTTTTCCCAGGCTCTCGACACACACACACACCCTTATAAAGACCCTTTAGGAGACAACGACGAGGAGGAGGAAAGACGGTGAGGAAGAGAGATGATGATGTGATGGAAAGCAGAGGGGGACAGAGAAAGAATGCATGAGTGTTTATTGTGCTTTCTAAAGAAGGAAATGTGCCTCACTGGCTCTAGTGTTGACACAACTAAATAGAGAAAAGGAAAACAACTACAAAAAAAAAGATCGGACAAACATAAGAAACTGGTCAGCTAAACTGCAACCAATTCAAAAAACGTCATACTGTTAGAGGTATTTCACCCATAACTCCCCCGTCTAATACAGAAGGCGTGTTTGCATGATGTATAACTACACCAAAGCATCAGAATATATTATATTTATACTGTTAGAAAATATTATTTATCCCGGGGGTAAATTGGATTTTATAACAGTTGCTCTGTTTTAACTTCACAAACACCAAATAATCAGCAACAGAAATATTATGTATTTTAATTATAATATTGTCAAAGTTTTTGTAATATTATTTATCCGAGGGAAGGGGAATTGGATTTGTATAACGGTGTCTCCATTTTTAAATATAATGTAAAGAACACTTTGAAAATCATTGAGAAGCTCAAATTGAAATGTACACATTGTACGCTGCATATTTCAACGTCACATTAATTGCATCAACATGAATCCAGTCAACTTAAATAGAACAAAAAACAAAGCAAAGCTACAAGAAGAACTGAAGGTGCAGGAGGCTCTCCCTGTCGTCCGTTCCTCTCTAATAAAATAACTCACTACAGAATCTGCTTTCAGCCGAACGCTGCTCACTTACAAAGCAGCATTTAATTTCTCTAACCACAAGCGCTCTATCTGCTGAATCTGGAATAACCCGCTCCTCTCACCTGTACCGACGGTCGAGATGTGGGTGATGTTTGCCGATAATACCACTCAGCTGCATCATCACACTTTTCTCCCACAGGTCTCGGAGGATGTGGGCGTCATGTGATTCGATTTGCTGAGTTGACGCGGATAAAGAGGCACATGCGTAACCCTCTCCGTGAGCAAACACATAAAAAAAAAAAAAGGGACAGAGGCAACCGTTGCACTCTCCCCCAGGCCGAGATAAGGAGGCCATCATTCAGGTAGGAATAGAGCACAAACACCCTCACTTTTATATGTAGAAGAAACCTAATGATACAAGAGCAGTATTCAGATCCTTTACTCAAGTGAGAGTAGGAATACAATAAAGTAGAAATACTATGATGGCTGTCCTGCAATAAAACTACAAGAATTAGCCTGGCCCGTAGTCCAGTATCATCAGCCAAAAAAAAGAACGCCTGTCATTTGTTACTATTTACATTGAAAGCCCATGAACACGCACCAATATAGGCAGCATTTTACAGGGTAAGCTGGTTCCTCTAGTTACTTCATTACATGCAGTGGCTCAGTCAGTAGGGGCTTGGACTGGGAATCGTAGGGTGCCGGTTCAAGTCCCCGAACAGACTTGAAAAATATGGAAAGTGGACTGCTACTTGGAGAGGTCCCAGTTCACCTCCTAGGCCCTGCTGTGGTGCCCTTGAGCAAGGCACCGGACACCTCCAATCCCCCCCCTCCCCATTGCTCCCCGGGCGCTGCACAATAGCTCCTAGCACTGGGATGGGTTAAATGCAGAGGACCAATTTCACTTGTGTGCTCTGCTGTGTGCATGTATGCGACTAAGAAAGAGGGTTTCATCCTCCGATTCTCTCTATCTACATTAGGGCTCCAACAAACAATGGTTATAATTATCGATTAAACTTAATAAATAATTCTGTATAGAAATAGTGAAACTGAAAATATACCATAAAGATGCTATTACGCTCATTTTCAGGTTCATATTTTATATTTTGTGCCTCTACTGGGACATGTCTCCATGCTTTAATGTTCAGAAAGCTCTTTATTTTTCTCATACTGCCTGTGCTGCAGCTCCTCTTTTCACCCTCTGTCTGAAATCAGAGTCCAGTCTGCTCTGATTGGTGAGCTGGCCGGCTCTGTTGTGACTGGGAAATGTCCCGCCCCTTACATACAACGTATTGAAGTGCTAGCCAAGAGTGTTACATACTGACGTCACAACTGAAGGGAACTTTGGGATTTTAGCCTCTGTAGACCATTTAAGTGCACTAAAACTTGTATAACAAATTACAGGAAAGGGAAAACCCCCCGAAAAGCATGACAGGACCTATTAACTCATGTTATGTAAAACAAATCACCTTTAATGAATTGGGATTTCCAGTGAGGGAAAGAAAAGGAAATGTTCTCAACGGGCAATAACGCCGTAAAGTTATTTTAATGACAGTAACGAGATATTTAATTTTCCGTTTAACTGTCGCGGAGCATCCTTCTGTCAACATCAGTAAATGTTATTGCTCCTCTGGGATCCTCATGAAATGCTTCAAATATTCTATCACAAACGGAGCATGAGAATTCCCACAGTGGATCAAATCAAAGCGAAAAGCAGATCACAAGCTTACGATTCGCCATCAAACAGTGAAGGTCACGCAGCTCCTTTCCATACCCTGCAGCATTTTTCAGTCTCATCACTTCACAGGGAATTAAAAACAAGGCCACTCCACCTAAAATAATCAACGCTCATATATTTTCATGAGGGGAGATTCTCATTACAGTAAATCATCTTTTTGCTCGCTCGCCAGGCGAAAACCGGACACGTCTGAGTGTGTTTTACTTCCACACCAATTCACGCGGAAGAGAAAGCATTTACATAATGAGGCTTGATTAAAAATGATCACGCCAAATAGATTCAAGAGCAGTGTTTATTCAACACCTCGACCCTCCAAGTGTGCGGACTGGGAGCCAATGCAGCTGAATTAAGAGTTGTGCTACATTAAATACAACGACCTAATGATGAGAAACAGATGTGTGTTTGAACGACATCCTCTCCCAACACACTCACTTCTCAGGAAATCGATAAAACACGAGGGAATAGATGAGTCTCCTACGAAACAATAACAAATAAGTATTTTCTGTAGCCACTCGATGTGTGCCGAGCTGCAGTGACAGGTTATTTAAATTGGCTCAGACAGAATAAAATATATCCTGAGCCAATTTTCAGCTGGAATCAAATCAACCAAAAGCATTTAAGTGCTACTCCACCCAAAATCTATCACGCTCGTTCCCTGCGGGCATAATGAGTTAGTAGTTTGATCCATTGCAGACGCTGTGACTTGAATTCATAGTACAGTATATATGCTGACCCAGTTTCATAGGGGTAAAAAAAGTTATACAAATTCAGAGAGAAAACTGTCTCCTGTCAGTATGGTAAGTACAGTATATCCCAAACTCTGTCCTAGAGAGTTTCCATCTTAAAGTATGCAAGCAAGGCAAAGGCAACATGTACAAAATATTCTACAATAACATTTTGAGTGTTTCATACAATCAATGAACAGTCAACTCAAAAATGATCAACTATTTTTTAGAAGCAATTCATTGTTTGGGATTTGGGAACTCCGATATCTAAAAAGTTCCAGCTTCTCAAATGTGAGGTTTTACAATTTGACTCGTCTCATTTTTCAAAAGGAAGACTCTGACTCAGGGGGAGAAGCTCCTGTAGGCATGAGATGCATTGTAATTTGCATGGGATAAAAAGCGTTGGCTGAATTAAATGTCATGGAAATGTAAAGAAGACGAGTCCTCTTGCTTTCTGGAATTCTGGTCAGAAAAACATTTGAAGACATTACAAAACTAAGATATTCATACAACCCTTAAAATGCTGTGTAGATTCATGACTAAAAACCATGTTGTTGGACATAAAGTGAAGAAAACCCCCATAAAAAAACATTAACCTTTTTTAATCTCTATCCATTTTTACTAGACATACAACCAAAAGATTAGTAAAAAAAAAAACATTTACTTGAAGACAAGAGAACTGAAAGTGCTAACTCATTTCCGAGTGTTGGGACTATTTCCTGCACGACAGAAGACCTTCTCTCTTGCATAATGGACAACTGTACATTTAACCCATCATAGAATTAGGAGCATTTGGCACCATATATATATATATATATATATATATATATTCACACTGCCACCGGGAAACAGGGAGTCGAGTACTTCGCCTGAGGGCACATCTGCAGCGCCCTGAATATAAACTAACATCTGGAGCTACCAGCCCACACTTCACTCCACTTAGTATGTTCAGAGGCATGAACTTGCAGCCCTGAGCTACTGCCGCCCCGAACTAACACATTCTAAGCTTATGTTAACTACAGTCCTTATTTTAGACATGTAACCATAAGCCTTATTGCATATAACCAAACCATTATTCAAAGAGAAACATTGACAAGGGAAGTGAAAGTGCAGAAAATGCTAACTTATGTCTCGGTTTTGAGACCATTTCCTGCAGCTCTTTCATAACATGATTGCCGTCTCGCTTGCCTGAACTAACACCAATAAACCAGCCTTATGTCTGCAAGCTAATGTTAGCATAATAAGTCATGGCCACAGAGCTACAGTATATGCAGATAAACAGTCTTGTTTGTTGCTGTGCAGTCGCTGCTTTGCCTCAGCTAGAAAGTTGCACCCAGGAGGCTTATAAAAATAAAACTGCTAATTAAGGAAGGACGCTGTGCTGAGTTCACTGTGCCTTCTGAACACACACAGTACTCACCTAAACAGAAGCTGTTGTTACCAAAGAGCGTTGTGGTGATGAGACATGTTTGTAGGCCGATGTGCAAGTTAGCATCTTAAGGATATCCCCAACAAAAAGCGATGGGATTTTGGTATATTGCAGAAAATAAGCTCTGTTGCAAACACACTAATGATACTTATTAAAAGATAATCTCCGTCTTTAACCACCACTTTATGATTTTGAAGCATTAAGGCAATCAGCGTAGTAAAAGCTAACGATAGGCTATTAATGAACTTCACGTAAACACCGCTAAGCTAAAGGCGGCTAATGTTGGGCGGGATGACGTCCCTTGTAAGTAACCGCTATTTTATAAGACACATAGAAACCTCAAGCATTCACAAGTGGAGTATTTACTGATGTATTTTATGTTGTACAATAAAATGGGAACATCCCTTCAGATTGTTTTAACCACAGAACTTATTTCAGGCATCCATCCGTTTGAAAAACGTTGACTTTGAGAAAAAAGTAAAACAGGTAGAGAGGCACAACTCGAACAGGTGGAGACCTTAACCACCCATTTTCATATCAATACTTCCTCCAGGTCCACGACTCCATTAGACCTGTCAGCTACCATTACACACGAATAACCAGTGTGGCTATTAATAGCTACAGTATCATTATTTCATTAAATGAAACATAATAGGCTGTGAAGTCTCGATCATCACTGCTGAACGTCAGAGAGATTTATATTTCAGTTGACTTTATAGCCCCGTTTTCAACACAGACTTTGCAAGGCATGCTTCCCAATAAAAATGAAAGAAAGCCTCCAATGAAAGATTGATAAAATGGCTCGCAAACAAGATTCAATTCTGTTTTAACCTTCATTGATATTTTACAACACTATAACTGTGACTTCAGACTGCACCAGAGAACGAGTTAAACGTGTCTGTTGTTGTCTTATATTTCATCGACTTCTCCCAAACATCGAACAAGTGTGTAAGTGGGAAATGGAAACAATCACTTCATGTTCATAACCTGAGTCTCTCGCAGTGTAAGAAGTCTCTCTGTGAATCAGAAAGCTCTTTCTGTCTGATATCAACCCACTGAAGGCCGGGGTGATGGCACTCGTTTTCTCCTCTTGGGGAATTCAGGGAGCTAAAAACAGAGGAGCTTAACTCCTGGTCTGCACACACTGCAAAGAATGTGGTTGGAGGTCAAAGGAGTTGAACCAACAAATCCCCGTCCACATAATATGTACACATTAAACCGGTGATTATAGAGGGAGGCGTACAAAAATAGAGCTTGAGAAAAGGAGTTCAGATGGTACCAAAACATTTCCTCGGTTTTAAAAAACAGTCTAAAAGAGGGTTGTTTTTCATACTATGTCATCTTAAAAGACGCCCTATTCTCCTTTTAAGGATATTCCTCTTTGCTGTTATGTGTTATATTGGTTACAAAGTCTAAAATCCCAAAAAGTTTCCCCCTCTTCACCCCATGCTTGAAACGAATCCATTGGAATCCTTTGTTTACTTCTGTAACATAGTGACATCACTACGTAACACTCGCGACTCTATTTGCTAACTCTCCAGCACATTGTTCTTGATAGACTAAGGGGGCGGGACATCTCTAAGCGGTTGACAAATCACAACAGAGCCGGCCAGCTAACCAATCAGAGCAGACTGGGCTCTGGTTTCAGACAGAGGGTGAAAAGAGGCAGCTGCAGCACAGGCAGTATGAGAAAGATAAAGAGCTTTTTGAACATTAAAGCATGGAGACATGTCCCTGTAGAGACACAAAATACAAATATGAACTGGAAAATCTGCATTTTAGTGCCCCTTTAAACATTGGTAGGGCTATGGGTATGGGATATAATCTCAAAGAAATCTGGAAGTCGATTCAACACAGTTTGAGATTAGGCTATTTTGATCTACCGTCTATTATCGTTACTTAAGAGAAGCTTTACATCCAGCTGCCTCAGATTCAAATTAAAGGACATAAATCTGAAACTAGCAGAACACAGCATGTTAAGGAAGGTCTTCTTTAAGTGCAGGGAGAGACGTCTGGCAAGAAGAGGAAAATCTGAAGACCACTTGTGGAAAAACAACCACCCAGTAACCGTCCCTTCCCTGCTGTGTATACTTAGTACAGGCACCAGGGGTACAGGGGTCCGAATGTTCTCAGGGTAATCATGTTATTGTTGGCAGCCTTCAGCGGGAGCAGATTTAACTTCCATTTACTGACAGCAGGAAGAGAGTTGGTGAGAGTTGGTCATGCAGCACTGCAGATAACGGTACAAGTATGATCTAATTACTCATGATTTCTTTCTGAGCCACCGGCGTCACGGATTAGAAGATGCAAAGGTCTCAGAGGGACTAGCCTCCGTATTAGCTTAAAAATTAGCACATCAAATGTTAACAGTAAGGGGTCTGTCTGTTCTTTCATGCTTTGATTTGGTAACTATGATTAAAAAGCTTCTGCAGGGATCTGTCCAAGGTCAGCAGGGCACGTGTGTCTCTAGTAGCAGAGGTTTTTCTTGCATCGCTGCGCTCTCTGTTCTGGCTGCTCTCCACCCCCCCTTTGGCCATTTTGAATGATAACAGACCATGTTTGGTTAGCTGGTGCAAAGAGAGGAGATGAGGCAGAAAAAAGAAGAAGATATATCTGACATCAGACTGGAGAGAATGTTATCTTTAATTCATCAAGTGGCTTAATTCCCACATTTTATTTTCCAACCAATATACAAACATTTGAGGTGCTTTTGTTTCATTACTATGATTAAGACTAGTTTTCCTTCCTTCCTCATATAATGGTAAAATATCTAGAGGTTTGGTGAGACAAAAGAAGCAATTTCATATAATCATCATCAGCCATTTTAATGGGCATTTTAAAATCAAGATTGTCGATTGTAAAAAGAAAACAATCTAAATATTCAACATTTTCAGGCCCACACATTACCCTAGATTTCTTCCTTGAGGTTATACGTTTACTATGGATGTAAAATCACATGCTTGCTTGCTTTTCTTTTCAAAATGCGGTATTTTTTGTGATGTGCAACAGCTTCCTTCAGCCATAAAATGCAAAATCAGAACAAACCACAGTTCCACCCTTATTTGTTTAGCTTGTGCCTGTCAAGACTAACCATCTGCTCTATTGCAACACTAGTGCTTTATTTTAATCAGGATTGTTGGTGCATAGATTACATGTTCACCGCACTGCCTGAGATCTGTTTTGGTTACACACAGCCTGCCAGGCGACAGTGAAGCAAACCACCACAGGCAGGCGAGCAGCCAGTGTTTATCTCCACCAGTGCTCATGCCCAGTAACACTGGCACTTGCCCAGCAACACTCATGCAGAGTGGGGGGTCCCAGGCTGCTCCCCCCCCCCCCCCCCCAACCCCATCCAACCCTCCTGCTGCTGCTGAATCTCCAAGCACCATCTCCATGCAGCCCTGTCATTACACAAGAATCACCTCCAGACAGAAAAACAAGACAGACACCTTCCTTGTTCTCCCAGCAGCCAGGATATTTCATGCTGTCATCACTGCCTTATTCCCTAATGGAGTTAGGAAATACAAGTTGATTTGTTTTTAAAGGCGGAGGAGGGGGTGTATTGACAGAGAAGAAAAGAGGAGATGATGAGAGAGGAGAGGAGATGAGAGATTTCAAAAGCTCTCCACGCTGTCATTAGCTCCCCTGAATGCAGCAGCTAATGTGTGGGAAGGACGGGCATGCCAGTCCTTTACTGTACACACACAATACACACAGGCGTAATAGATGCACTTGAATGCATCATACATTTTCGAGGGAAAAAACGTGATTAACATAATGTAATTCACCAAGGGGGATTCGTTTTTGACACATTCAACGCGTGTCTGTGCAAAAGGAGATGCATTGTCTGCCGTGGTGCTGCCTGGGAAAATGCCTTCTTAAAATCATGAGGAAAAAAAAAATCTCTCGCTTCGTGACTCTGCAGCTCCATGCGGATGGTGTCTTACAACATTACTATTTTTTGTGCACATAAATCGACATTTAAACCCGAGGAAATATGAGTAAAATCGCCACTAACCTTGGTCGGGTCGCCTCCTGTTATCCACTTGTTACAAAGGAAATTTAACACCATGGATCCTCCTGTTAAGTTTCCTGGCAGTGGGACAAAAACGAGGCAAAACCGGGCCGAGACTGAAGCTTCAATGGTGTGGATACCAAAAGTCCTGTGATGACAAGTGCTGTGTGTGTGTGTGTGTGAGTGTGTGTGTGTATGTGTGTGTGTGTGTGTATGTGTGTGTGTGTGTGTGTGTGTGTGTGTGAGAGTGATAAGAGCCTGGGTGTTTTTCTCAGGGTACCGTCTGCAAACAACGAGAAAAGGTTGTGTCTTCAAACAGCTGTTTTCCAAAATGGAGTTATCCGTGAGCAGCCAATCAGAGGCTTCCTCTCCTCTGTGGGTTGGAGCCAACAGCACACTGCACTCTGAAGATCAGACACTTTATACACATTATGCATCTGTGGGGTTGTTTTTTAAAAGGATGAATCATTGTCGCTTTCATGTCAAGGCAGCTTTATTCAGACGCACATCAAAACACCAGACACCCATACTGAGGAGATTGTCCATGCTGGAAATTCCCAGATCTCCCTCATGTTTGTTTTTATAAAAGGCAGGATTCAGATCTTAACTTCAGCATAGCCTTAAAGCACAAATAGCATACTGTTACATAATTTGCTGCATTAGCTAAAAGTGTGTCAGTATTATCAGGGAAATGTACATAATAGAACTCAATGTTGACAACATGTCCCCTGTGACTAATAAATATTACATGGCTAGAATATTATCATGCTTTCATGTACTGTACTCATGTTGTATGCATGCTGTTTGTGTAGGACTGCATGATGATGACTTTCATCTGGTTTCGGGAGTAACAGATTACATGTATACTGAAAAAAACTGAACCGTTGACTTTAATTAAATACTATGTCAACAAATGTCACATAACTGTATTAGGTTCGTTGAAAGCATTAATATTAAGTTGAACCTAATAAGTTGTATTAAAATTTTGTATGATTGCAGTTTTAGTTTTTTCAGTGTACCAGGTTATCAGGATACAAAAAAAAGGTAACTGTATTCCTTACAGTACTTAAAAAGGGGGGTTATTACAAGGGTTGCAATGTTAAAATACACACAATACAAAACTAGTGTGGGTGATCCTAATATATATATACTATACTGCATGAATAGTGTGCAGAGGATACATTTTTCATACAAACCATCTTGAATCCCTATTTTCCGAGGTTAGTTAGAATAGATAGAAGACAGAATCGGAGGATGATTTATTAGTCACATAAACCCTCTTTATTAGTCACATACATGCACACAGCAGAGCACACACAGTGAAATGGGTCCTCTGCATTTAACCCATCCTAGTGCTAGGAGCAGTGGGCAGCTATCGCCCGGGGAGCAATGGGGAGGGGGGATTGGAGGTGGCCTTGCTCAAGGGCACCACAGCAGGGCCTAGGAGGTGAACTGGGACCTCTCCAAGTAGCAGTCCACTTTCCATATTTCAAGTCTGTTCGGGGACTTGAACCGGCGACCCAGTCCAAGCCCCTACTGACTGAGCCACTGCAGGACAGGACAGTTTGTTCTGTTGCCTCACAGAAAACCCTTTAAGTAAAATAAATCAGATTGAAATGAATTTCTCTTTCTCGGATTAAATGACTTTGAAGATGTGATACTTGCTTGTATTTACAGGTAATCAGTTATTTTATCAGAATACATTTTTAAAGTAACAATTTTGATTTTGGATTAATCTGCTGATTGATTGTTTGGTTTGTGAAAGTTCAGAATATCTATATCAGATATATATGAGAGGCACAAGGGTGAGACTGTCCCTGCCCGTGTTTCTGTTAAACATCTGAAAAGCTTGAGCCCAGGCCGACATAACCCTGATCGAATCACTGTGACATCATTGTTATCTTTCTGGACATTCAAAAAAACATTACAGCTGTTTCCAGAAGTTTAACATTATTCCAGTAAATTGGGTTGAGTTGAGAGAGCTCCTTTAATTGACCTGCCTTGTCTCTTTTTGTGTTGTCATGAACTAATATTAGTGCATGATGAGTGTACAGAACCGCTCAATAAATCAGTGTCATGGAAACAGCAGACTAACAGTATCCAACCGTGTAGGCTGTGTGGAGCTAAAATAAAACCTGTATGCTGCACATGCATGTTTGCCCAAAAATAGATCCACAGGAGCGTTCATAGTTACACAAATCAAATATATTGCTGTCCAGACATTCTTCTGAAGGCTATAGTTGCTTAAAATTAGAGGATTTTACACACAAATCATACAATCTTTTTATAAAACATGATACATGTATGCAGAATTAACTGTTTACTCATAATAAATACACTTTGCTTCACTTGACCAGGGTAAACTTAGACTGCTGATTAAATGTTGATACATGTGTTCAAATATTACAGTGTAACATACAGCAATGCAGTCTAGATCAAACGTCAAAGTAAATATACCCTTTATGAATGATGTCTGCTTTTGTGAAGGTAGGTTTATTGCAGGACTGCTTTTTAGTTTTACCTAGGCGTAATCATATAATGCAATGCAATGTGAAAAGGCCAATTCTGCACAATGAGCACTTCATTAAAACATTTTGCATGCAGGGCTTTATTTGTAATGTACGATGTTCAAACTGTGGTGTAACTACTTCTACACAAGTACTAAATGTATATAACAGTATTGCATTTCTGATCTCTTTGGGGACCTCTGAAACCAGTGACGCTGCTCAAGTCTGTTGCAATGTTTCTTCAATTATGTTTTGGGTGACTGTGGTTGCGAGGGAGTGCGGTCGTCTTCAACCAGAAGGCTGTGGGTTCGATCCCAGCCCGTGCAGTCAACATGTCGAGATGGCCAACGGTGTGTGTGAATGTGTGTGAATGTGAGCGTCCCTAGAGCAAGCGGTACTGCTCTTCATGAATGAAGTGTGAATAAATATAAAGTGCTTTGAGGAATTGAAAAAAGACCCGATAAAACGCTCTATATAAGTGCAGTCCATTTACCATTTTGAAAAAATACCCCAAAATAAGCAGCAACACATTTTGCAGCACAAATGACACAAATAACACTTTATCCGTTTCAGTTTATGGTCTTTACTACCACCATTATCCTGAAACACAATATAGTTTGTATTCACAGACATGCTTGAAATAAAAATATAAAAGACAATCAACTATACAAGTTTTCTACCGCGAGGAAACAGATCCAACAGCATTGCACACTTCTGTACATGGCCTGGTGGGAAATTTGGCAAACGGGATGTCTATAAAGTCTAAATGTTTTATACCATCAGTGATGGCCCCCGTGTTAAGACTGAGTGATGAGAACAGTTGAAATACAAAAGTTTAAAAAGCATAAGGCAAAGCTAAAGAAAACCGAAGCATCATCAAAACAAAGGCCTTCGAATACTGTGTTAGACATTAGTTACTGTTCTATTCTCTCAGTTACAGCAGACATCAATTTGTAGTAAATCCACTCAAAGCCCGGTGGAGAAAACACATGAATATCACTTTGGTTCAAACAAATCCAACATGATTTATACCACATGGGAAATCAACAGTTTAAGGCAAAATATTAGACTGTTTACACAAAAACATGTTGGGTTGTGGAGTGATGCTACGATACAGACAGAGCACTGATGGCCAGTAAATGACTTGAGTCAGTTTGATTCAATTAAAGGAGAGGTTCACACTTTTCCACGCTTTCTTTTAAACAAGACGGACATGTACTGGCTGTTAAAGAGATCCACAGTCTTGTATTTTCAATGTTTAGCTAGAACCAAAAGCAGCCTGTTAGCCAAATCAAAATAGTGTCTACATTTTAGTGTTTCAGTATGAAAGTCCCTGGACATTGTTTTAAACACCCGAATGATTTGCTTAGCTGGTACTGCTGAATTCTCATGATTGGATAAACCATCAGTTGGGAGGAAAAACAGAAAACATCTATTACATTTCGAAAGGCCTTTTCTGTTTTGCTTTAATTAAGAAAGACTCTCCAACTCTGATATAACGCATGCTTCTGCAGCCTCTCCGCTAACCTATTAAGTATCCTCCATTGTTATTTTGAACAAGCAGTCGCCCCTCTTTGTCGTCCCACACACAGAAACCACGGTCATATCTTTATCCAAACTGAACTGAGGATGGCAATGAGTTCTCTATGATTTTTTTTAAACTCAAGGTACTACTGTAGGTAATTCATCATGAGGCCCATCACATGAAAGCAATATGCAGCTGCCAGGAGCCCCTCATTGAGGACACAGATTAATCCACTTAGGTTTGGACTCAAAAGCATTTCTTAAAGCCTGACAAAATGGTTTTTAGTTTGGTCTCCTCGAAAATCAGCTGCTTTTCAAGAGTTTGCCTATTCCTTATATTGTACGCACATTAGGAAGGGATCCTTTAATGTCTAGTTAGAACAAAGAAATCAGGAAAAACCTGCTGCAATGTACAGATGTGTTACTGAATATGGATAAATGTGAACCTTTCCTTAGAGGGCCAGATATAACTCCTCAGAGGGGCCACTAATAATGGCCAAACATGCTTTGTGTCAAAAGCCTCTCTGCCTGAGCCTGCAGCTGCCTTAGGTCCACGACTAAATACTGGGCTACGTGTGAACTACAATAGACTTTCAACCTATAGTGCTGCTAAGTTAGTTAGTTAGTAAAATAAATCATGTATAAGATTGGCAACTTGCCTTTTAAAAGTCTACCCACGTTCCAGTTGAAACAGAAAGAGTCCTCTCAGTGAGTGTGTCAGTAACAGTAGTAGAGTTGAGAGCGCAGCCCCCTGAAGGTGTCGTCGTCCTGCCCACCGGCCTCCCCTTCAAACAGCATGGAGTCTGGGAGCACCACGCCCTCTAGTGGGTCCGGCTGGCAGAACTCCACTATGAACTCCTCCTCACAGTCCAGCAGCACCCTCGACCACGAGCACAAGTCCAGTTGTCCCGCCGAGCCGCCGTACTCCTCCGGCAGCACCGAGCGGGGGATGTTTCTGTGCAGGGAGCGCAGGTCCGAGCCGTGGAGGACGTACTGAGGATGAGCACAGAGAGCATGTCAGTGACGTCATCTGCTTCATCATTTGAAATGGCTATGATCAATATGTCAGAACAGACAAACAATTATCTCCTAGCAGTTCCCCTAATACTCTATAAGGGGTTTATAGCTTCTTTCAGCGCCTTATTTTGGTTCACTCTTATAGAAAACTCTTTGAATTCACTACCTGATCCAAACCAACAGCAGCCAGACACAGTTAGCAGCTACCTGGTGATAGTGAAGCTTTTAGAGGCTTAACAACCAGGTTGCATAAACCCCATTAGAACCCTTTATCATTTGTATATGGGTGACTGTGGTTGCGAGGGAGTGCGGTTGTCTTTCAACCAGAAGGTCGTGGGTTCGATCCCAGCCTGAGCAGTCAACATGTGGATGTATCCTTGGGCAAGATACTTAACCCTGAGTTGCTCCCGATTTATGAATGTGTGTGAATGGGTACATGACATGTGGTATGTAAAAGCGCTTTGAGGGGTCGAAATGACCTGATAAAGCGCTATTTAAGTACAGTCCATTTATCTAAGTATTAGATTAAGATAAAATGCCCGTAAGAATGTTCATTAAAAACAATATCTGACCTTGAAGTCTGTGGCCTTAGCTACTTAAGCATTGCTAGAAGGTTCGTAACTCCCCTTTTTCTCAGTAAATTTGAAGAAACCCATTCAACTCTTATAAGTGAAATCGTTTGTTGAACACACGACATTGACTGAGTTGATGGGGATTGGAGAAAAGGAGAAGATAACCTTTTTGGGACATAGTAAACCCACCCACAGTTAGTGAGTAAATATTTATTTTCAAACTATGTGTTTGTGCTTTCCATACTCCTGCAATATTCTTACTCTAGTTAGGCTTTCTTTTTCTATTTGTTGTCCATCTCAGAGACGCCAGCTTGTCCATGTTGCTGTTTATCTGCTGATTATGTGAATAACCAACAGTGTGCTGAAAGGTTTGCCAAAATACCTTAAAAGGGGAAAACATGTAAGTGATGTGCAAATATTTGCTATTGCTTCCACTGCTGCCAAAATGAATAATAACCAATCACTGTAGGTTTGAATGAACTCAAATAACCTTCCCAGAGCAACGTTTTTCATAGGCTTGTGTAACGGGTATTTTGAGTTTATTCCCCTGAAAAGCAAACGCTAGACCACCAATTTTCCCAGATGGAAATAGGTTGGTATTTTGGAGCACAGGCTGCTGATAAAAAGGAGGCACACACTGCAAAATAGTCCTTTGTGTGAAACAAAAGAGACAGGAACAATGAAAGGACTATAGTTACCCTCTCTGCCATCTTCTCCTTCAGGAAGGGCTTAATTATAGCAAAGATGCCTTTGAAAATCCTGGGCTCGTTTATTATGTTAACAGCCTTGATTCTGATTGGGAACCCGTCCTGTGAATGAAAAGAGAAACCGAGTTCAGAACATTCACAGCTGGTGCTTGTCAAACATTTCAGATGTGATTTGAGTGCTTATGTAAATATTACACACTCTGCAGTCACGATGAAACTCAACAGCCAGTGCTTAAGAGCCACTATTGTAAATGACAAGGTTTTTGTCCACGTGTGTCACAATCACTGATGTTTACTGCTGAGTCATTACAAAATAGAGGGACATTTTGAGCAAATTCATCCTACATGCATCAAATCCATCAAAAATAGGTATTTGATTACATTCATTTTACAACACATTTATATTCGGCTCATTTTCAGGGTCATATTTGTATTTTATGATCCTACTGGGACATGTCTCCATGCTTTAATGTTCAAAAAGCTCTTATGTTTCTCATACTGCCTGTGCTGCAGCACCTCTTTTCACCCTCTGTCTGAAACCAGAGCCCAGTCTGCTCTGATTGGTTAGCTGGCCGGCTGGGTTGTGATTTGTCAGCTGCTTAGAGATGTCCCGCCCCCTAAGTCTATCGTGTTGGAGCACTACCTAACATAGTGATGTCATTGTGTTACTGATGTGAATAGGATCCAATGGAGGGGTTTCAGGCCGGGGGGAGGAATGTGTGGGAGAGAAACTCCATCTGGAGAACATTTACATGCACAAAAACCTATATAACACACTACAGGAGAGGGAGAATCTAAAAGCACAATAGTGCCCCTTCAATACAAACAGCTTAAAAGTGTCAACAGATCATTAGCGTTAGATTTCTATCAGATTTCTCACCTGGAGGATGCTCACAACTTTTTTGGCGAGGAATGGGCCAGGATTAGACGCTTGTGACATGCCCACTCCGGTGTAGTCGGCCAAAATGACAATACCGTTCACCTGCGTCTCCTCCGGCTGGATCAGCTTCTCCAGAGTCAGATACAGGGCCCGCACATTGTCAACAAACGGATAATCATTTGGTTTCCATTTCCCTGTTACAGAAGATGTGAGTGGAGTTTAGCAAATCAGGAAATAATTAGTAATGGAGTAAGTACTGAAAGATTATAAAAATACACTGAGTTTAAGTTCTACTGGATATCAAAGAATAAATGAACCTTTATTGTCCGTAAGAGAGTTTGCTTTGCACTTAAAACAATAAAGTATATCAAAAACCATCCATAACTCATTACATTATCACAAGAAAACATCTCAAATAAACCAAAGGGACATCATGTGCATGTTTAGAAGGTGATGCATTTAGACAGAATGTACCCCATGTGATCAGAGGTTGTTTAAGAGAAGTCACAGCTAAATGATAATAACAAGATCATTTTAAAACGGCAATAAAGATGGAGCACCTGGGCGTAGACAGAGGATGTATCTCCCGTTGGGGTCGGGCTGTGGCAGCACTGTGAGGAAGCCCAGGTCCAGGACGTGCTTCACTGTGGACGGCTTCAGGTCCTGGAACACTTCAGGCCAAGCCTTCCGACCGGCGTGGTAGTTGAGCAGCAGCTGCATGGCACGGTCGTAGTCAAACTTCCTGGCCCGCAGGAAGCGCAGGAGGAAGGCGTCATCCAGCCGGGTCCTGAGATTGGGCTGTTCCTGCAGAGTGAGGTAAAGAAATATGAGTTCAGACCATCAGCAATACCAATGCCGCATTCACATGCTCCTCCGAATTCAGATTTGTTCGTAAACGTTATGTCGTAATTGGAAAACAAATTGGCTGCAATGCTGCAAAGTACTATTAAATAATAATCCCTTTTACAATTTAGGATACCCACAATTTATTGAATATGATTGACATTATTGTCCTGTTACTTGCAAATCAAAAAGGAATGATATTGCATTATATTTATACGAGTACCTTCAGAATCATGTCCCTCAGTGCTTGGACATCCCGCAGACGCCACTCTGGCTTCTCCTGGAGCTCCTCCCGTGCTTTGTGCACCAGCTCGGGGGTCAGGGTGCAGGAGTACATGGGCGGAGGGGGTGCAGGGAACCAGCTGAATCCTGGAGCTGCTGACGAGTCCACTGGAGGAGACGTGAGATCGATGGACTCATGCTGATCGGCCATGGACTGACTGGGTGAAGCTAATTGGACAGAGACATACTGTATATAAGAGAGGAACACAGAGGCTATGAAAACAGTTAAAGAAACACAGATTAGAAGAATGAAAGGTTGAGTTTTAAGGAAAAAGTTAGCATGATGAGGATATGATGCATTGGTGTAGATAAAACTACCAAATATGATCTCAAAAGTTAAAATAAGCACATTCTTCAACACCGACAGCAGTAAAAATACAAAATACATATTAATAAAGCACTAAGATTAATCCAAAAACATAATATATGACAGAAAAACACTGACAGGGACCATTTTACTGAACAACCAGGACGTTTGTCCCTGTAACTAAAACATTAGATTTCCTGTTACCTGCCCAAAAGATAACTTTCCTTAGACCAATCACAACAACTGCTGTGGATTTCTTGTCATATCATATTTAATAAAGTAATGGGTATGGTTTTTAATGCATGACTTTTAATTGTATTGGAGTATTTTCCCAGTGAAGTTTTAGAAGTACTTCAGTAAAGAATCCTCCACAGATGCACACACACACACACATACTGTACACACACTGTTTACGTCATTTGATATAACTTTCCCTGACCTGGAGAACATATATTAGAAACAATACCTCTCTTGGTACCTCAGCAAGGTAGGGGAAGCATGCATCTATACATGTTTTTGTACAGCATTGACACGGACTAGCTAAAACAACCGCATCCTGAAGCAGAACCGATGCGACACAACTAAAGTCAGAATAATGGCTGAATACTAACCGGAGTTGCGTTAAACATTAACCGACTAGCACACACATAGGGGGCTTTTATGAGCATCCATTGGCAAGAGATAGAAACTGCATCACAGAGACGCGGCGACCAGAAAAAAAACAAAAATCACAACCAACCTGTCAGGAAAATCCTTTTTCCGGGTAGAGGGATGGCGCTCTCTCATTGGTCCACAATCAACCACGTGATTGGCTGATGACGCAGGGCGTTCCAGATGTACGCATGGTTTTGCGTCTGTTGTTTTGATGACAATGCTGCATTCAAGTGCCCATTGGAAACTAGCCACTAAAAAACTTGGGGAAAAGTACCTTGGAATACACATTTTATTGTTCTCCAAGTGGGTGTTTTATGAGCCTCTCAGTTTGGTAATTCAACAAATGAAACTGACGTGGGAAGATTTCACTTTCTCACGACTGTTGTTTGGCTTCAGTGCCTTTGAACATCACATGGTCACTAACATCAATTAAACTCAGTCTTCTTTTCACACATTATTTAGTACTGATACTTGTTTAAAACCTAAGTATTATATTAAGCACATTGCACGATGGCATTTAAAGAAAAATAGATGCTGTATTTTTTGTAGGGTGCAGTTTAATCCATGCATACTGCGTTGAGGTGTATTTCATGCAGATTGTCATATTCGTTTTAACAATTTCTTCTAGTAAGTGTATTTTTACATGAAAACATTCTGTTGATGTGGCCCGTGGTAGGAGCCTTTTTTCATGTTTTCACTTACACTCTATCACGCTAGATGGCAGCGTTTGCCTTCATATTGCATAGCATATATCCCAGTCACGTCTCAAGATCTGCCAGGTATGCTTTCTACTTAAAATTATAAAATGCAATCTTAACAATAACACATCTAACTACTGTATTCAAATATGCTTTGGTCAGAAATACTATCTTTTAACGGTGACTTTGATTTCTAAAGCTTGTTGTGTCAATCTGAGTTATGCTAAATGCAAAACGTTGATAATAACTACGGATTAATAATATACAGGATAATATATTCCACTTATTCAACTGGTGTATAGATATTTCCTAAGTACCCCCACCCTCTCCCTCTGTTTGAATCACTGATATCTTTAATGACTTTATGGCACTTTATCAGTCTGAAGCAACATGACGCTATCAGTGAACCACCACCACTGCCACGTTGGACTATTCTTGTTCCATTGTGTCATATTTTCTTTATGAAGTTGTTTTCCCCAATAATTCCTCAGAGAATCAAGGATGATATAAAGAAATGCACAAAATGCAATGTAAAAATAGACCTTGAGATTTATTAATTCATCTTCACATTGTAAGGCGAAACAATGCCTGTGTGTGTGTGTAAGGCAGTACAGGTTACGAGGCACAGTTTATTCCATCAGTTAAACCATGACAAAGTTCTAAACAAAAAATATATCTTTTTAAAAACCATTACAACATATTATTGGGAAACTTCTTTAGTGTGGATGACCGAACATAGAGTGGCTCCATAGTGTAGGTTCAATTTTACTTGTGTAAATATGTATTTTTAACAAATGGATTTTAATCCTGATACATAAAAGATGAGGTCGTTCAAGTGATTTCCTAAAGCTTTGATGAAATTAAGAATTGCTATGTTCCTGACTGAGAGTTGACACACTTTTATCACTAATGAGCATAAAATAAAATACTGTGCAACACTACATACACAACAATATAAGGCCTGTTGTAACATTCATAAAATACTGACATCACGTCTAACATGAGCCTTACTGCACACACTGAGGCCATGCTGAAGGAAGTGATGTTACCCAATAATAAACTACATATATACAACGATGGACGTCTTTTTATCTATCGACCTTACAGAACAGGATACTTTTGATGCCTTTAGTTTTGTTTGGCTTCCGCTGAGTTTAACTGCAGCTGCATGTGTGAACAAATACATCCCTGAAGACAAAAAACAACCTGCAAGGGACATATTTGTTATTATATTCTACATATAAAGCAACTTTATTGTTTCAGACAGGTTAACAGCTTCAATGCTGAGTATGTATAAAGTTACATATAAAGACCCTGGTTTAAGACAATAAAAAAACTGAAGGAATAAGGGTTCAGAGGACTGTTAGATGGCCTCCTGCTTTGTAATAGTAGGTAGAGGGATGGAGGTCGGCTGCTTGGGGACGGTGGCTATGACCCCCTGAGGCAGTTTATAATGTTCAGAGCTGGAGGCAGTAGGTGGAGACGGTATTGGGGTTTCAGGAGTGGCTGAAAAAGTGGAACACAGAAAGAAACAGTAGTGACTTAGAGGGAGAAAACTGCCACATAACCAGGTGTATATTTACCATTAGGAGAACATGATTTGGGTGCAACACAGATAAAGGAGTAAGCACTTTTGTGAAATTTCTCAGAGCATTATACATGTTTAGAAAGAATAACAGAAGTTCCCTTTGACAAAATAAGCCAGATTAGTTTCCATGAAGAATTTAGAGGATTACTCTGCCAAGCCTGTTTGTCCTTCCAGCTACCTGACCAGGCTGCACATGTAGCTGAGAGAGGGAGATTCAACCGTCTGTGTTCATTCAGATACGATTGATTTGAGTTCACTTAGATTAATCCTCCTGATTAACTGATCAAGCTCACAGAAAAGTTTGTTTCCCAACAGTATATAGCATTGGAAGCAGCTGAAGAATGAATTTTAAAGGCCACAACAATTAACTTCACATTTCTGCTTACAGATTTGACCGTTATGGATCGCTGTTGGGATGTTGCTGGTCACTATAACATTGCTGCTGAGATGCTCCTGAACCAGGTGAGGGTGCAGAGAGTGAGGTGCGTGGGGAGTCTCGTTTGCAGAACCTAGGTGACAAAAAATACAGTCAGTGTTAATTTACTGCAGCATATGTGACTGCAAAAAGAAAGCCACAGTCCTCTCTGGTCATGGTTTGGTACAAATGATCTAAAAGAGCTCACCTCCAAGAAGCATTTCCTGCAGCAGGTTGTCAATCTTGGCCATGCCGAAGAGTTTGACAAACTGGATCTGTTCGATCATCTGCCAGGTGATGCTCTGTAGCGTTGGCAGCAGCAGGAGCAGCTCTCCGAAGCGTCCCCGGGAGTCGTACTGCCGGTCGTTGATGTAGTCTTCCAGGCTGACCTGCACTTGGTATCGCATCCGCTTGATCTTTCCAGGGTCACTCAGACCTTTAGCGTCTGTGGGCAAATAAACAGCAGGGGTGTTTACAAAGGGAAGCGTGTTAATGAGTGGGAACATGTTGGATATTGAAAAGCGGCTAACAGAATCCAAAGAAAAGTCAGCAGCAGTACCTGGGTCGAAGAAAACTATGGCTTTAAGGCAGGCATATTCATTGTCGTCTATCTGAAGCTCCTGGAAGGGAAGCACCAGCTCGTCCAGGATCCTCACTGCTACCCGTCCCACCTCCAGCTCCGGGCAGTTTCTGGGAATTATGTGGTCATTTCCTGCAGGAGCATCACATTTTCAGTTTAGTCCATCATGAGAGCATCCTTTTTGAAACAGAATCATACAAGTGTGGAAAAAGTACTCCTTGATGTGTCAGTTTTACCTAATAGGAGGATGTCTTTGTAAAGCATCGACCTCTTTGCAACGCCGAGCAAGAGGTGTTCTCCAGCATGAGCTCGCAGCAACGCCACCTGAAACACAGTTCATTCATTGACTCATTAGAGTGATTATAACTCTGCGATTCTCTACATGTTTTAAATGGTTTAGTAGTGTATGTATTGTATTAAAACTGCAACCAATAGTTGACTAATCGATTAAATGTAAATGTAATTTGCATGCCATGATGACAGAAAATGCAGAGTTTCATACTGACAAAACAAGACATTTCAAACCTGGCAGAAGACACCGGCTCCTTCACTGATACAACATCAGCAAATCAGTTACCAAGGCCTGGTGATCACACTGTTAATGATTCAGCACTTCATTTTCCGAATAGGGATATATATTTAAAACCAGCTCATCATATTCTAACCCAGCATTAAATACACTAACTGTTTGTAGAGTGAGATTTTAAGCTTTAAGAGACTTGTTTTTAAATGCATTTGCTTTGTTTTGAGTCCATTTTATTTATTTGGGAAGTGCATTTCCTCTCAGTCTACACCCATGTGCTCCTGAAGCCCACACTTTGGTTTTGGGCAGACTGGTTGATGAGTGACCAGGGTGTCTAAACAACTATGTACACTGTGTGTGTGTGTGTGTGTGTGTGTGTGTGTGTGTGTGTGTGTGTGTGTGTGTGTGTGTGTGTGTGTGTGTGTGTGTGTGTGTGTGTGTGTGTGTGTGTGTGTGTGTGTGTGTGTGTGTGTGTGTGTGTGTGTGTGTGTGTGTCTTACCTGGTCATCCAGAGGTAGGTCACAGAAGGCTGGGATGTACTTGGCCCACTCCACCAACACCAGCAGCTGCTGCTTCATGGACTCAGATACGTCTGTGATGGCGGCGATCTTTTTGGTCCTTATGTCGCCGTTCAGTATAGGAGCAGGGGAGGTGATCTAGATACACAGATGTGGAGTCATTGGATGTCTTGTTGCAGGTGATAAATCACAGTTAGATGTGATTCCTGGTGATGATTTAGTCTTACCTGTCTTGAAAGTACGTCTGCCTGGATGAGTGCATTGATGGATGGTAAACTGCTGTCTTCATAGCTGGATCTCCTGGTGCTGATTCTGTCTCTTTCATTCTGCACAGCTGAAAACACACACAGATCTATAGCATCATCTCTGCCATCCTGAGAAAAAATATTCCACTTTCATGCAGCTTAAGCCTTAAAAAATACAATGATATCTCCATTTTCTGTGCAGGAACGCAGAGTCATTTAGAAGAAAAGTAGGTCTTCGAAGGTTGTCATGTTTATCAGTATATGGCTATTATTGCCCGGAAATGTTTGCTCAGCATAAGCTGGTTAGAGACACCGGCGCTCCATCCAGTGAACATTAACAAAGTACTACTCGATTGCAACACACCCAGACGAGTCACGTCAATTCAGCGGGGACAGCTCACACACACTCAGCAGTGATTTGCTGATTTAATGGGAAATTCTCCTTTTCTGTGTTTCTCACCAAAACACATTGATAGAGTTTTACAGATTCAGTCAGCCTGCTCTGAAAGCATGAAAAGAGGCTCCTACCTTCTTTCTTCATGCCGGCTCTGAAGCATTTCTTCAGTCTGCAGTATCTGCATTGATTTCGCTTGTCTTTGTCCACAATGCATTGTCTGTTGAACCTGGAAAATAAGTGGAATAGGTTTGTTTGGGCTGTCAAAGAATTAAAAAAGAAACATGGAGGAGTGAAGCAATCTCAGCTGCAACAATAAGTCAATAAAATGCTGGACAGGAAATTAATTGGGGACAATTTTGATGATGAAAGTCATTTTAGTATTCAAAAAATGCTTTACAAATTGTCTGTTTCCAGCTCTTGAATGTAAGGATTTCATGATGTTCTTCATATTCTTTGGATTCAAGACTACTTGTAGAATTACCACAGGCATTTCTAACTATTTTCTGCCATTATAACGTAAAAAGATGGATTTAATAATCTAGATAATCACCTCTAGATAAGCTGCAGCCCAAGAAGAAGCTAATTTACTGACACATCCAGTCCATTTTTTTGTTCCCCTTTCCCTCACACAAACATCAGTTGGCAGGGCTTCATGTGCAATGCTTTGCTTCACAGTGAAATAAACTCGGATCTGTCCTCACCTGCAGGAGTACATGTGGTTTTTGCGAACGCTGCGTCTGAAGAAGCCCTTGCAGCCGTCGCAGCTGGAGGCCCCGTAGTGTTTGCCCGTGGCTCGGTCTCCACATATGGCACACAGGCTTCCCGCCCCCAGGTGGCCGCTGGCGTTCATGGTGGCACTTTCAGCTGGAGAGGAGTCTAAGAGAGGGAGAATAAGTGTCTCAAAAGGTCAGTTTTAACACCAAAACCAGGAGGAAGAGTGTGTTTCAAACAGCTTATTTGGATGGGACATGTTTCTAACTTGACAGATGGTTTGATTTGAGAAGGTGTGAATGACTCATAGTTAATATACATTGATCAGCCTGATCAAAACCCAGCCTTCATGAGGATCTGTTACCTGCTTGAGTGGCTCACACAGAGTCAACAGAGCGTAATTGATGTCTGCTTGATTGCCTCTTTAAAAAAAAAAGACAATCACCGGAGACAGTTTTCTATTTTTCTCCCAGTCACCAGACAATCAATCAGCCATAGCGTCTGTCAGGGTATAGATTAAAGTTGTCAGGATGGATCACGGTATATAGAAACATGTAAGAGGAGAGGAGAAAGTGGAGAGGCAAGTCCTTTTTGTGGGAATTTAAGTCAGGATCACAGCCAGACTTCATGGGAGACTGCATATAAAAATATGATGGTGTCACTGTGAACCCCTTTCCTGCACTTTCACCTCTGTGGGAACAGACTGTTTGTAACCAGAGACCATGAGACTCTGCTTCATAAGAGGATGAATATCAAATCCAGTGAGGTCTCCACAAGCTCAAACATGCTTCAAACCAAATGGACAGAGTGTGTTGAGAATAAAGCAGGTTCTCGTGAATCAAAGTCCCCTAATGTTTTACAATCAGGGTGATAAAACAAATAAAAAGAAGACCACTGCTCGGGTCCGTCCCTCTGAGAGCCGATGAACGGATGACCCCTTTTTATCACTTCACGCCAGTCCTCTCCTGACCAAAGTTTTAAATCAGTAAAAGTTTCAAAGTTCAACGCCAGGGTTGCATATATGTGACTCACCTGCGCCCAAGGGGAGCACTTGCATGTTTTCGAACTCCAGCGTGGTGTAGGCTGGGTCCAGAGCCTCGCTGTAGTCTGCCATGTCCATGTCTGCTAGTGCTTTGGACAAACAAATTCTCAACTACCTGACAGAGGGGCAGAAAGACTTGTCCAAGAAGCTAATGTCCCCCCCTCCTCCTCCTCCTCTTCACTTCTCACACCTCCACTAACCCCCCCCCCCCCCCCCCAGGCCTATAGCTCCGCCCAGTGACAAGGTTACCTGTCCCAGTGGAGGCTGATGGGGATCCACTGGTGTCAGAGAGGAGACCAGTGACTGACAGCGCCTCCTCTCTCCCTCGTGCTGAGAGGTGGAGTGCCTCTGTGGTTGATGGTTAACTAGCTAACCCTTCAATGGTGATTCACAGGGTTGTCTTTAGTTTTTTTGACTAGAGATAGTCGTAGTTTGATATCTGACATATCTCCTGGGTCCTCTCATCAGTAATGGATAAACAATTCCTCCCACTCCTTTGCCAAATCACTCCTTCACCACCTTAAACCGGCTCTTGTTTTACAGCCAGCACTTTCTGGTGCATGCTGTTATCACATGCACACAGATTTAGAGCGGCTGCTTTATGCTATAAAGCTATAAGACAAAATGAAGGCGCAGCTTAAGTGTCTGCAGGGAAGCCCAAAGTCATATAGAGCAGTTTTTTGGTTAGTAGAGCCGTTTTTAAGGGAATTTAGGGCCATTTTAAGGTAGTTTAGAGCTGTCAGTTTTTAAGGTAGTTTAGAGCAGTTTTTAAGGGAATTTAGAGCCGTTTCTAAGGTAGTTTAGAGCAGTTTTTAAGGTAGTTTAGAGCTGTCAGTTTTTAAGGTAGCTTAGAGCAGTTTTTAAGAGAATTTAGAGCAGTTTTTAAGAGAATTTAGAGCAGTTTTCTTGTTAGTTTAGAGACGTTTTCAAGATAGATTAGGGCAGTTTTTAACGTAGTTACTTGATAATTTCTATCGTATGCTACTTTCTATTTCCACTCAACTATAGTTCACAGAGAGACAGTACTCCTACATTCATGTGACAGCCATTGGTGATAAAAAGACACTATGACCCAGTTCCTTTTAGCTAGGAACAAGACCTGTACTTCCACCATTTAATTCACACTGCAGATTAAGACTCTTAAGAAGCTTCCTGACACACTGACCCTCCGATATTACAGAAGCACTAGGCCATTATAACAGGAAATACATAGAAAGCTAGAGATTGCATTTCCGGTATAAAACTGATATAAGTTTCTTAACCAGTTGTTTTGTACTTTAATTAAATGTTACTCTAGCCTTAAATAAAAAAAACAACAACGTCATGAACTACATTTGGTGCAGACAATACATCAAAACCTTTACCAGCAGCAAAAAACACAACAGATCCCAGCTCAGTGACAAACATTCAACACAAACAAACAAACAAACAAACAAATACACTGGGATCAATGAATACCCCATGACACACAATATCAGCAGTTCTCTTTTAGATTAAATGCTTTTTATATGTCAATGAATCAGTAATAATGATGTGTAATCTATGGTAATCTTAAAAAGGGTCCTTTCTAAGTACCTTATACTTAAAGCAACTAATATTGTCAATTATTTTGTACTTATGGGTTTGATAGCAGGACTTTTAATTGCTACAAAATGTCGTATTTCTACTTAACGAAACCTGCGAGTCAGATCATATAAGTCATATTCAGACCGACATCAGTGTGTAACACATCGCTGGTAAACTGAGTTCATTCCTGCATAATTAACAGAGGAAATAACTCCTGCTTAAGCAAAGTGATGCCTTTATGTAAAAGACTTAGTTGTTTGTGAAAATGCAACGCTGAAAAGCTCAACACTTGTTGTTGGAACGGCAGCAGGTTTCGAATAAGCTTTTCTACTGTAGACCTACGGCGTCACTTGGGTTTGAAAAACTCAATGATGTATTACAGTGATTAGGAGTACTTGTACAACTTGAGGAACTTCTTCAGTGGTCATTATTGGAAGTATTGCTCAGCTATTTAAATACATGTAATGGTAGAATGAACAGCCTGTGTGTGTTTATGGTAAAAATATACTTAAGAAGAAGGGGAAATTATGTATTTGTCAACTATTTGGGGTGGAAACAGTAAATGAATGATTGGTAACATCATTTATAATCAGTTATTTCACTAGTATTTCATATAGGTATGCTAAAATGATATCTGCTTCAAAACATTTTATAGGACAGTTAAAACATTAGGTATTTATTATAATGTATCCGCTAATAAAGGCAGAGAGAAAATCTGTGGACTAAATCCAGAAGGTTTATTTTAAAACTACTAAAACTGATCACATGATATCTTTAAATACATGTTTTACAAGAAGAATACATGAATAAACACTTAGAAATGTTATTTAATTGGCTATAAACTGTATTTAACATAACGACTACTATGCTCAGTAGGGGCAAGTCAAAGCTATGTGTTCATTTTTTATTAACTGTATCACTTTTTATTATCTTGAGTAACACTTGTCACATTTGATTTGAGAATGCAACGCTAAAATAATTTCTTGCATATAAAAAAGTTGAAATTGTTCAGTTTTTTGGGTGGTTTTCTGTCTCTGAATCTTCTAAAAAAATAGATGGTCTGCTTGCACACAGTGTCCACCCCCACGCATGTCACACAGCAAACAGTAGTCATGTATTTGAAGAGAAAGTGCCAGTACATAGCGGGAGGTCAACAATCCCGAGTTCAGGCCGAAACATCAGTAGCAGTAAACCTTGTGTACGTGAACTTGTTAACCACACACTCAAATTATACTGAGGGCTCATAAAATGATTTTTCTTGCAGCAGAGAAACGAGGCTCCTGTGCGTGATGATCTGTTCAATGATTACAAATTGACAGAAAAACCCCCTCAGAGTAATCCAATCAGAAGTGAAAATGGAAGTGATCAAGCTGTGATTAAACCACTATTCTTTTCCACATAGATTAACATTAATTGATCTCTAACAACCTGATTAACTCAACCAGGCTCAATGACTCATGATCAGAAAATGATTAGTGTCTTCTCCATGATTATCCTGCGTCAAACCGAGCAGCGAGTCGTTGCACACGTGTGTACAGAGGTCGTCCATTACAACATTTCTTCACGTTCGATCCGTGCTGCTCTTCTGCAATGCCCATATTTGCTCAAGAAGTGTGCTGATTATTTCAAAGCACTAAGCACAAGGGGGGGGGGGGGGGTGGATGGAAGAATCAGTGTGGAGCTATGAATGAGTCACTCAGAGCAAATCTTATCTCCCCCCGTCATTAAAGTGCTTTTATCTCTGCTCCCATCTTAACATTTCTGTGAACTCCTCAAGGAACAGTCATATATACACGACTATAAAGCATAATCTGCTCAGTTACAACTTTCTTAATCACAACCTGACAAACGGTTCCAATGTGTGAGATAGAGGACAGGTTAGCCAAGAGATCTCCGTCAACTTATCTGTGTTTTGAGGTGGTGGTGGTGGTGGTGTCTTGACTTACTGTAGAGCACATAAGATGGATTGCACGAGGCTTTGTAACTCAAAGAGCTACGACCAGAATAAAGTTGTATTCTGGGGATCATTTCTAATGGAGTTGCAATATTTATACTACGGAGCCACAGACTGGGCTGTTCTATAGAGACACAACAGGTCCTGCTTCATGTGGGGAAAAATGGTTCATATGTCTGATGCAGGGGTATCCAAATTATGTTTCACTGCAGGGCCACATACAGAACAATATACAAAGGGTAGGG
Source organism: Eleginops maclovinus (assembly GCF_036324505.1). Lineage (NCBI taxonomy): Eukaryota > Metazoa > Chordata > Actinopteri > Perciformes > Eleginopidae > Eleginops > Eleginops maclovinus. Next base: position 23,516,770 of record NC_086349.1, on the reverse strand, counting down.
CAACTCACTCGAGGTGAAGTGTATTGCCTCATAATTTAAGGTATAAGTTAGCAAAATCAATCAAATGAAGGTACGTGTTGCTTGATAATTGAAAAAGCTTCCACAGGGTTTCGTTTAGCTCCTTCCTTGAACCAGAAGCTTCAGAAAATCATAATAAGGGGAAATATGAAGGGTATATTTAAAGCTTGTTAAGCAAATTATTGGGCTTTTTATATCAACTCTGTTTTTCATCTTTAATCGACTGAATATGTGGGCTAAAGTGGGCTTAATAACACATGAATAATGCTGTGTAATTTACTTTTACATACTAAGAAGTACAATATAAGAGAAGCACAAGTTTCATCTGAGGGCCGTTATACTTTTAAAATTCCCCTCTGAGGGACGAATAAAGGGATTCTGTTTCTGATTCTTGAATTTGCTGAGGGCCAATTAAAAATGGACAGCGGGCTGCAGGTGGCCATGGGCCATAGTTTGGGCACCCTGACCTAATGCATGTTTAGATATTAAAGAGGCCCCATCATGCTAATTTTCACGTTCATATTTGTATTTTGTGGCTCCACTTTGACATGATAATTCTTATTTCACGCTATAGTAGGTATCTCCTAGAACAGTTATTTTCGTGACACAACACACACACACACACACACACACACACACACACACACACACACACACACACACACACACACACTGAGGCTGATAATGATATTCCCATTAGCCTCAGCTGTAATGTCTTTAATACTAGCTAGCATTTGTTAGCATACAAAGCTAAACTAACACGGTGAACATTGTAATTATTCACATTAGCACGGAATGCTAACGTTAGCTCTGCCTAAGCGTGATGAGGCTCTCTTACAAAATATCTACCACAATAAAGAAAGGACAATTAAAATCTAAACTGAGTCCATGCTGTGGTTATGTATTTAGCAACAGTTTTGGGGTTTCTGGATTAAAAAACTGAACTCAATGGAGGCCAAACAGCTTACAATATGACAAAGGAATCAATATAAAAAGAGTCAAAGGAAAAGGGAATAGGAAAGATGTGTGAATATACGACGATTTCTTATCATAAATGTACTTTTTGATAATATTTAATACAGACAATGTTCAAAGCATGTCATGCAAGGCTGTAGAGGTGGGAGTCTGTTGATCTGTGTTGTATTACGTTGTACCCTGTGTCGTGATTCGGCATGAAGCATACATTTATTTATATTTTATTATATATATATATTTTAGTCCAGCAGTGGCTCAGTCAGTAGGGGCTTGGACTGGGAATCGTAGGGTCGCCGGTTCAAGTCCCCGAACAGACATGAAATATGGAAAGTGGACTGCTACTTGGAGAGGTCCCAGTTCACCTCCTAGGCCCTGCTGTGGTGCCCTTGAGCAAGGCACCGGACACCTCCAATCCCCCCCTCCCCATTGCTCCTCGGGCGCTGCACAATAGCTGCCCACTGCTCCTAGAACTAGGATGGGTTAAATGCAGAGGACCAATTTCACTGTGTGTGCTCTGCTGTGTGCATGTATGTGACTAATAAAGAGGGTTTCTTCTGATTCTATCTTATTACACATATATTTACAAATTCCCTATTGGATTCAATGTGTATCTTTTCTTTTTTTTAATTCCTTTCTTTGTCTGTTTTTTATTTGAATGAGTGTGTCATGTGTAATTAGTTTATGGCCCAATAAAACCAGATCACATTTTCCATACTCTCAACCTATTGTAATGTTTTTAAGCACAAAACAAATATGTGATAAGCAGGTGTCCAAGCTGAAACTGCATTTTAACACAGTACTTTGATAATGGCCGCCGCTGACATTAAGCGCCTGATGTTTAGCTGTTTAATATCTGCAGTGGGCGGCTGCCATGTTGAAATGTGATGGACCAGAGAGAGCTGTCTTATAATCAGTCACCCAAACTCCTGCCCCGGGGCTAAAAGTCAAAGGATCGCTGAGACCTGATGTAACACTTTTGTGATTCTCCCCTTTGAAACTTCAAACTGTGAACAAAGTCCTGTCTATCTTTTGAATAGGAATCTCCGACCACTGACCAAACTCCATTTGCAACCGCTGCCTATTTGTACCTTCTCCTCAATGACTACATTTCATTTCCCCTAAGCCCGATCTGAAAGGCAGGCGGCCTGGAAAGCGGCACAGTCAAATAAATGAAAATACAGGAACTAACATCTGGGATAAAGAGACGATCCCTGTGGCCAGGAGGAGTTAAAAACATGTGGAATATTCACTGACGGGGACTTTTATTTTTGTTTCTTTCTAAAAGAGAGCTGCACCACATGGGGGAAAATGTGAGCGTTTGTGAAGCAGCATCCAGGAGTGTGTTGATGTTGATAAGAGGGAAACAGAAGGAGACAATGTGCTGGCTGCAGCAGATTTGAGGCTCTGCTCGCTGTCCTGCAGGAGATGGAGCAGATAGGTGAGTGGAGTGTCATGGCAAAGACCTTGTCAACAGATAACTATCTGCAAATAACACGACTTATGCAAGCCTCTGTGGCTGACCGCGGGGATATCATGTTTTCAACGCCACTGAAATATCGTCAATGCTTTCTTTAACTCTAATGACACAGATTGGTTGTTTGTGAGGATTCATTTACCATTTAAAGTAAAGATAATGTGCTTTGGTGTGTTTAATCTGATCATTTGTGTTCCTGTATGTCTTTCTCCTGCATTATAGTGGAATCTACTTCTGTACACGTCAGATAAATAACTTGTTTCTATTTTTCCTGTCAAATAATACCTCTTTATAACTCCGGAGAAGTTAAGCTGTTCCCAGAGGCCTACAAACCCTGTGAACCATATCCACTTCACCCCCTGTAGAAGCGAAAGGTGTAGTTTTTTTTTATAGAAATGGCAAATGTTATCACAGATTTAATCAGATTGCCCGTCAGAGGCCTTTCAATGTTAATGAAACGATCAACTTTAAAATGTTTTATTTTTTGTCAGTCTTCATCCATTTAACCTGACCTCTTTAAGGGAGGGGGGGGGGGGGGGGTAACCGTGTTGCATGATGTTGATTTCAATCAATTTAAAATGGATATTTTCTTGCAAATGCTATTTTCTATATAGTTCCTTGGTACCTTATAATATTACGGGGTAATAGAATAATGTAGATAAATTAAGGAGATTTTACGATGATTTGATCGTTTTTTCCAAATTATTTTAGAGATTGTGTCTTTGATTCTAAAAAACACTGATGGAATTAAGGTAATCTTTTTTTTATTTTTATTGGAAACGAACCACAGCGTTGACGTCCTCATGCACAAACAGTTTAACTATTTCCACACAGCTATGTAGTGTTTTAAGCTGAAGAAACATCCTCAAATATTTAGCAGAGGAATACAAATCTATAATCTACAAAAACATGTTTCATGTTGTTTCACATCCAGTCCGACTGACAAACTCAAGTAGCCTCCGTGCCACCAAATAAGTAAACAATTGCATCAATAAACACAAAAACTCATGCAAGATGTAAATCAATCACAGCGTGTGATAAGGCTCTGTAATCATTAACTGTGTTTTGCTGAGAATTCATTTTGACTGCAGGCCCGATCCCCTCCGTCAGCAGCTCTGCTCTTATCTCTCTGATTCTCCCTGAGGTCCTTCAGCCTGCAGCCGATCGATATGCGTTTAACCTCCACAGCTTCAATAACAAGGCACTAAATATGAGAAGTCAGAGCATGACCTTAATCAAAGAGAGCTAGGTCTGAAATTGAGATCTGATTAATTGTGACAACACTACACATGTAGAAGCCACACTAAGGACAAGAGGTGAACACTAGCAGTAGCTTTAAACTCTCTGTGGAAGTTGTGTTAAATTGCATCGTTTTCTTTCACAAAATGACATTTAATTCTACTTCAAATCAATTCAAGAAGGCACATAATCATTGTTTATCTGGCTTCAGTAACCCAGATTTTTGGTTGGACGGTTTAAACATAGGCCTGATTTTGAGATAAAAAGAGTATTCAAATCTTTCTTTATTTTATGGGAGAAACAAGCAACACCACAGCATAAAAAGAAATACTCCATACACGTTAAAGTGGTCAATAAATCTTAAACAAAAGCACAAAATGTCAGCAAAAAGTGGATTAGCATTCAAATCGTGCAACAGGCCTCTGCTGTGTGTTTTTCTTTAGTAAAAGTAGAAAAAACTCAATTTAATTCAACAAGTTTAGCAATACAATAAAAGCAATAAATACATTAATATAAAATATAAGAAACACTAAATCCCTCCCAAAAATTATACAAAAATACACCAAATAAAGGTAGACATTGTGCAGGATTATGATATTCTATATTTTACTTTGGATTATTGTTAAGTTTAATTAAGAGTAAAAGAGCATTTTGTAGCTGGAGTAAAAGTACAATGTTTCCACCTGATGTGTAAAGTAGAGCAGTACAAGTACGAGGTAGCAAGAAATGGAAATACTGTGATTACTGGAACCTGGTTCAAATTATAATTATGTGCAATGTTAGTGTAATTTGTTCCTTTTTCCACTAAGTAAAGTGGCTTAAATTAAACTGCAGTGTACTGGGTTACCTTCTAACACTGCCAGTCAAAATGAAATCACTACTGCCATCATGTGGACAAATAGCACAACACACCCAACTCACAGCAGTAAACCAGGCTCATATATTTTATCCACAAACTGAATTATCCTGCATCCAAAAATACTCCATGCATAGAATCCAATAATTAAAGAAAGTGTACACTAAAAGATGACTATAACAATCAATATGTAAAGCTTTCCACTCCTGCAACACGCTTGATGCAAAGCAGTATTTGGAACAAGGAAACACACACCACCATTGTACTTGAGCTTGCAGCAGCTTTACTTCTAACGGCTTTAACACCCTCGCTTCTGGAATAATCTACACACCGGATCCTGAATTTCCAAGCCTTCTCTCTCCGTTTCCGTCCCTTTTACCTGGGTCAGTGAAGTGCAGCGTGCCATCCTGGCCGTACATCCCTCTGAAGGCCTGACAGTGAGCCGGCCAGCGGAGAGGAGGCCCATGAGCCTCGGCGGCTCTCTGGGGCCCGGCCAGGCTGAGGCCGGCTTGGAGGAGAAGCAGGGCCGCTGTTACCGGATAGTGCTGCTGTTTTGCCGGGGCCACTGGGCCGGCTGTAAGGGCCCACAGCGGCCGGGGATAATCCCCCTAATGCCTGTCACAATGAGATTTGATTGGAGACTTGAACACCCGGATTATCAGTGTGTAATACTGGCGCTTTCTGCCTACTGTACATCTAGATCATATTTTGTTGTTGCTCAGTTTTATTGCTTTATGGTTTTTGTTGCATTTTGTTGTAATTCAATGAAACGTAATACTTTCTACTTTCTATACTATTTAATGTCACTTCACAGCAGAAAATTGGAACAAAGCAAAATAAAAAAATATAGATGGAAACATTAATACCTCCATAAAAGCAATTTTAAAAATAGTAATATATCCAAACTTGAAAATATGATGACCAAACAATACCTCCAAATGAATAGTCCTTAAAGGGCACGCATCATGCTCATTTTAGGTTTACAAACAGTACTTTGGATTACTACCGGAACATGCAGCTCAAATGTATATTATTTTCCTCATACTGTCTGCCTGAATTTAACAGCATGCACCCTCCATCTGAAACGCTTTGTTTTAGCGCATGTGTCTTTTAGCCTATACTTCCCAAAAAAGTCCAGGTGGCTGCGATTGACTAGCAAGACAAATTGCAGTTATATATATAAAGTACTTCAAATGAGCTCCACCTTTACCAGCTGATAGACCCCTTTATGCATTTATCTTACAACAGCATTTAAGATATTTGAAATGGGCCATACGCATAACAAGTGCTTTTACTAATAATACTACTAATTAAGTGTACAGCAACAAAAGAAATCTGTAATTTTCACGACTGGGCAACATCATCCAGTTTATAAACTACTTGGTTCAACGTTTCAATCTAAAATGTAAAGAATTTGCTTACATATGAATGCATCAGGATATACTGTATAACACTGACTGGCATTTTAACGCCCATACTTTTAGCTGATAGATCTGCTTCTAGAGTAAAATGAGAATGCTGTGAAAGATCTTCATACATCTCTTCCACTACTCTCAGTTCAAAACATTGAATAAAAACGTTGCAATATTTAGCACATTTTAGCTGCTCTAAATTCGTTTCTTCCTTCCAAATCTCCATCAGGTCCCAGACAGCAACATGCATCATTTGTGACAAATGTGTTTAAAATAACAGCGTGAAAAACGTTGCAGAAAAAACACAGAGGTTTTTATTAGACCTGTTAAATCAGACGGTGTGTATCAGGGGCCTCAGTGCCCCTCTGTCAGGTCATTCAGCTCTGAAGGCAAACAGATTTCTGCTGAGGATCTGTTGAACGGCTGCTGTCATGTTTACATTCAGCAAGTGATTCAGCCAACAGCGGAGCTCGGGAGTTTGTCCAGGTTGTGACCGTTGGGCAATTAATCCCATATGTTGGACACGAGTTCTGTGCGTTGCAGGACGGCAGTTACATTGCTAATAGGACATTTTAAGAGCTTTCCTCTGCACATGATTAATACAAAATACTGTTTTGGTACAGGAAATAACTCTGGCTTTGTAGAAATTAGGCTTTAGTTATCATATTTAAAGTGGCTCCTATAATCTGAAGAAAGTGCTGAATATGTATTGCCTGCTAGAGTCTTAATGTCATCAGAGTTTTGAAGCAAACTGAACAGTGACTTACAGTTTGTTTGGACAAAGAAGCACTTTATAACCCAATCCAGGCCAAAAAGAGGCTTAGTGTAGGCAGCTGCCAGACACGTAACATAAACGTCCTGGTTTTGGAAGATTTGTTGAGAATATGGATAAAAAACAACGTTGCTACTATACTCGAAAACAATGCAAAGCAGGTGAGACAAAGTTGTGGTCAGGGATGAAGAAGGCAAAGCAGTGACCGACGTTATAGTCATTATTTTTTTTAAATCGGGCCCACAGTTTGATAAAAATATACACTACAATCACTTCTCACGTGTGACTGTAGCATTCAATCTAAAGGATAAAGCTCATTAAGACAGAACATATCAATGTTAGTATTTATCAATACTGTCCGGCATCCTATTCTTTTCATTTCTACTGAAGACATACATCCTTAAAGAGAGCCTATTATACTTTTTTGGGGTTTCGCCTGTCCTGTAGTGCGTTTATATTTCAGTACGTGTAAATGGTCTTCAAAAGGCTAAAATCCCTGTGTTCCCTCCAGATGGAGTTTACCTCACACACATTCCCCCCCTGCCTAAAACGCCTCCATTTGACTTTGTTTACTTCCGAAACAGAGTGACATCACTATGTAACACTCATGCTTCTATTGGCTAGCGCTCCAACACATTGTACATGATTGGCTAAGGGGCGGGACATCTCCAAGTGGTTGACCAATCACAACAGGGCTCTGGTTTCAGACAGAGGGTGAAAAGAGGAGCTGCAGCACAGGCAGTATGAGGAAAATAAAGAGCTGTTTGAACATTAAAGCATGGAGACATGTCCCAGTAGAGGCACTACATACAAATGTTAACCAGAACATTAGCATAATCATTTTTAATTCTCTATATATTTTATTCTTTAGATATTTATTGGACATATTTCTTTATTTTTTTCTGTTTAAAGATCTTAACATTTTTTATCTTTTATTTGATTAATTTCAGAATGGAACAACTATCCAGAAAACCAATTTGACCCTGAGATTATTAAAGTATTTCTGATATCCTCTAAACATTACATATAATAATCTGCTTGCCCCTTACTATAGAATATAACGGGCCCTTTCCTAAATCATCAGATCTCAGTGTGGTGGGTCGTGTGTTGCTAAAGATATTGTCATGATGAATGAAACCCATTTCACCCATGCATTATTATGTTGAATGTGAACAAGCCATTTCTTGTATGACTTTCTTGTATTACTTCTCATTTTGCCCAAGCTTTGTGATATTTGCATCTTCTGGTCCCACTGTGACATGCAAATCATTCAACGAATGATCACAGGAGTAAAAACAACACCTCCATTAACTGCTGTATTAGAAAGCTGATATGAGAGAGGCAGTACTGTGTACAGTGGCCTTCACTTTCATTGAGATTCAAAACAGGCATTACACAGGAGGGAGATGCACTGCCTGTAGCAGTGATGTGTGAAGAGAGATGTAAGGGATGGGGATTGCTTTGTCTGTACTGCATTGTATCCTGGAGACCAACCAAGCTAGCTTTTTCAAAGTATTTTCAGTTACAAAGAGAATATTTTCCGCTAGGAGAAAAATACATCAGCCTTCATCCAATACTGCAGCTTCTCAAAACTTCCAGCACCAACATCATCAACCTAAAAACCTTTCAAATGATCCTGTAAACTTCCTCTTGTATCAACAACTACGTCAAGCTAAAATCCTCTCCCACTGCTCCGACATCTCAAACACTCTGCACCATCATCACCGTCAGGCTGGGCTCCCATGGCCTTTTTTTTAACAACCTCCATATCTCTGACACACCTCCTGGATTACAGCCGTGTGAAAAAGGCAGACACAAATGGCGATGATAATTATTTACCCTCTCCTGAATCTGTTGTGATCCAGCAGAGCTCTGGAGCCCAACAGCCACTGCACAAGCCAACGAAAAAGAAAGAAAAGGCAAACAGCTGTCACACACTACAGCTTTTCTCTCCGACCGAGTTGACAAAAACAAGAAAGTGTGTACTCACCAAATGGAGGTTCCATAATCGAAGTGACTTGTGCTTTTACATTGACCATGTCGTCCTCTGCTTTCTCTCAAACATGTGTTTTAAATCCACTTTTCCCTCCGTCACCATAAGGTGTAAAATGTGGAAGTTTGGCACAGGTTGCTGTAGTGTGACAAGGGTTGTGTTGGTGCAAGGTAAGGCCGGTGTTGCCGCTGTTATCTTATTGATTTTCCTAATCTGGGCAAATGTGGGTGGGGAGGTTAAACAGTAACTAGGCTCGTATGGACACCAATCTATATAGCAGCTGTAACTAAGGCAACATGATGATAGAAACTCAAATAGACATTAATTATGCACTTTTCCCTCTTTCTCATCACCAAATAGCAGTTTCTCCACATACAGATTAGAAGTGACTAAGAACGCTGAATAAGAAACTGAGTTTATACAAAAAGAAGAGGGAAAGCTGGAGGGTGGAGAGTGAAATAAAAGACAGAGAGGAGTGGAGCATGTACTGAGGGTGGCAGCGAGCAAACTGTGATGAGTGACCTCACCAATTTTGTTTTTACTTAAGGAAAAAAGTCAATGATGGATATAAAATTGGGCGTGAATCCCTTGTGGATGGCATGACACCCACTGAAATCTAATTCAAAAATTGTATTTACACCGTTTCCTGTCTGAAATGGAAATGTCACACCTGCTTCACTGCATAAAATATCCATCTGATATATAGTTTACCAATTTCACAGGAAGATTGACACATTTTCTTTGGATGTTTTCATAAATAAAGATTTACAATCCCATCGATGTCGGATTCAGGATTTATCACTTACTTTCTAACACTAGTGTTTTTATGGGCTTTAAGTGATTTATAGTTGCTTAAGCACCTTTTGTGAAATTCTGCACTTTTTGTTCTCTTTCTAGCAGGTTACTGTAGTTAAATAAGAGGCTCAATATCACTACAGCCTGTAGCCAGTTAGCTTAGCTTAGCTTATGGTAAAGACTTTAGGCTACCTTGAAAAGCAGCTAGTCTAGCTCTGTTCAAATAAAAACCTCTGAAATGAACTTATAAACATGTCATCTCTACGCTGGACTACCTCTTAGCTTGATTCAGGAAATAAACAAGACAATTTGTTGTTTTTGAACAAAGTATGCTTAATAGTTGTTAGCTTCAGACAACCAGGCTAGTAGTTTCCCTCTCTTTCCAGTCTTCTTGCTAAGCTAAGCTAACCGTCTCAGGTAGCATCATCTTCTTTTAGACACAAATGTAAATGATTCTATTAAACCATAAACAAATTATACTATTTCTTTAAGTGTCTGTGGGGTCATTAACTGGTGATGACAGACAAGAGAATCCAATGTACACAAAGCTCTAGACCAGGGGTAACCAACAGGTCGATCTTCAGAGCCTTCACTGTCGATCCCTAGCCTTTTCACATTTTCAAAAAAAAAAAAATGTTCATGCTCTGGTTGGTTGGTTGTTTTAACAAGCTTTTTAGACCTAGCTCTGGCTTGTTGATTTGAATCACGCATATCATTTTACAAACTCCAATAAAAATCATATCCTAACGGACATCTTGAAAAAGTAGTAACTTTAAACTGGGCCAAGTTCTGCCAACCTTAACTAACAGCTAATATCGATAGGGCTGAGGGTCCGGCAAAAAAGAAATCAAAAACGTATTATTTCCACCCGGAATGGGAGCATGAATTTCTTTTCACATCAGCAAAAGAGAAGACTATGTGCCTCATATGCCAACAGGCGGTAGCCTTGCCAAAACGTGGCAACCTGGAGCGCCATCATGCTAGCACCCATGCTAAATTCAAAGACTCATATCCACTCAACAGCGCATTAAGATCAAAAAGAATTGATGAACTGAAAAGAGGACTAAAAGCACAGCAGTCGCTTTTCATCGCGCCTACAGCAAAGAGCCAAGCAGCTACAGAAACGTCCTTCCGAGTTAGCCATATTTGGCCTAAGCACAAAAAACCATTTACGGATGGTGAGTTGATCAAAGAAGCAATGAGCGTTACTGACGTCTTGTTTGCTGATTTTAAAAACAAAGAAGACATAAAAGCAAGGATAATAAGTGTGCCACTTGGTGCACCAGCTGTAGCCAGACGAGTCGAGTCTTTGTCCGAATATGTATCCCAGCAAGTATTAAAAGACTTGTCTTTCTCGGGATACTTTTCAATTCAATTTGACGAGTCTACCGACGCCACAGACACAGCCCAGCTAAGTGTGTTTGTCCGAATGGTTTTCACGGACTTTACTGTCAAGGAGGACTTTCTGGCCCTTATCCAATTGAAAGAAAGAACCAGGGGTGAGGACGTGTACAAGGCATTCAAGGACTTTGTGTGTGAGTACAAGATCCCCATTCATAAAATAGTGTGCTTCACAACCGATGGGGCACCGGCGATTCGTGTTCGTTGAGGATTCGTCGCGTTGTGCAGAAAAGACCCAGACCTTCCACCATTTGTAAACTATCACTGTGATACATCAACAGGCATTGGCAGCTAAAGCAATTGACATGTCACATGTAATGAATGTAAAATAGTCAATTCAATTCGCGCAAAAGCGTTTCAGCACCGACTATTTAAGTCTTTATTGGACGAATTCGACTCTGAATATAGAGATTTGATCCTTCACGCAGATGTAAGGTGGCTCAGTCGGGGCAAGGTGCTCTAGCGTTTTCTGGATTTGCTGCCAGAGATCATCAGTTTTCTGAAGTCGAGGAACAGGAGTATGAGCAGCTGTCCGACGATACTTGGTTATTGGACTTGGGGTTCCTTACCGATCTGACCGCAAAACTCAATGACCTTAACCGAGAACTGCAAGGGAAAGACCGAGAGCTTGGTCACAGGATTAGCGCAGTGGAGGCATTCAAAGTGAAGCACAGTTTGTGGACCACTCAGTTAAGACATGCGAGGCTGACACACTTCCCAAATCTTGAAAAGGTGTCACAAAACCTCACAGACAAAACCGCTTTTCATCCTGAACAATTCTGCGCCCATTTGAACAAACTGACATCAGAATATGGCGCTCGATTTGTGGAGGTACAAGACATGGGGCAAGCAGTTGGTTTTGTATCAAACCCTTTCCTCAGCATTGACATTGAACAGCTGTCCGTTAAAATGCAGGAGGTGTTTACATTACCTATGGACGTTAAAATGGAGATTATTGAAATGCAAAGCCACATTGAATTGAAGGCCAGAGCAAGAGACCAGGACTTTTGGTCTCTCGTGAGTAGAGAGCGGTATCCACTGATTGTGTCATGCGCGCTTAAACTGAAGGCCTACTTTGGCTCCACATACTTATGTGAAATGGCCTTTTTTACAAATGAAAATAATAAAATAGAACTCGTATGACTGACTGCCTCAGACTGGCAATCACTATCAACCAGATTTCAAAAGACTTGCAGATAATGTGCAGTCACAGCAGTCAGGCTGATAGAGCAACTTGAGCATTGACAGATATTGTGCATTGAACAGAGAAACTTAATATGGATTGTGTTCATTGAACTGTAGGCTAGTATCTGTAAATGTGAATATTATTAATTGAACGAGAAACTAAATATTGTGCATTGAACAGATACTGTAAATATGGATAGTTTGTATTGAACAGATATGCCTTCTATATGAATATTGTGCATTGAGCAGATAACTGTGCATAACTGTGTTTTTCTTTGTGTGTATGTATGCATGTACATTCAGCCTGTTGTAACAGAAATTGATTGCAAAAATAAATATGAGATGAACAGTCTTACTCCTAAGTGGGTTTTTTGGAAGATATCGGATTGGTAGGTCTCAGTTTACAATTTGGAATAAAAAGTGATCTTGGGCTTGAAAAGGTTGGTTACCACTGCTCAAGACAGAGACATGCCATCCGTTTCCCTGGGTTTCCAGTCTTCATGCTATGCTAAGCTAACTAAGCTAACTTTCTCCTGTTGCATCATCATATTTTAATAATTGCTTTTAACTATTTCAAAAACGATTTATTTTACTGTCTGTGGAGTTATCTTTTGTACTGGTGAGGACATCCTGAAGATTGACATTCATTATTTACAGTTATAAAAAAGCTGCAGTAATGTTTAACAACTAGAACATCACAAAAAGAATGAAGAGTCAGCAGCCACTCTCCATTTTAGAACAAACACCTGCCAGATAAATGGTCATTAAATCCTCAAAGTGCTGAGCTCTGTAGCTCATTACACTTTTGTTTGTGAGGAACTTTGTTTGCTTGGCGAAAATTGTTCCCATATCCAATTTATACGTTGGTTGCTAGTGGTCGTGTGTGTGTGTGTGTGTGTGTGTGTGTGTGTGTGTGTGTGTGTGTGTGTGTGTGTGTGTTGGTTGGGAGCTGATTCCCTCATATTTTAGACCATAAAAACTACATTAGTCTCTTTTATGGCTCAGGAAGTCTCTGAGGGGTGAATGAAGAGATGTAATGAGGTTAAATGCAGGACAGAAAATGTCCTGCAGGAGCAATAATTACACACAAAGCAGTGAACTACGGATTATTTATAGGCATATACAAAACAAGACCTTCATTTATTTATAACTTAATTACTTTTCAGCCAGGCAAACAGAAAACCGTTAATTAAACACATTCACTGCAGCAATGACTGGACAGATTTTCACACTGAATACAGAAAAATATACAGGTCAGAAGGTCATGGTTAATATAATATGTACAACAAAAGTGCTTTTTTCGGGCGAGGGGTTAATGCATGTAAAAAGTCACCCACATTTATCAAGAACAGTGCAAACAATCCCTAAGGGTGTCTATAAAAAATATAAGGGCAACTTTATCTCCCAATAAAAGGCCCTTTAGTTAGTGAGCAACAGCACTGGAAACATTCTTATTGATTTAAAAACATCAGTAATAAAGATTCACTTTGAACATAGTGGTAACTACAGAGCTGCATCATTTTATGCACACTTCATATTGGTTCAAACTTCACTTCTCTTGGATTATCACTCTTTTTTTTCTTCATTTAAACACATTAAGAACAGTGTGTTGTGTTAAAGTCTTGTAAGCCTTCTGGGTTTTGTTTTTGGGGAGCACTGGTTTCTCCAGCAGGAGCCGCCATAGCTGGACGGACAGACAGAACAAGGCTTCCCGCTCTTATAGGGAGCTTCCCCCACCCAGTTTCCCCTGAGAAAACAAATGAACATAATATTAGCTACAACACATTTCTTATGTATGGATTTCCCTTAAACATGTTGGTTTGGTACAAATACTAAAGGATGAGATTGTAATTAGTGTGTATATTTGTGTTGTCAATAAAACCCATTAAACCTAAATGTGTCTACTGTGAGTCACTATTGCATACTTTACTTTAAGTACTCTAGTTTTGTCCTCAAACAGCGCAACAGTGTTCAATGAGTTGTTTTCCTGCCCTCAAAAAGCAAGTGATAAGTAAAAAAAGGAATGTGTAGACCGTTTTTTGCTGTTAAAAAGTGTATTCATTAAACTTGACTTACTTTACAGAGTAGTTGCAGACCAGCAGCGTCGTCTCCTTCCACGTGTTTCCATACACGTTCACGTTGGAGCACTTCCTGACGGCGCATCCCACTTTGTTGGTGCTCGCCCAAACCATCTGAGAGAAAACAAAAACACACTTTGAGGCTTATGGTTTATCCATAAAAGGAAACTATGCACATATCTGCACAAACAATGTGTCATGTATTTCATATCATCTTTTGTAAGGGCTTTTTAATGATTAGGATGGGGTTTAGGGGGCTGAATCTGAAATATCAACTATGAAAAGCATGGCCCTTCTCAGCATAATAACTATTTTTACTTTAACCTCCCTGTCCAGCATACAGCTGTTGAAAAAATTAAGAGACCACACCAAATATTTCTTAAATCTTTATCTCTACACACTGTATATGGCAGCCATTCCAGTGTCTGTTGAATTCCAACACAGAGAAGTGTCAGTAGTTTAGAGAATACAATAAATCATTTAACTTAAAGACATATCTATAAATAATAAAACTAGAGAACATGCCGGGGCTGTATGTCCAAAATTATAATATTTGGATGATGAACTGCTGAGGTGCTTATTGTAGATAATATAGTAATAGTAATATGCATGTAGGAAAAGAAAGTTTATATAATTAATATACATGGCTATAGTTACAGCCTCCAACAGAAGCAAAACCATGACTTCAGACATGTTTGTATGGGAACATGGAGTTCTCTTTGAATGCATAATTTGCAACCTTTCATCAGGGCAAAAGAGAAATCTACCTGGGTGTAGTGAGAGCAAACTGCTCCACTGCATCTGTTCGGGTAGGAGAAGTGATGCCTCTCCTCGTACCAGGACCGTACCAGATCAGTGATGGACTGGTACCTAAAACCAACACACATACAGTCATTCACATATCAAAGTGCTCCATGCATTTCTGGTTCCTTTGAACCTGTATTCATGAAATCAAGAGCTGATTCTTCATACCTTCCTGAGGTGATGGACAGGTTTTGGCCCATGTATCTTATGGCTTGTGACGGACCGTGATCCCAAACGCATCTTGAGGCCCAGGAGTCTGCGGACTTAGCGAGCTCCTCATCCCAGAGCTGCAGAGCCATGAACAGAGAGGAAATGAAGGATAATGAGGGTCATTGATTTCACTCTCTACTGTAAGAAAACAACAACAGAATCAACTCTGTTCTGCAGAGTTTTAATATGAGTAAAACATACATCAGGAACTGTTGTATTTCAAGTGTTCTGCACCATAAAATAAGCAAAAAAGGATAGTTTTGTGTAACATGTTAGTACAAACTGTGGGTGAGTTTGTTAACATGCAGAATATCATTAAGATTTGTGGGCTCAGGTGTGGTGTCATTTTTTCACTTGATCTGTATTTCATTCATTAAAACCCAATTTGTAAAACATTATTAAGTCCCTTTCCATCTTCACAAACCAGGTTTTCACATTTGAAGGTTACCAAATAAAGGTATAGAATATTGTATGTTGTGTGACCTATGGTGTATCATTAATGTTTAGAATAAATTAACCCAAAGATGTTTGAAAACTCCAATATCATAAATCCAAATGGACTTATTTGGGCTAACAGTAGTCCGGATACAGAGCTTTGAAATCAAGCTTTAATCTTTGATTTCCCGATCAACAATCTTAAGCAATTTTCTTTGCTATCTAAGGGACAGAACATTGATGTGGTATCCCAAGGCGAGTTTGGCCTAAACTTGGTTCCACATTTTAGGGGAGTAGAAGTATGAAGTTGCATGTCCTGGAAATACTCAAGTGCCTCCAAACTGTACTTTTATTACTTGAGTAAAAGTTCTGAGTTGCATTGCAGCACTGGTCAATCTTCACAGTGTTTCCTCACCATGAACTCCATGTTAGCTGCCGGGGGGAAGACCTGTGAGCGGACTCGGTTGTGGTAATCCAGCAGCGCGTTGATCTCTCTGGAGGAAATGTCTCTTTTGCGTCTGCTCACAGCTACACCGAGCATCCTGAAGTCAGACTGGGTCTCAGCTGCAGCTCTGCTCAAATTGAGAGGAGCAGCAGCCGCAGCAGCAGCAGCATCCGTGTGAGGCGTCCTCCACAGGGAGGCAGCCAAGAGCAGCTGAACACAAGCTGCAGCCATCTCAGGCCTGCGGGGGAGGAAGAGGGGGAGGTTGAAGCTGCACCTCCTCTCTGCACGACTCTGAGAAGACACATTTATATAATTATCAGATCATTAACATATTTCAAATGAGTGGGGAGTCTAGAGGCCTTCATCATC
This sequence comes from Eleginops maclovinus, assembly GCF_036324505.1. Classification (NCBI taxonomy): domain Eukaryota; kingdom Metazoa; phylum Chordata; class Actinopteri; order Perciformes; family Eleginopidae; genus Eleginops; species Eleginops maclovinus. The sequence continues at coordinate 23,500,309 of NC_086349.1, read as the reverse complement.
TCTCAATTTTCGGTTGTACAGTGTTTAGGTGACTGCGGTCAAGCCAGCCCCACGTTGTGCTGCAGTGCGCGTCTATCCTATGCATTACGGTAGAGGCCTGTAAAAACTGCCTTCAAAATAATAGCGCTTACTCTTACTAGTCAATTACAAATATACCTTAAACATACCTAAAATATTCATATATACTGGAGCTCAAATTAAGAGATGTGTACTAAATAATGAAATCAATAATAACTTACTACCACATCATAACTGAGAGAATACTTTCTTTATTTAAAACTTAAGGATACATTTGTGAAGACCTATCTGATCATAAAATGTAACTTTCCATTTCCACTGGGTGACTCATTTCAATTGGTGTTGCTAAAAGGCCATCCCAGAATGTCACTCCAAAAATAACATGACATTCTGATATATGATTTTCAAAATAAAACACCTTTAAAATCTCATATATGAGCAACCGACCCTTTGAGGAAAAGTCAGATCTTCTTGAAAAAAGGGGATAATTTTGAAAAAACAGTCGAAATTCTAAAAAGTCGAGATTTGAAGGAAAAAATTAGAAACTGAAAAGAAAATCAAAAAGGTAAAAAAATTGGGAGACCAAAAGTGTGAATTTTTAAAAGAGATGATTAGGGCCACATGAAGGAGTTAGAATAATGAGAAAATAGTGGGACATTTTTAAGGTCGATCCGAATCCGATTTTTTAGGAAAAAATGATAATTTTGAAAAATTTAAAGCAGACATTTTTAGAGTCGACATCTGGAAAAAAATCTGAAATTTGAAAAGTTAGATCTTTTAGGAAAAAAGTGATAATTTTGAAGGAATAATTTGAAATTCCAAAAACTCTAAATTTGGAAAAAAAATCGTAAGTTTGAAAAGAATGTAGAAAGGAAAAATAAAATTGGGAGACAAAGTGTGAATGAGTATCAGGGGTATGCAGTTTTCATTCTACTTGGATTAATACATTTACCCTTCTATTTATCTATGAAGCAGAACTTTAGTCCAGTTCAGAAAAAATGGAGGGCTTGCTTAGTATATTAGAAGAGAATCTTCATTTCCATATTCATCTATATTCATTTAGTATGGCTGCAAAACTCTGCTGAATAGTAACTTTGCAAACACAGGTAATTGAGTCCACCAACACCAGTTTGATTGTGATTCCCAGGACTGTATACACAAGCATGGTTTAGGAAACAGAAATATTACTTAAAAAAACGACAAGTATCACACGCAGTCACAACCTCAAACATTTGTCTGTAAAAAATACACAACAAATTATATTCTGTCATCACTGTGCAAAAGTGTCCCACCGAAATAGGAGAAATCTGGGTCTCTTACCTTCATCTGTGGCTCTTTTCACAGAGCGGAGAGATCCTCTCTTCAACGAGTCTTTGCAAACAAGCCCCGTTTGTCTTGTGTGGCAGAGAGTTTTAACTCAGCGCTAAAAAAACGCCTGGCTCTTCTTCTTCTTCTTTCCCAAACGTACACACTGTCTCTTTCTTTTTCCCTAGTGGAGACAAATTCACAACCACAGGAAATTACCTTTCAGAGCAGATTCCAAATACATGTTAGCCTACTGCTTAGTCTTCAGACGTTCACATCACAACTGTCAGTAAATCAGTATACGTGCAATATAGTACATATAGGTTATGCAAAGTCTTACCCAGTTTGTTTATTTTAAATTAAAGTTAGGACAGTCTAATATTTAAACTGAGAGACTGAGAGCACATGTTTTGGTTTCCCCCCTAACCTCCGCGGTGTAGTTTCAATAAAACACATTAAAAAAAAGTTTAAATAAGCACACTTTGGGGAAGGACTGATCAGAAGGAATGGGAAACAAAGAGCAGGAGAAGAAGAGTGGCTGCAGAGTCAGCGCTCACCTCCAGCTGCTTCCAGGAAGACTCACAGATCCTCCGCCATGAGTAATGTACTCCAACAAGAGACCGAGGACACTGCCAAGGTACACTGCACCACCTGGCTCTGAAGCTGAGGTCAGAGGGATTACTGAGCGCTCAGACACACAGAGAACCGAGACATGAGATGCAAACTAGAAGACGAAAGATCAAATAAAGTCTGATGCATTTATAAAATGACTACCATGTATAACTGGCACCTTTTGGAAACCACCTGCATCATTAAGTCTTGCCACAGCCCCTACATTTAGTCTTCCTTAACAAATAATGCTCATCCAATCTGAGATCCCAGCCCTGGTAATAAACCTGTGGATGTATCCTTGAGTAAGATACTTAACCCCACATTAACAGTGTGTGAATGTGTGTGTGAATGTGTAGCATCTTGCACAGCAGCCATTGCCTGTGAGAATGGAGTGTGAACAGGTGAATGCTGACTTGTAAAAGTGCTTTGATTGGTCGTAAAGACTGGTTGAAGCTCTATATAAATACAGTCCGTTCACTATAAGAGTTTAAAATGACTTGAAATATCTCAATTTATGAAAAGCAAAGACTAATATCATCTCTGACTTTAGTTTAGTTAGTTAGTTTGTAGACAAGGAACTTGATCCATGTTGGTTAGGATTGAAATGTCACTAACCAAAGATGCATTTTTACCCAAAATAACAAACATATACAACCGTTTTTGCATTAGGAATATGACAGTATGATTTATACACAGTCATGAACATATCTCGAGGTTAATAAAGATGTTTACTCACATTGTTCGCTGTCATCTTGTCAGGTCTTAAAGTTGATTAAGCAAGAAAAGATCATTTATACTGGGAGAAATTGGACATGTAGAGTATTTATAACAAAATACCTTGACTCTTAAAAAAGTTTGATTAAATTGTAATTGTTTTCAGTTACAAATGTTATTTCACTCAGTGGAGAAACAAAATCCATGTTTCAGCAGTGCCTTGAGCTCGATGCTTCTGCAAAACAGTAGCATGCTAACATAGCTAACATCCTGATGTGTAGCAGTACATTTAGCATGTTTGCTAACGTAGTTTGGGTTCATTAGCTAGCTGAGGCCGATGTGGATGTCATCTAATGGCAGCTACAGGTTCGAGATGTCAGGGTAAGGGTGGCTGGTAAGCACATTGTCAATCAGGAATTGAGAGGAACTGGCCTGTTGATATCCTGCAGGGCTAATGACGGGGGAGTGGAACCAGGTGAGCAGGTGGGCGGGTGGGTGGGGCAGGAGGGAGAGTGAGAGGGCCTCTGGTGGATGGATTGAGAATAGCAATGATATGCAGAGAGGCGGGGAAGTTATTCATCCTCTGGGGACCATGAAAGTGAGGTAAAACATGATGCTGCATTACATTATCCCATTTTCTCCACTGTATAATTCCAGATTATTCAGGGAACCAGAGAGACAAAGAAAATGAAAATGAAGCTAAAGGCATGTTCCATGTTTGTGTTTGTGAAGCAGCAAAAATAAATCTACAAGTTTTGCTGTAGTTTTACCTCTTTAGACGTCTAGCTCAGCTGGTAGAGAAATATATTTCAAGATTCATGGTTGTGGGTTAAAATCCCACTGAGACCATATTCCTTCTCAACCCTCACAGGACTCGAGTGTTTCCTAGAGGGGTCTCTTAGAGTACAAAGCCTGTATTAAGTTAACCGTACGAACTGGACTAGGTTCTTTTTCATAATGACTAAACCTATGAAAATGGAAATCTGGCAGAAATGTGCAAAAGTCTGGTTCTTCTTTTAGGATGTAGAGTTAAAGCATTTCATTTCCTAACTAAAAGTATGCATATCTCAGCTAATTTAACTTAGCTTAAATTGATGAAGAAATTAAACCTATACTAATATATATTTTGGACAAAAAGAACATCAGAATTGGAATCCTTTATTAATCCCACAGCAAAGAAATGTTGTTACACCCATTGGACACAACAGATACAAAGGCCAAAATAAAGACGGCATATTCATTTATAAAAAAACAAAAGAGGCAAGCACACATAGAAAAGTGTAAATTGCACATTGCAGGGTTATTGCATGATGGTCTGTGAAGTATCTGGTGCAGGGTCTGTGGTGGTTGTGTTAGTCTGTCCGCTGCAAGAAGAAAGGATATCTCTCCATGAGATCCGGGCTGTGAGTGTTGTGTGTGTCACGTGATTGCTCTCTGAAATCCACTCTTCAAAGGATTTCACTACAGGTCCACACATGCAGGCTCAGCAGAGGGCTGTCAGACTTTGGGTCTAAAATGCACAGAGGGCTCCATCAAAGAGGCGGTGAGGGCCTTTGACATACAGAAGGTCAACAACAAATCAGATTCACTTAAAAACTCCAGGTCACATCTTGTTCTCTGTCTTTGAGTTTGAGCGCTTTGCTTTTTAACTCGCCTGAAGAAATACCAATGTCCGTTAACATAAAGTGCTCCTTTACTCCATATCTGTTCACATTGCTGTATCACTTTTAATATGATGAGAATTAAGAGCGTGCATTTTTCAAGTTTCACCTGCTTGTTTTAGTTTTTGAATCACAAGTGAGGCCTTGTACTTGTAGGATCAGAAATGTATATATAGAAGTGGCCACATGCATGTCATTTCTATCACATAGTTAGTATATTTCTATCAGCGCACATCAAAGTAGAGTGAAATGTTAAAAAGCAATATAAAATACATCCATCACACCGGTGGAACTGTGCAAACATGATGAGAGATGTTTGAGAGGGCGCAGTATGTTTGACGGAGGAGTTTCTGCCCTGGGGATTAAAACATTTTGGAAAATTCCTGCAGGACGATATGAAAATATGGAGGAAAGAAAAGGTCAAGGGGTTCCGCCAGAAAGTACATTTACTCACCGGGATAGCTGCTTCTCTCTGACATGAGTGGAAATGTTTTTAAAAAAGGCTAGAAAATGTGACTCTAGTGAAACGTATAAAAGCCTGTAGTTTTGCACATATCTCAAGGCAATCCTTCCAAAATAACTTCATTTAAATTCAGGATGTGGACCCCACGATGGTGCCAGAGGAAAGGCCAAGAGATCCCCACAAGTTACCAGGGTCGCTTTTGATAGGTTGTACAAATTAAATTCATGGATGATGAGATGTTTCACCTGATAAGACCTGCTGGTGGTGCTACAGAAAACCCTTTAATGGGATTCAACCTCTTTACAGCTTGCACATCTCACGCAAATTTTATGGCAACTTGTTCCATCCCTATAGAGCAAAGCCGTATCAAACTTGTTGGGGTCTAGGCACGACTTACAACGTCAAATGTGCTAACTATAATTTGTACTTTTTATGCACTGATTGAACTCTAAAAAGTTTAACTCAAACATCAGATGTGTTTTACAGTAATAAAGAGAAACACATTCCAATTTGAATCATGTTAATACCTTCTAAGTTTTGTAACGAGGGACCTTTTCTTCAAACTGCCTTTGAACACAACTTGACATTTATACTTTTACTAAGGTAATTGTTCTTTACAATTAACAGGAGCAACACTGGCATTTGGTCCAAATAAATAAAGACACTTAAACTTACCAGTAGGAAGTTTATACTTTCAGTGAGTGCTGAAATCTGTAGATATGCTCTTAAAGGGTACAGCACTTTTTAAATGAATTTTAGCCAATTATTTACTGATTGCCTCAACCCTCTTTTTTTTATATAATCCATGTCATGTTTCCTGTAAATGCCCCTGTAGGACAACACAATATGCACATGCCTTTAAGACCTATCTTTGTTAAGGCTTTAGTGCAGAAGATATAATTCACAGCTTATAGTTTATATGTCTTAAACACAGTTATGATAATTGCAAACAATGAATGTCCTATTCTTCTGCACTGACATTACTTAAAAAAAACCAAAGCATTTCCAGGTGGGAACAATTGTTATTTCTGCAGGAATGAGTCAGGAAATCTGAGCAGAGAAACTTCTGCAGGCCAATCTGAAATGGGTCGGATCCTGGAGAATATGATTCCTCGGCAGACCAGACAGTTGTTCCAGAGATCCCCCCCTCAGCCCCTGCAGCATGACATCATCGTCTGGTGGAGGCGCTGCAGGGCGCTCGTGTACAAAAGCTCGCTGTGACCTTGTCGTGTCTGAAAGGTGAAGAGGAGAACCCAGTGGCCTCCTGTATTTACCCGAGAGAGAACATAAAACAAACTCGCACCGACTGTATTTGAGGTGTCAGCGGGGCCTTTCAGCCGTCTAAGTAACAGCACTGGTGCCTCTCACAGAGTAAACTCCACTTCACAGCAGCTCCTGAATTACAGCCCTTTGAATTAGAAGCCAGGGTCCCTGAAAGTGCTTTGTGGTAACTCTTTAAAAACTGTGTCATCTGAGGGAGAAACTAAAAGCTTGAAGGTATAAAGAATAATCAGGCTTTAATTGATGATACACTCACAGATAACTAGCAGTGTTTTAGCGTCTTTTAGCTCATTGTTTTGGCTTTTTTAGGCACTTTTATTGTTTTGATTCACTCTCACCGCTGATGTCAGTGCTTCCTAGCTGCAACAGGGACATGTATTCAGCAACAACAACAAAAAAGTATAAACCGGCTGTACGAAAAAAAATCTGATATTTTCTTCAGGATGTGGTGGAGACCAAAACAGAGCTACAAGCAGAGTGAATATTCATCTGGTGGCCAAAAACATGACTTTAAATGAATGCTCTCTTCCAAATATTTTGTATAAAGTGTCAATATTAAGGTTGTTGCTCTGCCAAAATAGAGAAAAATGCATAATTAATGCCAGTTTGAAATGAGGATTCATGTCTTAGTTAATTGTTTTTTCTCAATACGTCCACTGAAGTAATTATCTTTCAAGTTAATTTAATTATTGAACAAAAGGTATGAAATAAAAACTAAAAATCCCTCTTCTCTGCAGCAGGCAGGCGGACCTTCAAACAGCAGCTCCTCATTCTCAGTGGTGGAATAACCGCAGATCTCAGAGCAGTTTTTTAAAAATAATTCACGGCAACATTTTACACGCTGCACAGTGAAACCTCAGTCTTTTGATCAACCAGCTAAGATGTTTTTTGACCCCTTTCTTGTATTTACTTGAGATTTTCATTCTCAAACAGCTTCCCTTCTGTGTTTGCTTTTAGCATGTTCACTTTGGGGACTTCTGCGGTCAGGCAGCAGTAGAGGCAAATTGTGAATATTCCATATTTTAGTATGCATTGAATGTTTGACAACTCCTTTGAAATCAATTTCTAGAGTGAGATGTCTAAACTGTGATATACAAACATTAATTTAAAGTACATTTCACCTCCAGCCAGAGTTTGTAGTCTGGCATTATGCTCAAAGAATATCAGCCAAGACTAAACGTGCCAGAAAATAGTTGTTTATAGGAGAAGCTTGTTTGCCTGGTCAAGCCTGTAGCATCAAGGACACACTTTGTCCTGCATGCAGATGCTTTTACGGAAAATAGTGAACCTTCCTTCATGACTCAGGAGGTTTGCCATCACCAACATCAGCAAAGCAGTCAAAGAATTAGATGTTAACCCAATGCCAGTTAAACACATTATCCTTCTTTTTCTGCTTAATTTAGTCATTTATTCAAACAGTAAAGGTCAACATATTGTTTTAAGAGGGACATGTGCACAAGATCATAAACACGGCCATGAAAATGTACAATAACCCATCAGTACCTTACACAACAGACAGGAATTCCACATTGAAGAATTACAAGGGTTACAGTAATACACTGCCTTGCCAAAAAAAAGGTCACTCTGTAATTCGTTGGACCGCCTTTACCTTTGATTATGGCACTCATTCGCTGTGGCATCGTTTCCACGAGCTTCTGCAATGTCACAACATTTATTTCTGTCTTGCATTCATTTTTTGCCAAGATCTTGTATTGATGACGGGAGATTCGACCACTGCGCAAAGTCTTACAGCACATCCCAACAGTTCTCAATCAGGTTCAGGTCTGGACTCTGTGGGGGCCAATCCATGTGTGAAAATTATGTCTCATGCTCCCTGAACCACTCTTTCACAATTTGAGCCTGATGGATCCTGGCACTGTCATCTTGGAACATGCCCGTGCCATCAGGGAAGAAAGAATCCATTGATGGAATAACCTGGTCCTTCAGTATATTCAGGTAGTCAGCTGACCTCATTCTTTGGGCACGTTGCTGAACCTAGACCAGACCAACTGCAGCACCCCCAGTTCATAGCACTGCCCCCACAGGCTTGTGACCTTTTTTTTGGCCGGGCTGTGTATTTCATGTGACCTGGCATTATAATGACTATATTTAGATGTGATAAGAGAACAGAGGTACTTAGGAAGTTGTTCCAGTAGAGCTTCATAGACAAATAATGTGCTGTGCATCCGCACTCTTTTGTAGGAGGATCTCAACTTTTTAAGTATGATACCAAAGAAGAATCTAGAACGTATCCCCAGTGATAAAGCACGATCATGGCTTCATTACTGAACTGGACTACCAGGCTCAGACCCAGGGGCCCCTCTGGCTGTCACCTTCAAAATGTCACTCAATGAGAAACATACTAAATAGCAAGGCACTCAAAATGAACACAAAGTGACAAACTATGACGAAAATGAGACATAAAATGACCACAAACAGAAACAACTAGAAAATGATGCATAACAACCACCCAAAATAACTACAAAAGAGGTTAAACAACCATGAAGGAGGCAAATGTGTCTCTTGCTCATATGTAGGAAAGGTAGGGCCTTTTGGCTTTTCTAAAGCTCTTTAAAAAAAAAGTCTTTTACCCAGCCAGATTCCCAAATATTTAAAACATTAAAACATTTATGTTTGTTTACATTGAGTCTGTGACTGTGGCTGCTCTGCATTGTGGTGGCCACTTGTATTGAGGTCAACTTGTGCCATAAAACCTGACTCCTTGACCTCCTGACATCCACATGCCACACTGCAAGACCACGTCTGAGCAAACATGATCCTTGGCAAGAGAGGAGTGTCTGTCTGTCTGTCTGTCTGTCTGTCTGTCTGTCTGTCTGTCTGTCTGTCTGTCTGTCTGTCTGTCTGTCTGTCTGTCTGTCTGTCTGTCTGTCTGTCTGTCTGTCTGTCTGTCTGTCTGTCTGTCTGTTACTGTAGTCTCTCGTACTTTAAAAATATTTCAAACAATGATCCTAGAACATGCTGTATGTTATTTTGATGGTCCTCTTTTTTGTTGTCTAATCTTCTAGTGTAAGTCATTTCAGCCATAATATAACAGTCAATGAATATAGTGTTATGCATTAATATACCAAACTACTATAAATAAATATAAACAGAAATGAAAGTCTTATTGTAATTTAAATACACATAAAAGAGTGGATTTTTACCATGATTTTACACCAAGATACTGCTACTTTTCTTCCTTCCCTGTTTATATTTTCATCCAAAATCTAAATAAAATGGGTATCATGTGATACACTTTTTCTGACCACCAGGTGGCGCTGTGCACTTGAATCCAGCTGCGCCATAAAAAACAACTGACAGAAGAAGAATGCCCGACCGAAACACCTGATTGGTTGAGCCGCAGTGACGTTAGAGTGTCTCGTCTTGTCAGTGGAGTCAACATGGCGGCGGTGGATGTCATTGTGGACAATTTGGTGACTCTCTGGAGGATCCCGTCCATCAGACAGAACTTCCACTGGATCTTTTTACTCATCTCGGTCGTGGGATCGATTCTGAAAGAGCTGGAGCTCGTCCCGCAGACGTATTTCAGCAGCACCAGAAACGCCCTGAATGTGTGAGTAGAGCTATTGTTATGCTAGCAGAAATGCGTTTTTATGCTTTATTTATTCAAGAACAGATATGAACATCATATATTTTGTATGAAAAGCAGTTCACATCAGGGGTAGACAATTAAAAATAATAAAAGTACGGGTCACAGAACAATACAGTTTAATTAAATGCACAATTCGTTTTGATTGGCTCTTTATTCATACCGTTATTTATAGTGCTACTTTATTGTTTTAATTCTTGGTAAAATAGTTCAAAATCTGGTTTGGAGTCGGCCCATCTCTTTGTGTTTTTATGCTCCTGAGATTAACCTGTGGCAGACAGAGAGGTGGAGAAAGCACAGAGGTCTAGTTTTTCCGGGCTGTGCTCTTACAAATTAAGCAATGCTGCAGTGATGTGGGTCAAAGGGTAAGCTGTGGATCAGTGACTAATACTGTGCTGATGAATGGCTCCCTTTATTGTGCACAGTTGTAGTTGAACAGGTCCAAAGATTAATAAGAAGAAGGCAAGAGTTAAGTTTAGACAAGTCAAGAAATATCAGGGCGTTGGTGTTCCTTTATAATGTGGAGATTGGGAAATAAATATGAGTTTCAGTCCCTTAATACTCTTGGGGTTCAAATGGAGATATTATTTTTTTTAATGTGCTAACGTGAATGCCCTTTGCCTCTTGCAGGTATTTTGTCAAAGTCTCTTGGGGATGGACGCTGCTGCTGCTGACTCCTTTCCTCCTCCTCTCCAACTCTTCCTTCAACCTGACCGTTCCTTCCCAATGCCGTCGGCTGCTGTCTCTAGCCGTGGCAACAGCTGTCTGGTACATCTTCACCGAGACCTTCTTCTACATCGAAGACGCCACCGGCTCCTGTTATGAAACCGACACCGTGGATTTCGTCAATAAAGAGTTCATGTCCAAAGCCAGCTGCAGACGGGCCGGCTTCCGCTGGGACGGCTACGACATATCGGGACACTCCTTCATCCTCGCCTACTCTGCTCTCTTCATCGTGGAGGAAACGGCGCCGATGGCCTCCCTGAGGACAGCCAAGCTCTCCGCACTTAACAGGATGGTCCTCAACCTGCTGTACGTGGCCTTGAATCTGATAGTGATCGTCTGGGTGTGGATGTTCGCCTGCACGTCTGTTTACTTCCATGACCCGTCCCACAAGTTGCTAGGCACCATATGTGGCCTGATAGGATGGTATCTGACATATCGTGTTTGGTATCTGAAGCCTTTGTCCCCAGGCCTCCCCCCTCACCGCCAACGAAAAGAACGGAAACAGCACGCCTAAGCTGCTGCTGATTTTCCTGTGCAACATCTAAACTAATATTGCAGCCATCCTCCAAACAACACACTACAGTTGATGTTATCTGTCTCCAGGTCCAATCCGGCCATTCCATTTTAAGCTATTTTTAAGTTATTCCCTCCTCGCACAGAAAGGTCGTTTCGTACAGGATGGAGTTTGGCAGCTGCTGTTCCCAAAATGACTCTTGGTAATTTGAGATAAGAGCGAGAAGCTGCTCTGCTGCTTCACCAGCGCTTGTCCCCCAGTTTGTTGCCTTAATAATGTTTTACTCGTGGATGAGTATTTGCAGTTTGATGTGGGAACACTTGAGAATGTTTACATCTCCAATTGTATAGCAAATGTATTTTATGTAAAGAACATATACATTGTTGTGACTGGAAGCTACCTTCAGAACAAATTCAAATCAGAAACTGTAACTGCAGTGTGCCTAAATTATTTACCGACTTAAACAAGCTGCTTACTACTGTTTTGTTTGGAGTCGACATCGGTGTGTGTCAACAATATTTGCAGAGATGCTCAGAGAATGTAAAGCTTGAATAGAATATATAGAGATGTGTCATACATAGACTACAGTTGTAGGAAAATGATTACTAGTATGCTTTGAAGGTTAAGGCTGGAAATATCTAGATTATGTTTCATTTTCATTTCTTACAAAAACGTCCAATGCATTTCGTTCATGTCCAAGTTCACATCTTCAAATCTGTGTCCAATAGACAAAGACATTCAATCACAAAAGACAAATGAAATCCTCACATTTTAAACCTGGAACCAGAGAGTTTTTGGCTTTTCAGCTTGAAAAATAATCATCAAAACAGTTGCAGATTCATTTTCTGTTGACGGACTTACTATTTTTGCAGTTGTAATCCTATCTATTGTTAACAACAGCATGAAAAGACCAAAATACTGACTAACAAGTATTGCAAAAGTATGATATACTTACTTCTTTGTGCCATTTAGCTTCATGGTTGTCCATTAATACACCATTGAAAATGGGTAATGCTTTTTTTGTGCCACATTCATTGTCCTGTTGCCATAAATACTCACTTGATTACCAAATGTCTGTTTTTCTAGGTCTGAAAGTAGTCCCCATCACATGCATTACTAACTCTCTGCAGTATCAAGCTGCCAGGAAATTACCAATATGTTTTTAAAGGTTTATGTACAGATAAGAAAAACAAATCTGAGTGCAAAAGAAATATAAAGTTTTCAAATATTGGAGTCTGGTTTTGGTCTTTTCATGTGATTTGTTGACAAAAGTACTCCAGCCTTTTCCTGTTAGGATGAATTAGGGACTCTTAGGCAGATGTAAACCGTTGCAGTATTTTCTAGATTGTCAAAGACCACGGTCAAAAGCAAGTAACTGTTTTTGCATCGATGTGTGTGTATTCGTAACGTGTTGAACACACAGTAACGAGCTCTGCAGCGCCGGGAACACGGTGTGTTTTTTGATGAAATAAAAACCATGATTTGTGTGTATTCCATTTTCATTATTTATTTGTCATTGATGGCAACTGAATAAATTAAGGCTTATGAACAAACATCATAAAAAGCACCATAAATAAATGCATATATAGAAATATAAAAAATAAAAAGTAAGAAATAAAAAAATACTATAGTGAAATATAATGGCCACAAATCACAACTAGGATTTCTCCACTTGAACTCTTTGTGTGTCGTTCAAAGAAGATCCCGCCCCTCAGGTAGCACGATGTCGGAGAAGCAGTGAAGTCAAAAAAGGTGTTCGCAGGATTTCAAAAGCGTTCAATGATTGGCTGGTTTTTTGACGTCATCTGCTGCGTGTTCATCAACAAAATGAGTGAAGCATCAACATAAATAACAATTAAGCTTTTTGATTGAGTCGCAACAGGAAATGGAACTCTACAAGTTTGTTTCCACTTGCTTATGTCACAATTTGAATAGTTCTGATATATATATTTGTAAATCTCCTCTTTTATTCCATTTACATCACTGCTGCTCATGCAAGAACAGTTCACAAACCAAACAACCTCCCTGTTTCCTTCAATGCACATCTTCTTTCCGAACAGTTAATTCTATATGGCTATACTGCACCTTCCAAACATGAGACTGAACACAACGAACTACAGCTTCCCCCACCTCTTATTTCCTCTATATAATTTAACGTACGAGGTGCCGCTATTAAAGGAGCATTGATCTTCTTTGGTTTGTTTTCTGCTGCTAATCACCTCCTGCAGAGACGAGTGTCCGTAGCAGGAGAAAACAGGGAGCATCCTAACTGAAAAATAAATGACCCTTCATTATCCAAGTCTTTGTATGTACAGAAATAAACTATTCACTGTGTGTCATAACTGCAAAAGAAATGCCTGTATAAACCAGCCACCAAACCAAAAGCAGCTTACAACTCACATAATGAGTTAAACCTAAAGAGAGCTGGGTTCAGGAGCAGAATTATGACACGTTAAAACCTGGAGGTCTGACTATGAGGAAAGCAGAAAGGCTCCCATTAAGGGTGAACAGAGTGAGAAAATTAAACTGCATCAACAAACAACAAGACAGCTGGCAAGGCTTTTTCTTCTTCCTTGTCATACTCAGATGAGTCAGCTTTTCCACCCCTGTTCCCCTTATTTAACCTTTGAGCTCTTTAAAAATTCAGTGCCGTAAAATAAACAAGACAATGTTTAATTAAAAATATCTATCTGTAAAAACAATCTTGCATCTGTCAGGAGGAGTCAGCAACAAACAGCAGTTTAATCCAGTGATTTTCCTCTCTTTGCTCAGTATTGCTGAGGGACCGTCTCCAACATATCGTACAGTGCAGGTGGTTCAAAGGTTACAAATAGCAAGAGAACATTTAGTAATCTGTGGTTTAGATGTTCGGTAGTGATCGTAAATTCTGCCTCCAGGTAGTGTCCACCCATCACGGAACGCTTACACAATAAGAAAGTAACCCATGCAATTTAATACACATCCTAAACCTAATTCAACACCATTGTGCCAGAGACGCAGAATTTACAATTGTACTACCAGTTCAGCCAAAGTGTAACTTTTCAAACACCCAGCGTTTTTGTTACATCTGAACTCCAGTGTGACAGTGAGCCAGTGTGTGTGTGTGATCTGTGGTGCGCTAAATAAACTGACTGCGAGTGTGTGTCTGTGTTTTATTGTGTGTAGTGTGAACAGTTAGTTTAAAGAATAGTTTGACTTTTAGGGAAATGCACTTAAAAGACATTCTTGTCAAGAGTTGGATGAGAAGATTCTTATGTCTGAGTTAAAGATGATACAGCAGAAGCGTGCTAGCTTTGCATGAAGACTGAAAACAGGGTATGTGCCTGTAATGAACTGGGGTGGCTGTTAGCTTCTATTCCAGTGTTTATGCTAAGCTAAGCTAAACTGGCTTTGCTAACTAGCTTTTAGCAACACTGAACTATTTGGTGGGAACTGAAGCTGGCTGTTAGGTCTCATTCCAGTGTTTATGCTATGCTAAGCTAATCAGACTTTGCTAACAAGCTTTGAGCATCATTGACATATTTGGGGCAAACTGGTGACCTGTCCTTCCAGTCTTTATGCTAAGCCAAGCTAAATTAGCTTTTACTTCATATTTAACAAACAGACATGAGTGTTGTCGGTCTAAACATCAACGCCTCGAGAAGAAAGTAAATACCAAAAAATGTCAAACTACTCCCTAACAGTTTGCCTCCATCTTTCCTCTGGCAGTTTCTGGCAGCACAGCACTTTTCTGAAAGGTTTGTCATGAGACATTTTCCTGCGGCTTTCCTGACTAAATCTCAGGCTGATGGAGAAGTGAAGAGCAGGTATGAGTAATGACTATAATAGTGGCATGCGAAGGTCAGTTAACCCTGTTGGTGTTTCTGTGTTTAACATTTTGTCTGGGTTTCTTCTGAACGTTTTAAAGTATGAGAAGACCCAATGCATGCCTTCAACAAAAGTCAAACAAGGACTCGCCGGCCGCAAGTTGCCTAGAAATCAAACTCGATGAAGGCCTTGATTACCAGAAAATGTGCTGTCAAGAATTTCTTATCATGGAATGTTTTAATATTCTTTGTTCACCCAGGTAAGTAATAGTGTTCTCTATATAGATTCATTATGTTTTCCTGCAGTCATAAAACATTACAGAAAAGTTGAAACATCACACAAATACACAGACATTTAACACAACAAGAGGGCATTCACTACATGTATTTCTTTTTTAAATACCAGTAGGCAAAGTAGCCCATGCCCCCCAGTGAGCCCATGAGAAAAGAGGCGCCGAAGAAGGACGGCGGCTTCTTTTTTACCATCCGGAAGGCGTTGGGTAGGACCGCAGACAGCAGGGTCGTGTGGATGTCGCCCAAGACCTTGCGGAAAGCGTAGCGTTTTTGCACACGCACAAAAAAGGACTGCAGGTTGGGTCGGCTGCCGTCCTCCCAGTATTTCTTAGAAAGTCCCAAGAACTTGAGCCTGTGCAACAAGGCTCCGAGCCAGACGTCAGCTAGTGTAAATTCAGGTCCACATAGCCACAACTCACACTTTTGACCTGCAAGAGAACGAGAGACTCATTACAGAAACCATGTTGGAAATATATCTGGAACATGTTCGGTGACATTGAGACGATAATGCGGACATACCTTGATACTCTAGTTTTCTTTTCTCCAGCTCAGCCTCCACTTGATCTAGAACCATGGCTAACTCCCCCAGAATTTTCTTCAGGGAATTCACATTATCGTGGTCCAAGATTTTTGCCTGACAATCATTAAAAAAATAATCAAATATACTGAAATAAAATAAAGTACAAATATCTTTCCTTACTTAAACGGTAAAGCAACAATGACACCGGGAAAACAAGGAGGAATAAACAACTCTGCAAAACAACAACAACAACAACAACTGAAAAACAAATGATTTAGTTTATTCTTAATATCAGAAAAATGGCGTCTGTATTTGTTTGAGTGGTCCTATTATGCTTTGGGAAGTTTCCCCTTTCCTTAAGTGTGACATCACTATGTAACAATTGCACTTCTATTGGCTAGCACTCCAACACAATGTACGTGAAAGGCTAAGGGGCGGGACATCTCTAAGCGGTTGACCAATCAGAGTTTGGTTTGAGACAGAGGGTGAAAAGAGGTGCTGCAGGTCAGACAGTATGAGAAAAATAAAGAGCTTTTTAGAACATGGATGGAAACATGTCACAGTAGAGACACACAATACAAATATGAACCTGAAAACATACTGCCGTTCCTGGAGCTGCATCTCTTGTGTGGCTAAAAAAAAACATGTTATGAAACACTGATCTCTGCTTCATCGATTCAAACCCTCACATTTATGTAACACGGGGGAAAACAGCTGTTTCAGACGCAAAGAACTTCAGCACGCCTGGATATTTTCTCCAGGGAATATGAGCTGTATTTAGGTCAAAGGTGCAGCATTACAGAGTTTTCCATTTCCAGCTCTTCTGTTGTGTAATGAAAGGAAAGGCGGATGGCTGCTACAGATTTTGAAATGTGATTATCTGTCAGTGTTAAGCAGCCTAATAAACGTAAGTGCTACATGTGTTGAGTTAGTTAATCACAAAGCATTACAGTCAGGGAGTAAGCCAAAGGTAACAACTCCTTCATTTCTGTTTTACTATATTGTTCAAGCCTTGGTATGGACTAAATTAGTGGATTAAATATTACATTTTTTTGCATTTATTTTAATAATAATAAATGTAGTGTTGATTTTTTTAAGCTAAGAAGAAATATCTTTTCCAATTAAGATTTTTTTCAGGGGTTCATCGTCCCAGATATGTGACTTATGACGGATAAATGAATGGACTAATGGATGGATTAAAAACTAACTTCCCTCAAATTGTAAGAATTTCATTCCAAGCTGAAGTGCAAACACCTTTAAAAGGTTATGGAATTCAGTTTTGTTGGTATTGTGTCAATAATGAGGAAAAGGCTTTTTTTAAATGTTAATAAATGGCACATGAAACTCACCATTAGCTTCTTCTGCTTGGAGAGGTACGGTTCTGTCAGCTGTGGCTCCTCATGGTCCAACTTCATCAGCTCCGTCGCAGCGTTAGCCAAGTGTCCTGAACACACACACACACACACACACACACACACACACACACACACACACACACACACACACACACACACACACACACACACACACACACACACACACACACACACACACACACACACACACACACACACACACACACACACACAATTACATACACACACAAATCTACACAGACTTTCAGAATACGTAGAGATCATCCTCACTATTTGTGCATGTGTTCATCCTGAAGGGTTCTCTTATATTTTGGATATTATGTATATGAGGAGATATTTTCCAACCACAGTGTTTTCTGGCATTTCCTGCTTTCTAGGGGACTTTTATGCAGCAATCTATGGTGGAAATGTGTTCTACTTGTACAGGAAAACAAACAATTGTGGTGGCAGATGAAAATTCAAAATTAAAGAAAGCGTTTTTCCTTGTTTACACATAACTACTCCTATTGATCAACTTCTTCAGATGTTATTTTAGCCCTTCTCATTCAAAAAGTACCTTTAAATGTTCATGTGGCACCTATAATACATTCATTTCAATTTAACGTATAAAACCCTGGATATTATAGCTAATATAATTCATACAAGTATAAAGCAGCTTAACATGTAACTATGCTACTGTATTGTACTTGAGTAAATTAACTTAGTAACAGTTACTTCAAGCGATAAATATAACATACAAATCCTCAGACACAACACACTCCTCTAGAAACACATGCATGTGCTCCGAATACTAAAGATGTGTGAACATACAGCAGAAAAAAACTGTCACAACAGATCCCTCTGCATCACTGCAGCGCGACGTGAGTCTGTGAACGCTGTGAGCCGTTACAGGCCGATACACCTGAAGGGATTCAGTTCTCTACAGTCTGTTTTCCACTCTGAAAGTCACTAGTTTTATGTTGTGGATCTTTTGAAGAATAAGGGTTTTTGGATGGAGGAGCCCTCACGAGTAAAGTAAAGCGGTCGAAGAGTTCCTGACTGATGGGTCCAGCCCCCGTTAGGCTGTTAGTTTTGGGTTTGTTTTTTATTAAAAGCTGACAAAGCTTTGAGGTTGAGAAGCTTTGGTGATCAGGGAAAGGTCTTTAAACTGTTGCGGTCCCAAATCTGAAATAAAACCTCCTGAGTTATCTAGCATTTTATGTGACCAAGTTTTTACACATTTTTCAAGCCATCTTCAAAATGACAAAGATACAAATGATGTTAAACGTCAATACAGGAAAAGAAGTAAGGGCAAGAAGCTCATCCACAGATATTATAGCTAATGTTTGTGAGTTATCTTGTACTTGTAGATTAAAGTATTTGTTCTGATAAGCAAATAGTTGGTTAGCATGGCTCCGTCCAAAGGCCATCGAACCATCTTCTTGCTCCTCTGTAGCTCAGAAAAGAGTAATTAAACATGTCTAATCTTTTTAAAATTCAAGGGTTTGAGACAAGAAAGCGAATCAGAGTTTGTCCAGAAGTCCAAAGAAGTGAAAACTAAATACAGCACTTGAAAAACTTTGTCTCAATTAAAGCAAGGGCATAAGAACTTTTTGAGCTCATAAACTCACAGGGTACTTAGTGTTCTGAAAGTGTCCACTGAAATAAATGTAATGTATTATGAAGGCTGTTTTTGGCAAGCTGACCCTTTTACTTGGATTGTCTCATTATTTACCTTTTTCTTACATCACTAGAATTGGTTTTATCCATTTCATTACTACATCTGCTCCATTAGATTGGATTTAAACTTGATTTCTCTGTTTTTATGTGGATTTGTATTCGTGTGGTGTAAATAACACAGAAGTGTAAACTATCCTTCCTCCACATTACGGTGCGCTGGCTTCACTTACTACGTATTTCTGCGGTGGCGTACTTTGGGATCATAGAGTCGGTGGTGAGTTCTGGATGGAGTATGCAGCCGTGTGTGTAAGCGTCCATGGGCAGTTCGTCCAGCAGCTGACGGTAGTGCTGCACTCGCTCGTGGAGAGGCGAGTCTGCGTCAGGAACTAGCTGAGCCACCGTCTCTGCAGCGAGACACCGGCGTGAAAACAGAGGAACACATTCAGATTACATATTCACAACCTTATCATGGCTCTTTTAAGACAAACACAGGCACAGAAAATCATGATTACGGTGTAAAGACAAAACCATAAAATGTCTTGTTTCAGATTTCATAAAGTTCTCCGAACACCTGAGGTTTCCAAGCAACTGTTTGAGGCTCGCTCTAACATCACAGCACGGTAACCTGGTAACAGATTTCCCTTTTCACAAAGCTTGACATTTAAACAAACTAAAGAAGTGTGGAGAAACTTCACCCAGAGAATGACAACCTTCTGAGGACGTATTTTAAGAGAAAAGTAAAACGGATTTAAACCAAAACCACTGATGAAATTCAAGCAAAAACACATTACGTTCGACGGCATGAGGCAGCAGGTTCACCGGCTGCACTGATCCCCCGCTGACCTGTTCCTCTCAAAGACCAGTTGGAAATGTACCACTTATTTACCACTCTCAGTATCTGTCTGTTATAGGGCTGCTGTGACGGTGTTGTTTTAACCTTATAGGTCTGAATGAGTAGACACCTAATGTAGCAGGAACCCCCTGACTGCCCTTATTGTAAGCTGTTCTGATTTTCCTGGAAGATTCACTTAACATTAACATGCATTTTGAGTTGCATCTATCATGCAAAATCCACATTATTGCATAAATATGGGTCCCCTCTCCTCTGTGATAAGAGATTCGGAAAGCTCCAAGAAACTTTGTGATGTCACAATGTTTTTTTGGGTTGTGCAACCCTTAGCCAATAACCAACCAAGGTAACACCAGCCCACCTCATCACCTGATTATCCTCCTAGTGCACCAATGTGTTTTCTCACAGAGGGGCGTGGCCAGCTGCAGCTCATTAGCCTTTAAAGCTACAGACACAGAATCAGCACCTTTGGAACAGAGCTGAAACAGAGGGGTATTAAGGCACGCTACAGTGATCTGTTTGGTATAAACACTTCAGAGACATGTTTTGTATATATTTGAGACCTATAATATATTGTTGAGAGAGTATAATAGGGGACCTTTAAGTATTTTTCTTTTTGTTTCTTAAATATAAAGTTAGATTTTCATTGCCGACAACCAGGCTGTGGATCTTGTTCATAAAACAATAAAGCCCTAGGAACTTTAGAGGTGTGTAGTTAGCCCCAACATATTTTACCCCTTGTCTGATTTGGAGTCATTTAACTTAACATGCATGTCTTGACAAGCAAAATGAAGGCGCAATCTAAAGAAGGGTGCGTGAATTAGGGGGGTAAGAAGATGAAGACTTTATGCCTCAGGCCAAAAAAAGTAAACACTACTCCTTGTGTTTCCCTGTCCTAATTCTTTTGTTAGCGCTCATGTTATCCCTGCTGTTCAACTTAATGCGCAGCAACACAGTTTTCAGGATGAATCAGGTTAGCAGAGCAGAGTGAGTTTTCTATCTCTGTGCAGGGTCACAGCCAGCGTATCTCAGGTGCGGCATCACGGACACAACACAGATAGTCCGCTGGCTGCTTGAGCATTCTCCTGTCGATGGACAAGCTCAGAGGGGTGGAGCTGCACCTGGCGGGGCTCCAGAAAGCTGAGTAATCATCCTCAGGACCTGCATGCTGACCTGGGCATGCCATGCAGCGTTCCTCGCCCTCTGGGGTGGTCTCTGCTGCAGCAAGGAGGTGGAAATATCACATCAGCAACTAAGAGCCATGTGGAGAGCAACTTAGAGTTCAAACTGTCGGCACATTACAGAAATCAAGAGATACTTTCACACAGTGAGAGCCCTCTGTTGCTTCTTAACAGCGCTGTAAAGTAGTTTCAGTTGGCAGTGAGCTGCTCTGTGCCGATAAAAGAGTCTGTTTTCTGAGAAATCTGCACTTTCGAGGCAAGCTGCAGGCCATGGTGTCAGCTTTCATTAGGGGTATACACGCAGAGAAATAACAGGACTTATCAAGCAGGTCCACTTCTGGCTTGAGGTCTGGTTTTGAAACATTTGGTCGATTCAACAGATTAAAAAAACACTGTATTGGTGCAGTTGGAGCACGACTTCAAACAACCCAAAAGAAATGAATGCAATTACCTGCATGCAGCCCAGTATCAAAGAGCTACAATGAATTTGTCTGAATGAGACATCAAACACTGGGGTCAGCTACTGCCTCGGAGCCTTTCATTACAGACAGGGCAGTGAACCAGATCTTCTGCCGAGCCTTCAAGCATCGCTGCTCCGAACGAGCGAGTGACCACTAACTAAGACAAGGGAGACCTCCAGTTATCCAGCATCCCTCAGGCCTTTACTGGTTTGAGGCCGCGAGGACAGTTACATAATGTCTCCACTGACGAACCCACAGAGATTCAGTGTATGCATCCTTGCTCTTGGTAATGCAAGACATTCAAGACCCGCCTTACAATGCTCACATACTGACACCTCTTTATGTGTTTATTGTTCTCAGGGTTTTTGTATTAATTGCTGATTATGAAATGGTTCCTCCTGTTCATATCCGTCTCTACAATTTCATCAAATCAGAGGCTTTCATCTCGCTGACATTGCTGAAAAGACACTGTTTCACGACACACAGAGTTTCACGCCATAGTACACACTGACTCACACTGCACAAAGAGGACAGATGGCCTCGCATTAATGGCTTCCAATTGTCTTTGTTACTCAGGCTTCACAATCTGGCTCAATATCGCCTAATTTTCTCTGTATGCAACAGAGCAAACCAGACAACTGCCCCCGATAACACCAGATCAAATTTGTGTCAATTGGTGTGTAGTCAATGAACTCCTGGTATGTTAATTTTACAAATGCACCACTAAAACCATGGCTTGTTAGAGGGAGGTGAGGGAACAATTTCCTGCTCGATGCCTCTATGTTCCTGGTCATTTATACAGTGGGTCCAACAGAAGCAGATAAAGCAGGAATTTCATTTCTGGGTCTGATCATGAGCTGAAAAAGTCTCTAAATTACTTTTCATCTTTGAAGCTGACTCATTTAATCTAGAATTTAGTAAAAGAGATCCTAAAAATGCACTTCATAGGTTCACACACAATGCTAAAAGAGTTCAGGTAAAGCTGCAGCTAGTTGGTGAGCTATGTGCAGTAGAAGACAAATCTCAGGCCATATGTTTCCTTCTTATATTACCCTGTTTAGCTGTACAGTTCCTAAGAGATCATTTTAGTTTTTGTTGATGCCTTAAGTGTCTTATTAGCTGTAATATAGTTGACTAATGATATGCTAATTGGCCATGGAAGAACACTCAGTTTCTATTGCAGATAGAAAGTACATTTTCAGACATAATAATCTGACATTAGCCTTCTTCTCTTTCCGAACCGAGTATTGCTTTGACAAGGTACACTACTTCAGCATGTACAGAAATCAAAGGTTTGTCAGACCTGCCATTACTTGTTGCCCCATAGCATCTGTCTAAACGTTAAGTCATTCATTTAAAATCAAAGCTTGAAGGCAACAGCCGAAAGGGAAACAGCATCCCTAGGTGGATAATCACAAAGTTGCTGCACCGTACCTCCCACAAAGTTTTTCTCCAGATAGTCTATAATCTGGTTGTAGTCACTGATGATGGTTTCGCCGTGGAGGAAGACGGGCACCTCCTCTCCCAGGTTCAGCCGCATGAACCATGGCTCCTTGTGCTCCTGCAGCGGCAAGCTCACATCCCTCTCCTCGCAGACCAGACCCTTCTCATTGATCACAAGACGTACCTGCAATCACACAAACACACATGATGAGCAGGAGGCATTAAAGGGGCCACATTATGGTCATTATCTGGTTGATATCGTATTGAGTTCCACTATCGTGACATGTTTTCATTCTTTAATGTTCAAAAAGCTCTTTGTTGTTACAGAGTGATGCCACTATGTAAACAAAGGAGTCTAATGGAGCGTTTCAGGCAGGATTTTACCCTTTGCAGAACATTTACATGCACAAAAACCAGGAAAACAAATAACAAGAAAAGGGGAAACCAAAAAAG
The DNA here is from genome assembly GCF_036324505.1 of Eleginops maclovinus. Lineage (NCBI taxonomy): Eukaryota > Metazoa > Chordata > Actinopteri > Perciformes > Eleginopidae > Eleginops > Eleginops maclovinus. The sequence continues at coordinate 23,477,362 of NC_086349.1, read as the reverse complement.
TAAAATAGGGCCTCTTTCAAAGGTTTGTAGTGTGTCTTTCTTTCAGGATGTCAACTCCTTGTGCTCTAAACACACCACATCTTTTTACATACAACTACAGGCTGACATATTTACACTTTGAAAACACAATCCAGATGGTGAAACACAAAAACAAAAAGCCTGATGATCCATTTCATCTGAAGTAAATCCAAAACACTGCACAACAAATATATTGTTTCTGTTGTTGAAGAAGAGTTACTGCAGCAATAACAAAGCAGGGCGATTGATAGCAAGCTGTTAGAGCGCTACATAAAGAAGTTGTCATGTTGGAATTGTACAGAATAAATGTCAGGCTCATCTCTTTGTGTGGTCTGGGGAAATAGTGAGAAGCATTACAGAGTGCAAACGTTTTGAGCAAAAATATCCAGGATGCGTTCCCCGGTGGGATGAAGGGTAAGTCAAGGTCTACGGAAAGCTATCAGTGGGAATAAGATTAATGAAAGGAGATGACAGCCGAGCTGTAAAGCGATACGTTCGACCACTTAGGAGGAAAACCAAATGGGAGTTTTTGCAGAACATGACCACACACGGTGTAATGAAATAAGACTGAATGATTTAGCAACACAAGCACAGTAATTACAGCAGGAAACAAAATACAGGAGCACAAGGAAATAACTTCCAGCAGCGGGACACTTTATCAAGGATTTCTATTAAAAACATGGTGTTTCAGGTCCCAGACCAACGCTGCTGAGGTTTCCCACAGTCACACAGCCACTGTTGATTTGTTATATAATAGAATATTATTAGTCAGGCCTTAGTAATGATGCCAAGTAGTTCAGCTGCCCGGGGGCAAAAAGAAACTCCTCTCACTGAACAGTATACAGTAACTCAAGCAGCATCTGCCTAATACTACGTCTCACAGTGGTGGAAAGTAGTGGTACTGTACTGAAATGCAGTTTGTGAAATACTTGAGTATTTCCATTGGTCTCCACTACTACATTTCGGGAGTTTAATCCAGAGAATAATAATAATTTACATTTTTTGACTGATTTTAATTGTTGTTATTTATTTTTAAGTGTCTTTCAGCACCTGTAAAGCACGATGAAATGAAAGTATTATTATTATTATTTGTATTTGTTTTACTCCACTGCATCTACATGATAACTTCAGTTACTTTGCATACTTTCGTATATCAATAACGATAACAAATATACTCAAAAATAAACATTGATGTTAGACAAAAGAAGATATATTTGTATATAAAAATGGGAGAAATTACACAATCAGTATATCAATTAAAAATAATGAACACATAAATTCAATAAGTACAGTAAAAAGGATATTATAGTATATTTAGTTTCTGATGCATTTGTACTTTGCTTAAGAAGCATTTGAATGCAGAACTTGTACTTGTTTTTCTGCACTGTAGTGTTTCTACTTTTACTACAGTACATCTTTAATCACTGGTTAGAGTATTTTTTAAATGGCTGACCAGATAATTGCTTACGTCATGACAAACTGCCCCTTTACACAAACATAAAACTGTTCAAAAGTGTGTTTCAGTCTCACAGAAGGTGTGTTAAAGGTCTCTAACCTGCAGGCTTTGAGGTGTCTCTATTCCTCTATTGATCTGTGAAGCTGGCCTCTAAATGTGCTGCTTCTCCGGGGCATAAAGCTGCATCTGTCTCTCTCTTTATGTGGTGTGATCACGATACATAACTCATGTGAGGTGGATTAAAATACTGCATGGCGCACTTCAGGAGCACAGTGACAGTGGCAGTTTGTTGTGAAGCATTAGAAACACAGAGGAGGAGGAAGAAAGTGTCGTGCAGGAGAAATTCAACGGCTCATCTTCCCTCCGCAACTTGCTGAGGCAAACACAGACGTGAAAGTAATCCCTGTGTGATGATCTTATCTTTACCGAGTTGTTTATCTGTTAGAAATCATGCAGTCAGTCTCATTTTCTTTAATGGGGGGGGGGTTCCCTTTCCTGTAGTGTTTCATGTAGGGTTTTCTGCATGTTAATAGTCTGCAAAGGCTAAAATTCCCAAGTTCTCTATGTAACACTCACTCATCTATTGTGCTCCAACCCTTACATGATATAGGCCAAGGGGCGGGGCTTTTCCAAACAGTTAACCAATCAAAGCAGACTGGGCTCTGGTTTCAGACAGAGGGTGAAACGAGCTGCTGCAGCACAGGCAGTATGAGAAAAATAAAGAGCTTTTTGAACATTAAAGCATGGAGACATGTCCCAGTAGAGGCAGAGAATACTAATATGAAAATGAGCAGAATATATCCTCTCAAAACTATCTTAGTAGAAGAGAAGAAGTGTTCTCAGGTCACAAGATTTACATTATATATATTTTAAAAATCTTTCAATGTGCTGCACAGTTAAATCATTAACGTTGCCAGTATGAGTGTTACTTTAAGGCCCAAAATATTCAGTTTTACTCCGGTTGAGTGGACCACCTTGGCCTCTTAATCTCATAAAAGCCATCCTGAAAAAGTCCTTTGAAGCACGCATCAGCCTGCATAACAACAAATGTCATACACCGTTGTTTTAAAACAGAGAATCAGCAAAACATCGCCACAGTTTTACTGAAAGCTATAGGTTTAGCTCTAAAGAAAAGACAGCACAGTCATACATGATGGTGAAGTCACTGAGGTGATAATCAGGACATTGAGCCTGGTGTTTTCCTCTGCTGTGTGACAACCTTCAACCAACAGCAACCCAGTCTTCAGTGGCTGTAAGCCAACAAAGGAGACTTTAAGTGACGTACTGACATGAGACTGAACATAAACTCAAGGTTGTGAAGAGAGATATGCGGTCCTTGAGTTCAACGAGTCTGAGCTAAAGCTGTTCTTGAAGCAATATGTAGTGATGGTGCATGAAGTCAGCCATTTATCATGACATGATTATTGAACCAATTCCAGAGCTGATGATCACTTTGTCATTTTTATGATCTGAATTGAATGAAGGCATTGTTTGGTCAATAAAATGTAGAAAGTGGTTGCTATTTAAAGTTTTCTAAAAGCTAAGGACTGTCATCAAAGCGCTCGTTTTGTCTGATTGGTCCAAATCCAGAAGACAAAGCTGTAAAATGTTTCTTATTTTCGCCTTCGAAAATGACTCAAACAACTTATCATTTACAAAAAATAGCAAATTAACAAACCACTCAGTACCCACTAATCGTTCCAGCTCTAACACTCATGTATAAATCATAAGAGATTAATCCATGTGTAAACGTAAGGCACAGATGGAGGTCAACGAACAAAAGATGCAGCACCAACTGTCATCAGTGAATGTGCACTTTCTTTTAAAGGAGGACTGCAGATATTTAGTACTGCGCTAGCATACATTCAGGGCCCTTACAAAACACAGATTTAACAGAATGTAATTAAGGAACCTTTATCAAACTATATCCTATAAGAGAGGCCAGCTGACATGTGTCTGATCACCAGGACTAGTTTGCTATTTTCATTATTGATTAGTCTGGTCATTATGTTTTCTATTTATAGTTTAGTCTAGGAAGTGTGTCAGCAATTACAACTTCCCCGAGCACAAAGTGACCTTTTTAAACTGCTTGTTTCATAACTCCAAATTCCAAAATGGAAACATAGCCTATTTCTATTAGATTATACCACAAAAGACAAGCAAGAAATCCTCATTTGCAAGAGATTGAAACCTGCATATATTCTGTTTTGTTGCTTGTCAATTATTGCGATAATTCATTTGATGGTTTACAGTACAAAGCTAGGATGACGTATACCAGTACTAGTTGCTCTAGTTTTTCTGCAGCCCCAAATTGAAATTACAAAGGTTTTCAGTTTCTATTAGCAACTGCTGTAGTGGAGTAGTGCCAGTTTGTATTAGCAATGACCATGATAACTAAATAATATGCTGAATGATAAAAACACTGAGTGTTTGAAGCTAGAGACACTACACAGGACTTAACCCCTCAATGTTGTGTAAATATGACATCTTTAAATCCCTGAACCCCAATTTGAAATAGAGTTTCCATAACATTCACAGTCTGTTCTCTGTTCAGGCTGTTCTCATACGCTGAAGCTATACCACTGAGCTGTAATTTGTGTACATCCAACAAAATCAATACATATGTATTCTGGTGACTGTACCAGGTGTAAAGAGCAACAAAGTCTAACGTTGGAGGAGATCAGGGTGGACGATTGGGTTGATGGACGGATCCAAAAACACCACTACCTGTGTCCTGTGTGAAACCAGAAGATGACTGAGTAACGTCACTTCTGTCGTTTTTTAAACTTCCTAAACCTCACCAATTTCTTTTGCTGGACTGAAGAATATTTTGGAAACACTGTATGCATGCAACTCGTGTAATTTGACAGGTGTGGCTAGACATTTTGTAGGAGAACACACCAGAAATAGGAGCATCTTTTAGTATGAGTTAGAATACTTTGGGTTTACCATCAGTACTTTGGCTCTTTATTAGACCGTTTCTCTCCAGTTAATATCATGTCTTTCAAACTCAACACCCCCAATCAGAAACATGCATTGCATTCCAGTCATACTATCATCATATTTAATGTGCAGGAAAAATATTAGGTATGTCAACTGCGGTATGTCAAAAATACCTGGACATCCTAGTGCATCCGGTCACATTTCACAGTATGGAAGCGTGCATGCTTTCCCCAAACACAATCCTTTGGCCAGCAGTTTTATGAACAATAGGTCAAAGTTCAAGACGCCATGTTTGGATGAAGTAGTGTCCTAAATACTATCCACGATATATTTTACAGGTACTTTACATCGCTGAATTGTATATGAAAAATTGGGAGAAAGCCTCTTTAAAATATAGCCTATGATGCTTGTGAATTAAAGCCCTGTGGATCAGACATACAAAGCATCCTTGCAGCTTCATACTGGTTATGAATCGTGTCTGCTTTCATTGTTTTGAATAGATCACACACTGTAACATGAAAGTCTGTTAAACTGTAACCAAAGATAAGCCCTTAAAATAATAACACATATAACACATACTGTGGTTCAGCTGCAGAAGGGCGGGAGATGGCCTTTAATTTGTTTTGCACAACATTTGAATCAATTATTTAGGATGTCATATGTCAGAGCACCTATTGGTAGTAGCCACATTCACCAGCTCGGAGGAGACTACATATTCAACGTGTCTGTGGAGCTGATGAGATCTATGAGGGGTGGTTCATGCAGGGGTAAATAAACATAATATCGATCACTTATTCGGATATGCCGAGGACATGAGCCCCCAAGCTGCAGCGGTTTTCCCAAACGGGAGATCTGCCCAGCTGCATGATCACGTTCATATTCCGGAGGGGTGTGCAGGAACACACATGCACAGGAAAACATGTTTGGATCACAACAAACACACACACACACTGAGCTGCACTCCGAAGCATCATGCAAAGGGACGTAGATCCACCTCCATTTTCATGCACAGCTCTCCCTCTTTTTCCCTTACCTTTTGGGAGGTGAAAGACTGCGTCCAGTGGTACAAAACGAGCCTGTCTTTGTTGAAGGGTTTGGGCTCTGCCGTCGGTTCCTCGCTCTCCTCCCCGTCTGTGATTTTGCCGTCTTCGTCCATGGCTGAGATGGGCCACCAGCTACAGTTGGTGGGGGTAACATGGTTGGAAGACGCCATGACAGAGCGTTTTGTGCGTGTGGAGAGAGGAGAGGAGCGAGGAGGAGGAGGGAGTTAAGAGGAGAGAGAGAGAGAGAGAGAGAGAGAGAGAGAGAGAGAGAGAGAGAGAGAGAGAGAGGATTTCAGCAGCTCAGCATCATCTGTTCACGCAGCAGCAGCACCGTCAGTTTCGGACAGCTCCGGTGCTGAATAGCCTGCACTTCGAAATGAAAACAGACCCAAATCATAAAAAAAATCCATATGCAAATAGCTTCTTACTCGAGCATGCTGCTGCACCTACATTAAATCAATGTGTAACCGTGTGATGTCACATGATGCACAAACATGCGCGGTGGATCTCGCGGAGGCTTCAGTGGAAGGTCAAGCAGCCCTCTGTAAGGACATGCAGGCTAGCAGAAGGGTTACATTGTTAAATCAGTTACACTGTAACTGCACAGAAATAACCAAAAAGCAAAAGAAAATACCTACAGATTGTCAATTTGGAACATAAAGGTCCATCATTGTGTGGGGGAAGGTACTTTTAATCATACACTAATATTGTAACCTGCTTTTATGAATAAATGGCACTTTTTGCTGCTTCTTCTTCTGGATTAATATATAAAGCAGGAAGAATAGCTCCATCTAAACCAGTCAGAAAAAAAATACTAAAAAGTTATCGTTATCACTAAGGCAGACCATTAAAAGTATCATACATCATTTTCTAATATTTAAGTATGTTTAATAATATCTGATAAAACATGTTTAGGCTTTTTACAGTATAAGGGGTTCTTAGGAGAACCAAAAGAAATCTGTAAAATACTTATATTTATAAATAAAGGAATGAATAGAAGTAAAAAAAATAGATGCATTTATTTTTAAATAGTAATAGTAATTGGATTTTTTTATATCTGCATTTATTTATTCCATAATATACTTTTTTCTATTTTCCCACGTTTTTATTAGCTTGTATATTTTTTTAGGCCTTTTTTATTTATGTATTCCTAACGAAATTAAAATAGATGTGATGCAGTTACAGATACTCACCAGCAGGGGGAGTAAAAAGATTGAAATAGCCTAAAACATATTTTGATACATCCCATAATTAAAACATTAACTCATACTGTGTGTACATTTAATAAGGTTGCAATGGAACATTTAAATAAATCATTATGAGTTGACATATTGGCAATAACTTATATATTTTGCGAGCAATAGGCTCATGCAATTACCCAGAAAAATAGCCTATAAATCAGACTGATTATGAAAATATATTTATTTATTCAGATTTTATATTAAAACAATGTATAAATCACCCTGTAGTTCACTAATGACATACGACTGAACCATGATATAGGACAGTGTGAAAATAATGTGTTAATAAGAGACACATAGGCTGTAATTTCCTAATGTAGAAATATTATTTTAAGATCTATGAGACCATGCAGGGAAATCACTGTGAGATTACAGAGACCTATACTTTCACTATGCCCTTTCGTCAAGCTTAATAGTCTATTAGAGAATAATTACTGCATTAACTGCAGAGGGGAACGTAAAGAGAGCAGAGTCCTGATTGTCATGTATACTTCAGCCCCGAGGTGGCAAGACTCTGGCATGGCTCCTTGCATGCAGCAGAGTAAGGATTGGGTTGTATTTTTGGATGGGTGTGTGAGTGTGGATTGGTCGCCTTGTTAGGTCTGCTAAAATATTTCCCAACAGCAGCGACTGTCAGGAGATAGCTGGGTGGCAGGGACAGGGGGAAAGGGGCTTTTCTCTGTAGCCACCTGGAAACAGCCATGTAAGATCAGTGGCTTGTCAAGACAGAAGAAAAATAATTCGATTTATCATCCAAATTTGCAACACAGAAGATTTACCAAAGAACACACTGGAGTAAAAGAGGACGCATTAAAGTTTGTATGAAGAAGTGCGTCCCGGAGCTTCATGGACACGCGTAAAAACACCCAAACTAACTCCAAGAGAAGAAACCCCCTCAAGTTCAGCACCAAGGATATCTGCAGTCGGTTTTGATGTCAGGTGAAGGTGAAGTCAGACTGACGGTATCTTTAGCCAGGAAACAGACTACAAACTTTACTTTCTGATCGCTGCGCACTTGGAGTGAGGCATGAGTGGAGGTCGCTTTGAGTTTGACGACGGTGGGGCTTATTGTGGAGGCTGGGAGGGGGGGAAAGCCCACGGCCATGGCATCTGCACCGGACCCAAAGGCCAGGGCGAGTTCTCCGGATCCTGGAACTACGGTTTCGAGGTGGTGGGGGTCTACACCTGGCCCAGTGGAAACACCTATGAGGGGTACTGGTCGCAGGGGAAGCGCCACGGCCTGGGAGTAGAAACCAAAGGACACTGGATTTACAAAGGGGAATGGACTCATGGCTTCAAAGGGAGATATGGCATCCGGATCAGTGTGGGCAGTGGAGCAAAGTATGAAGGGACTTGGAATAATGGGCTTCAGGATGGATATGGAACAGAGACATACGCTGATGGAGGTGAGATCCAGATTTAAAAGTTTGTTATAGTGCAACAAAACACTCTGGTGAAGAAGAGGTTTTACTGGCAAACACTAAAAGCAAAAGTCGTTACTCCCTCTGAAATGTAGAGGAGTGGATTACACCATTGGGGGTGAAAGAACATGCTTAAAAGTAATGACAGGGCTTCTAAAATGTAAAAATACTTTGTTAAAAGTAAAAGTCCTGCGTGCAAAAGGCAATTTTACAAAGAAACTAAGTCATTATTGGCATTAAATTAAGGTGGAACACATTTGAAGTAGCTTATGGAAGTTTATGAATTTTATTATCATTATTCCTCTAATTAGTCATTTATATAGCCTGCTGGTTGGTAGCTTGTTACAGCCTTCTTTTTATAGGTGATACTTTTGTAATATTACACTTAAATGTGTGTTAAACATAAATGTAGAGGAGCGAAAAGCACAAAATCTGCCTCTGAAACGTTGAGTAGAAGTATAAAGTAGTAGAGGCAAATAGAAATTCCAAAATAGTTTTATAAAACCCTTTAAAAGAACTTAATATTTTATACAAGAGTAAATGTATTTAGTTACTCTCCACTACGAATATAGACGTATACAATTGCAGCTGCAGACCTGTGCAATGGTAGGAAGCATTGAGATCATTTAATTTGGTATCACTGACACCTAAATACTCCCAATTACTATAACTGAACCAGTATAGTATGGCATAATATATTTCCTTGTTGATCAGAAGTTGTGTATCTAAAAGATAAACCTGTCAGATAAATGAAGTGAAGTCAAATGAGTAGCAGCGTAGAAATACAGAAGTAACAAAGGTACAGTGCTCAAGTGAAAATATACTATCCACTACTGAACTCATTATGGGGTACTATAAAAGTGCTGTAACTAAATCATGATAACAAAGTCATGCAACATGAAGACAAAAACCCCTCAAGCCAAGTGTGTCCAAATGGTAAAATGCACCAAGTTCATTGCAGGCGATGTGCAGACATATTACAAACAGTACAGGCTGTGATCCTCATGTTCGTTTGTGATGTCTGTGCGTAACCAGAAGAAAATATCTTCCTGCTGCTGTCAGTCAAGAAGAGCTCGCAGGAAATCAAACCCCACAGGATTCTTTCCATTTTGTCAAACAACACCGTCAACAACAGTGGTGGAAAACATTTACTAAAGTAAAAGTAGGAATTGTGACACGTGAAAACAATCCGTCACAATAAATAAGATCTACGTTCAAAACTCTACTGGAACTATCTTTATCTTAATGATGTGAAAGCACTGATTATGCAGAAACATGGCCCCTTTTTAGGAGTCATTTGCATCTTATAATCGATAGTATAACTAACAATTAGACAACTGATTAGCAGCACTTTCATGTTGCTTAAGATACTATTGACTAAGTACATCAAGTATGTGTTGCATGGTCAAGTCCAGAATAAAATAATATAATATTTTAAGCTTTAAATCAGTTATTGTTGCGTATATTACAACAGAATCTGGAAAATGGCTTTTAAATATACTACAAGATGAATGTAGTGAATTTAAACATGCAATCATTTCCTATAAAATATAGGGAAGCAGGAATATAAAGCAGCATAACCAGATCAAATCAAATCATAGATAACTTTAAGTTTAGTTACAAACAACCTACCTGAAAGTCGCCTTGAGTTTTGAATCCTTAGATATTCTCTGGAAGCTTCTGCTGCAATGACTGCACAGCAAACTCATTCAACATGTAGAGGAAACTAAAAAGGTGAGAATATAAAATTGATCGTGGTGGACTCTGCTTGTAACGTATCAGCGGTTCCCCTCTTTGCCAGCTGACTCATCAGCTTTGAAGTCTGGTGGAAGCTGCTGTGGGGGATGTGATAGCGCCACATGTCAGGATGTAATAATAGCCCCTCCTGGCCTCAGCTGAGGCCTAGCTGTCACTATAATCCACACTTGTGTCAATTATAGCATGAGACCAGACCTGAAGATGACTTGTCAGTAAGAGCATTAATGAACTTTTCACACTAGAGATATCCATGACATGCGGGCAGAACTAAAAGAAGGGCGGTTTAATATGGAGTGAACTATTTTAGCTCCAAGCCATGTTTAAAAGTCTACAGCCAAGCTAGCAGCTTTGCGAGGCTGTCGGCGTAATGTTAACATTAGCATGCTAACATGCTCACAATTACAATGCTAACATGCTCATAACAACAATGGTATTGCTAACAGGCATAATAGTTACCCTGGTACCCATCTTAGTTTAGCATTTGCTAATTAGCACCCAACAAAGTACAGTTGAAGCTAATGGAAATGACCTGAACTAACAAACAGAAATGTTAACCTAATGATAGATGAAAAGGCACAGCATTTTTGACTATCTAGAAACCAAAGATGTCCGTACAAAATTGAACTGTTTGTTTACACCAATCCGTCTAGCAGATTTTGAGATATATCACAAGATAAGTGAAAACTTTGAACTTCTTGTGGCTCTAAAAGAAAAAGTCAGAGGATCGCCAAAGTCATCACTATTCATTCACTGGGTTTAGTGAATGTTTCTACCAAATGTCATGGCAATTCATCTCATAGTTGTTGAGATATTTCAGCACGGACCAAAGAGGTGCGAAAACCAACTTTGCGACCAGTAAAACAACTGCAACTCTGCTCTGAAGAATAACTGCAGATAGAAAAGTATAACTTCCTGTTTTGTGATGTTTCCAGGTACTTTCCAGGGTCAGTTCACAGGCGGGATGCGGCATGGCTATGGCGTCCGGCAGAGTGTCCCTTATGGCATGGCAGCAGTTGTCCGCTCCCCTCTTCGTACCTCCCTGACCTCCCTTCGCAGCGAACACAGCAACGGCACCGTCCTACAGCAAGACATCCCCTGTCATCACCACCACCAACGCCTCAGGAGAGGAGACACCCGTCTCAACCCCCACCCAGCTGGGACCGTCCCGCGGAGGCTTCGCCCTCACTCTCCAGGTGGACCCGGAGGCGGTGAAACCCAAGAAGAAGGGCCTGTTTCGAAGAGGCTCGCTACTGGGTAAGCTGAAGAAGTCCGATTCAAGTACCTCGCTGTCCAGCCAGAAGAGCAAGATCAGCTTCCTGAGGACCGAATCTGCTCTGAGCTCCAACGCCAGCGACACCCACTCCACCATCAGCATCGGGGACGACAGCCTAGCCGGGGCGGAGGATTTCCCCCCAGTGGAGGCCGACATCGACGCCACCACCACAGAGGTGTACATGGGCGAGTGGAAGAACGACAAGCGCTCGGGATATGGAATAAGCGAAAGGTCCAGCGGGCTGAAGTTCGAGGGCGAGTGGCTGAACAACCAGAGACACGGTTACGGCTGCACCACCTTCGCCGAGGGAGGGAAGGAGGAAGGCAAGTACATGAACAACCTGCTGGTGAAGGCCGTTAAGAAGAGGGTGATCCAGCTGAAGGGAACCAAGATCAAGCAGAAGGTGGAGCGGGCGGTGGAGGGCGCGCAGAGGGCCGCGGCCATCGGCAAGCAGAAGGCAGAAATTGCTGCTTCCAGGTAAGAACAGAATCAAAGAGTCCAAGGTTTTATTGTCATATAGCTTCAGTGTAGTTCTGGCAATGAAAGACTTGAGTCCCAGGCTTCTTCAACAATGCAACATAAATACATAAAAGACAAACAATAACAATTGTGCAAAAAGAAACCAATGTGCAAGTGAATGTGTCAGAAGTAAACTCTACATGTAAAATAGAATAGATAAGAGATGATTCCCCGATTAAGATAAAAAGTATCTTCTGGGGTTTTCTGTAGTTCCAGATTTTGGTCGAATTGCCTTTTGTCAAATGACCCAGAAGCATTTAGTGCAGCTGTGATGAAGAGTTTGACAAATTATCCTTATGCTAATGAAAGGCGCTTTAAAGCTTCCTTTTTGATAGTATCTTTTGCAAACATTGGAGCATGAATTACCATTGCATGGAAGATGATGCTATCCAAAAAGCTCCTTGCAGCAACAACATTTAAAAGACCCGAGTCAATAATATCACTTAAAGGTCACCTATTATGCAAGATCCAAGTTTTTATGTCATTTATACATAACTATGTGTCCCCGCTATGTGCTTCAAGAGATTCACAAAGTGTTTTTTGTCCTGATCCATTTATATATAAACCTGTCTGAAAATGTGCTGATCAGATCTGGTCACTTTGTGATGTCACAATGTTTTTTGCATTGTGCAACCATTAGCCAATAACCAACCAAGGTAACACCCGCTCACCTCATCACCTGAATCTCCTCCTAGAGCACCATTGTGTTTTTGTAAACCAAAAATCTTGCAGAGGGGTGTGGCAGTTCATTTGTATTTAAAGCTACAGACACAGAATCAGCACTTTTGGAACAGGGCTGAAACAGAGGGGTTTATGTCACGCTACAACGCATGATCTGTTTGGTATTTCGAGCCAAACACTTCAGAGACATGTTTTGTATATATCTGAGACCTATAATACATTGTTGAAAGTAAGTATTATAGGGGACCTTTAATTACATAGCCTAGCACAAGTTCAATAAGATGTTCTTAGTCTCTCCCTAAGTCCTCCTGAATTCTCCTTCACAGCTTTTCTTGACATCACAACTCTTCCAACAAGGGCAAGAAAAATAACTTCTATTCAACCTAAGCCCTAGTTTGCACCACTCATGCATTAGTCACAATGCTACTGAGCCCCTGATGGCTCATGGTCGAAATATTTTCCTGAACTTTTATAGTTTGCATCCACCCTGATTCACAGAAACAGCTACTGTGTTGGTTCAGTCCAGTTACAATACACTGCTAGTTTAGGGGACAGCTCATGAGATACTGCAGAAAGGACAGACAATGTGATGTTTTATACGAGGCATTTATTGCGCATTACTACTTTGAAAGTGCCACTTGCTGTGAGCACAGCTGCAGCTGCTCTGTCCGACTGTGCAGGGTGAAGGATGTGGCTGTGGTTATTACTTAGACTACCGCTGAATCACTGCATTGTACTCAAGCTAAAGGTATCACAGCTACAGTCTGTCTAAATCAACCTCATATGGATATCATAATGCAGCTCAGGTTCAGAGAAACTCTAAATGCAATGTGCAACTCAAAATGCTATCCAAAGGTATCTCAGAAAAAACTTTTTGGACCTTCGAGGATCTAACCTTCAGTTTTGTGATATTTCAGAAACCTTAAAGGTCATTCAACAAAACATATAGCCGTTCTGAAGGTCTTTCCTGAATAATTAAACACTCTCCTCCCAATCTGGAAAACATATTCTTTCTGCTGAAAAATATAATTAAATTGTTGTAAAAAGTATTTGTATTTTCATGCAAAACCTATTTGTTTTCATTCATTAAAAAAACACATTATACGTCTGCCAGGATACATCTCACAATTCATGTAACAGATGGAATATTTCCTCTATTCAAATCATTTCAATGGTCTTTAAAGATTAGAAACATCTTCAAAACACCAGTAGTTATGTTGGAAACTTTATAGACACTGGTGCTTAATGCTGAAAAGCACACACTGGACATAGCTTCACTGAAATGACACTGAAGGTAAATGAGGGTAAAGAGATCCCACAGAGACAAGAGGCAATAAAAAAAAGACACTTCGCTGACTGTGGATGCTATTCGCAACAAGTCCCATAGCGGAAATCACCACCATTATGTGTAATTTACACCGCATTACAGATACGAAATAATGAGCGGTGGCTACAGTGGCTCTCTTACAGTCACAGTGGTTTTCCCCCACATGATTTCATATCACATTCTGAATAAACAAGTGTTTAAGCACACCATGATTTAGATAAAAGCTAGATAAACCTTTGACTCAGACAGTTTTTTTCTGCAATATTTGCACCATTTGATCACACATTTCTCCCTATCTGACTCCGTTTCTGTTATTAAATCTGTCTGAACTGGCAGACTATACTGCGTGGCATCTTAACAACCAGGACTGGACTAACGTTTAGAGCAGCGTCCCATGTTACAGCTGTGACGTTTATTTCATGTCTTCTCTATGGGTGTAGAAATTGTGGTGTTAAAAGTAATACTCATATTTTGTGAGCTCAGCTTACACAGGATTCACCTGCAATACAACCTTTTTAAGACATTCAGACCTTAATGCAACACAAGAAATAATAATAACAGCCAATAAACCGAAAAGGTACAAATAATAAAATGATTTTTCACTGTCTTTCTTTATTTAAATTAAAATAAACATTATTATTTCTCCATGACATCAGAGATTTGAAAGAGCCAATGTCCATAATAAATAAACTGTTCAACGAAATCAGGCTCTATTGGATCTTCCAGAGGATTAACATGTTCTCTTGGTTCCCTTGCATTTCACTTCTACAATTGGCCCCTATCACTTTCTAATTGGCCCAATGACATTGCGACCAGTAAAACAACTGCACCTATAAGTAATACAGTGTGAGCAATGGTTATTTCACTGAGAAAGGCAAAGTGATTTAGTAATGTAAAGGAAAGATGCAGGCTTACAGACAGGCAGACACTAGTACGTCAGTGGGGGGAAGGTTCAGGCCCAAAACAGTATGGGAACAAACAAACTGGCAAGGAATGAGTGGAAAAAAGACCGGTTATATACTGCAGACTAATGAGGGAAACGGGAAACAGGTGAGCAGGTGGGAGGGGTGTTACCAAATGCAGAGGAGAGCAAGAGGAAATAGAGACAGAGAGGCAGAATGTTACAAACACACAATACTCTATTGTCAGATCAAGTCTGAAACTTTTCTTGCATCACAGCAGCTACACTTGCAACATCAACAAGGATCATTATTTTAGACAAGGTGCACGGAAACAGACATTTAACATTGTTTAAGAATAGAAAAGTAGAACATTTGTATCCACTGTGTACAATTAAACAGGGATGCTAACGTGCATTGGTTTAAAATTGTGACGAATTGTGGGACGACATTATCTCCTTGCCTTTGGAAAGGATGGTCCAGTGTATCCTATGCTAAAGGATATAAGAAAGGAAGCATTGAAGCACCTTTCCTGTTATCTGGAGAATTCAACCAGCTCTTTTTAAGCCTGTTAAACTCATTTCACTTTGACAAAATAAGTTAATACTTGTCTCGCCAAGAGTTTTATGGTAAAACCAAAATCATATCTGTCCAATAATTATTGGCCCAAGTCAAATATAGGATCACACAGGGTCAACAGGTCCATAATTTTTGGAAGAACAAAGTACTTCCTACTTCCTACTTGTGAGTAGACAGTTAGCTTAGCTTAGCTTAGCTTAGCATCACAGAACTGAAACAGGGGCAAACTGCTAGCCTGCTTCTCCAGAGGTAATAATACATGCCTTTCAGAACTTTTTTTATGTTGTGTGTAGTTTGTGAATTCTAGAAATGGTGGAAGACTGATCTTCTTGACTAACTACTTCTTTAACGTAGGCCTACTGACAGACCAGATCCATGAGCATAAATCAGTGTGGCGGGTTGCGATCGTAATGAAAAGTGAAAATGAGAATATCTCAAATGAATTATAATCAGTGTATTCTGAAATCAATTCATAAGAAATCAATCATTCATGTGCTTTATGTCTCATGTGTGCACACATCCACCTTCAGTAAGCTGTGCCCGTACAAGGCGGTGTTGTTTTTCTCCACCATCGTCTTCAGCACCTGAACTAAGCTCAGTGTTTACAGCGCTGATGGACTGCAGAGCCCTGTCCCTGCAGATCGAAATCCAAATATTGTACTCCAGAGGATAAGCAGTATATGAGAGTTATGGGCTGCTGTTCGTTGCGCCAGTGCTTCCAGCTCACCTACAGCACATCGACAGGCGCCTGCAGAGCTCAGAGTGTTTATGCAGGAAAGCTTCCAGGAGCACCTCGGTGGCCTTAACTAACCAAACAACACCTCATAGGAAGTATACCAAACTACTGGAACACCAGTGGTCTATACTCATATATTGTAAATGTGTTAGCCAAAATTGCTAACAAATGAAAAGTACTTAGCAAAATAGGCTTCTTACAAACACAAATAAATAAGTGAAGGAGCAACCCCTGCAAAATATACATAGTTTTATATTCTGTTTCAGTAGAGGATCTAAATAGTTGAGTCACCACACAAACTAAACATTGGCTGTTTTTCACGTTGAATTTAAATCTGTTTATTATACAAGCAGTGGAGACATGACACATCTGTTCCTGGCAGTGGTTTCATCACTTCATGATCCTTTGGCGATGAAGTCGAAGGTTAAAAATACACGTGTGCGCTGAATGAGATGCCAGACCGGTCCTCTTCAGGTCCGTTAGCTGACTGGCACTCAGACACTCTGTGGACATTGTTCTGTTGCGTGGGCCGGCTGTGGGAGGACCTGTGTGTCAGGGAAGGGTGTAAATGACACACACACACACACACACACACACACACACACACGCACACAGACACACACACACACACACACACACACACACACACACACACACACACACACACACACACACACACACACACACACACACACACACACACAAACACAGAGGAGCCCTGACTAAATATGGGCAGGCTCACTCTTGCTGTATCACAATCACAGGGGAATGCAACAGCTGATTATCCCCCCTCCCCCTCCCCCGGCCTGCAAACCCCATTTTTCCTGCCTAGTCACAGACACACGCAGACTGTTTATAAGCTGAAACCCAGTGTTTGTCTGCATACCTATTACGAGGGATGGGAGGGTTAAAAATATATTCCATTACTAGAACTAAGTAAAAAAAGGAATCAGGTTCAAGACATGTTGTTAATAGGACCCTATTATCTTCATTTTGGTTAGCTGTTGTGATTGGTCAACTGATTAGAGATGTCCCGCCCCCTATCACGTTCAGTGTGTTGGAGCGTAAGCCAATTGAAGCGTGAGTGTTACATAGTGATATCACTATGTTACGGATGAAAACAAAGGAGCCCAATGGAGGCGTTTCAGGCCGGGGGGTGGGGGAGAGAAAGTCCCTCTGGAGGGAACACAGGGATTTTAGCCTTTGCAGACCATTTACATGCACAAAAACCTATATAACACACTAAAGGGAAGGGAAAACCCCCAAAAAGCACAATGAGCTTTTTTAAATATGAAAAACTTTCAACTGTGTTTCAATTTTGTTTACATTTGTACCAGTAATCGTATTACGTTTTCTTATTGTGAGGGATTACAGCTACATCTTTTAGTATCCTAATCCCACTACATGTAGTCCATTACACCCTACAGCTCGGCTAATACCTATAAATTAACCCTCTTGTGTCCTGTTTTAGCAAATCAAATACAAAATGGTGCACACCTCTGCTTTAGAACAGCCGTCTGGTCGCTGATTTAGTTTCTATCACCCACTGCTCGCCGGCAGCAGCAGTTGAAGACCTCGGTCCATCTTGCGTCAGCAGCGGTGTCAAATGGTTCCACGGGTATAAATATGACACAGCTCATAAGCAAGTACTTGGGTATAAAATGTTGGCGTATATATGTACCACACCTAGCTTTAGTTCTGCGGCTTGGATTACATACTGTACTGCTGATACGAGCAGTTTGTGTGTAGCATTTGTAAATAGAGTTCAATTCCCACCACAGCTCAGGACTATTCATGAGATCTCTGTAGCTGCTCTAGTAAAGGAAAGTAACTAAATACATGCACTCAAGTTAATACACACATTTTTTAGACTACTTTATATTGTACTTTTATTCCTGCTACATCTATTTATTAAATAGTTTTATGCATGGAGGATATAAAAAGCTAAAAAGTGAAAAAACAAGCCCCCACAAACACATTCATTTCCATCCGATTATATAACATGTGTCGTTCTGAAATGGTTCATAAGCTCCTTTACTTATGGCATAGATACTTCTCTACATTTTGAGGGTGTGACCTTTACTAGTATTTCTACACTGTGGAATGGGTAGTTTTTCTTATTATATTCTGATCTGAGAACTCTGGGTGTATTTATGATGTGACCTTCTAGCAATGCTGCAATAATGAGGTTGCAATTATCTCCTAATGTTCGCCTATTTTGACAAAGTGATTTGATTATAGTCTGAAGCATTTAGTCGTCTTTTTATAGACACCAAATTCACACACTCTCTTTCTCTTGCACGCAAACACACACACAAACACACACACACACACACACACACACACACACACACACACACACACACACACACACACACACACACACACACACACACACACACACACACACAAACAGTTGAATAGGCCCCTCCACAAAGATAAAGTGGCACATGCCAGAATGCCAGAATTTCTCTTGCCCTCAGCAGCCTTCGAGACAACTGCAGCGTGACAAGTGGTCACAAAACAGTCGAACAGCAGGACCCTTTCGAAGAAAAGGCTTCTCCATTGTGCGTCGGCTAAAATAGGATTTAAATGTGTACAATTGTTCATGGCTTTACATTTTGAAGGCTGCTGACGTCTCATTCCTCCTCAGAGAACAACAAGAATCCTTAAGGCAGCCCTAAAGGCACAAAGGGTATTTAGGTCACAGTGTCAAATGTCATGTTCGGTTGCAGAGAAGCACTGCAGGACCGACCCACACTGCAGCAGTTATACAACTTCAAGAGGCCATGATGGCTCATTTTCATCATTTTCGTTCTGTTGTTAGAGGGAGGGCTGCAAAAATCCAGAGTTTAATTTGAGAGCACCGCTACTTCCTTTGTCTGCTCCCTATTAATAGTATTCACTAAAAAAGATCTATATACAGCAACCATTTCCTCATTTTTGGCAGGATTGTGTTTCCTTAACCTCAACTGACAAAAATAACACCCATTCCCTCATTTTTGGATTAAAGCACAAAAATATCGACAAATTTACTCCAAATAAATACCTACTTATTGGATTTTATCTGCCATTTTCTCATTTGTATTGTCACTAACTGAACTTATAATTAAAAGATACCTGTTTAAGCTTCTGTTTTCTATAATATGTATTTTTTAAGGCTTACAGTTGATCCCAGACATAACAAGCTCCATATTAGCTTGGCCACCTCCCATGCTTTTAGTAGCTTGCAGATTTGAGCAACCATCACCACAGTGGCCCGATACAAATATAAGAAAACACAGCTCAGTATTCAGCTGCTCCTCAATTCCTGGAGGCTTTGGTTCTTTTCTCTGAATGATGAAACGTTTTGGTTATATTTTCAAAGTTAAATCTGTCATTCCTTCGCACTGATAAGCAGGTTTGAGCTGTTACTGTACTCTCAAGGACATGGGATGAGGGTTCGCACAATTCAAGTCTGCAGGTTTCTGCACATCTGTGGTGCTGAAAGTTATCCTGGTGACACACACACACGCACACAGACACACACAGACACACACACACACACACACACACACACACACACACACACACACACACACACACACACACACACACACACACACACACACACACACACTGGGTTATGAGAGGTTGCAGCTTTCACTTAAGAGTGATGGAGGCCACTGTGCACTTGAAGACCTTCGATGCGCAGAAATGTTTTTAGAAGCCTTCGCAGCTCGTCTCTGAGCTCTGCAAGCACCACTGATGACTTTAATCAAGGCATAGAAAATTCTCAATGCTGATTAAGTTAAACGGGATGCACCTGAGTTAGAATACTGAGACTGAGTGTTTATGTCACTGTGACATTTTTGTTCTCATTTAGGAGAATTTGCATAAAATCTTTGGCCTCGTCATCATACGGGATTGATGAGGGGAAAGCTTGATATCATAAAGATGGATGACATGAGGTATACAACAACACCGTGCAGAATTGCTCCTTAGAAACATATTATTGGATTATTTGTATGCAATGCAATGCTTGCAACACACTTACAGTATGTCATAGTTGATAACAAGTAGGGCGCATATTATATAATCTTTTAAACCAATAGGTTGTTCATTCAAAGGCAATGCATTCTATGTTACTGGTAACCATCAAACACATTTATTATGGTAAACAAGTATTATATTACCTCTGAGTATCACATGAAAGTAATATACTGTCAAGTGACACCCAAGCATCATTTCAGGCTCTTTATACTGTCCCTTGATTTGCAGCAGCCCTGCACGTCCTGTCACAATAACGTTGGTTATTTAAGGATTACAGTGCATTCCTTTTTATTGTGAGTACAAAAAATGAATGAGAAAAGCCTGCAACCTTACACATTAAAAGCTGTGTCTCAGTAGTGTGATATATGTCAAATACACATACATTTATTCATACTCACACATACTCCATAGCCTCTCTTGTGAACTGACATAACATGCACACCTTGACATTTGTATATTTCTCATTTTTACTCATTTTATTTATTTTTAGTTCTAATCATTTGTTGTGCTTCTTCTTTTTGTATTTCGCTTTCCCAGTTTGGGATAAATAAAGTATTTCTGATTCTGATTCTGATTTAGGTTGATATATTCAGAACTGCACATGGTACTCACTTTATACACTGCTGTCAAACAGAAGAGTGTTTCTTTGGTGTGTTGAGTATGCTTTTGTTGCCTTTGGGAGTTGTTCCTAAAAGCTTGTTGCTAGAAAGAAGCTGCTGTTATTCGTAGCCGTGCTTTATTGAAAGATTTCATTGTGAATATAAACATGTGAGGGTGCGTTTGTTCCTGGAAGAGGTGCTGACGGTGTGTGTGTGGACAGGTGGAGCTCATCCATCTCAAACAGGGAGCCTCAGGAGTCTCTAATTGTTCCAGTGGGAAGCATCTTCCCCTCTGAGTCTTCAAGTGGACCCGGGAGCTATATTCAGCTCAGTGTAAAGTTACAGTATGTCAAGTATCCACAGAGTAATCACAATCAGTAATTCTCCCCGTTAATGTGCAGCAGCAGCAGCCCTGAACTCTCTGCATGCAAATGATATATCTCTTTAGTGTGTTGCCCACTTTGGTACAGATTGAAATACCAGAAAAAATGATTGAATTTGCAGCCTTCAAATTTGGTACAGATATTCAAGTCCCCCTCGGGATGAAGCCTACTAGCTTTGAAGAACTCCTGACGTTTTATCCACCAGCAGGTTAAACCGTTCAGTTTTGGGATGAATATGTCTGCTTACATAAGATGCATTGGCACAAGTTATTGTAAGGATTGGCATGAATAATGGTACACATGTTCCCCAAAGAATGAACTGCGATCCCTTTACTTTTAACTAGAGCTACCCTCTCGTCAGAAATCTAATTTGTACGGTAATTGAAAGTTAGACAGCGTGTTAAGTGCTAACAATTAGCACAACTATTAGCATTACTTTAACACGGTTGTACTGGGTGAACATGTTAAGAAATTATGGGAATGATTTTAGCATTTAGCTCCAATGCATCAGTTAAACAACAACAGCCTCTTAGTGTTGTTCATTCATGATAAGATAGAAACAGTATGAAATATTGCTACTGTTGTATTGGGGAAATGTTGCTCCCCCATTTTGGCTGTATGAACATAGTATTTAGTGTGTGCTTATTTATTTATTTTTAGTTTATCGGTGCTACATAGATGTTGCATTATGGATGAAGCCCAATAACCGTAATGGGGCCCCATTGTGCTTTTTGGAGGTTTACCTTCACCTCTAGTGTGTTAAACAGGTTTTTGTGCATGTAAATGGTCTGCAAAGGCAAAAATCCCAAACAAAATCCAGAGTTGCTCTCCCACACACTCCCTTTTTGAACAGTAAAGCATGGAAACATGTCACAGCAGAAGCACAAAATACAAAAATGAACCTGAAAATGAACAAAGTAGGGCCCATTTCAATTGTCGGTCCTAACTTTTCTGTAGCTTTATGAATCACCCCTGACCTCTCTGTCTCTCTGTCACATAAAAACATGAATGATGTGTGTTGATGGATTTTTTAGTGTCTTACAGCCATAACTCATTGTCCTGCTGGGGGGCGATGAAAGTATAATTTATTTCTGTTCCAGTCCAACGGCAGGAAGGACACCTCCTCTCTCGGTAGCTAATGTATTATTAGCTACGGGACAGGGGGTTAAATGAGCCATATGACTTGTAGCCCCCCCCAGCCCTGATTGAACACTATAAACAATCCCCTGTACTGCAGTATTTTGGGTTCAACCGTCTTAAACCATCTTCGCTAAAGGTCTCACATTCAAGGTCCATCATGTATTTGATTAGAAAAGTCAAGATAACGTGCATTCATTTTAAAACATTTACATTGCATTTTAAAACTGCATTATCAACCTTTCTGTGTAGAATTTAACATGGTTTAGAGAACACAGGTTGTGATATTTAAGCTACAAAGAAAGTATGCTCACTATTTTCATGATAATCTCATAAAGGTTTGGTCAAAAAAAGTAAAAGAAACGCCTTCAAAATTTAAAAACCCAGGATATTCATTTTCTAATCCCGCATATATGAAGAAACACAACAAATACTCATATCTTTGCTCACCAAAATAGATTTGCAGTATCTTATTCTTTGGTAGCCTACCCGTTGTCAATTCATTTAATCTAAAAGTCACAACTACAGTGAATAGAGTGTCATTCAGAGAGTAAGGGGACTGGCTGCTAATTAAAGATGGAGAGCAGCTTGATGCCATTCCCCTCTCGTCGATGAGGGTGTGCTTTGTTCATTATTGTTTTGTTGATCTGATTTCTTGTTGGTTTGATAATGTCCCTCAGAATTTTCTCATTAAACTGTCTTTAGAGTGTTGTAATCTAACAAAGCGTGATAGTGTCATCATCATTCTCCGGAGCACACTTACAGTGTTGATACAAGATATTTTCAATGTGTGGTGCCAACGTATGAAAATAACCTTTCAGATGCATATCTTCAGGTTCTGTCATAACAGCAACCTGCAGATATAACATCTGTTTGATTGTTGTTGTACCAGTGATGGATGATCTGTGTGGCATTGTTCCCTCTGCAGGACGACCCACTCGAAGGGGAAGGCAGACGGAGCGGAGCAGGCAGCTCTGGCCTCCAACAGTGAGTCCAGCATCGCCCGACTGGTGGCCAAAGAGCTCTCCCCGTCCTTCTATCAGCCAGGTCAGTGGCCTGCTCTGAGGGGAATACTGGAACAATGGTTAATCATTGGCTAATAACACAGTAAACTCAAACAGTTACAGCAGAAAAACATTAGTATTTTCCTTTCCTGCCTTCTGTGTTAGTGGGAATTATTATATTTATCTAATACCTTAACTTACTTTACAGATTCAAACTAAAAAAAACAATCAAAAGATACATTTATGATGAAATTGTTTGGATAATGCTAACTTTATTGATCTAATTGCGAAATTCTCAAGCTACTGCAGTATAAAGGAAAAATAAAAAGCTACATTTCTACCTGCCTGCAACGTTAAAGCAATGACAGATGAATGCATCACTCATCGTCACTAACCATTGTGAAATAGGCCATGCTGCATTATACTTAAAATACATTTCGATGCTAATTATCGCAGAAGTGAAGTTTGAAATGGATAACTTTAACTTGTAACAGATTATTTTTACACTTTGGTATTGCTTCTTTTACTAGAGTAATAGATCTGAGTACTTCTTCCACCACTAACCACGCATTAGTTTATGAAGTGTCCCTGTCTCCAGTTTGAGCTGGCACATCTTCGGCTGAGGCTCTCCACAAGGGTAGTCGCATCTGAATGTCTAAAAAAGGAACATCTTATTGGGTCGAAGGGATCATATCAGTTTCATTGCGAGTCTGGCGACACTCACACTTACACGTTCACACAAAAGCGCCACAGCCATTTTGGAGCCTCTTGCTATTTTCTCCTGCTTTTTTCCTCAGCAGAGAGCAAAATCTGACAGTAATCCATGTTTCTGAGAGGCGTAATATATTGTGTCAGAGTAATACTACAAAATGGACGAGTCCTGCTATGAATTGAACCTCTAACAAGTATTATCTGTGTGTCCAAACCCTCATCTAACGCCTTTCTCTGTTCCATAGACCTCAATGGCTGTTAAAGAAAGAAAACTAATAGCTATTCAAATAAAATAAACGAGACAGACTGATGCGTTACCTTGATAACCATGAACCCAGACAGTGTAGTTTACTTTCATTCAATCACACATGCACCGTCCTGGAGTCCCAAAATATCCCTATAGAGCAACAAATACTCCTGATTGAGTGGCATTCACTAACAATACGTCCCCTAGCAATCTTTGGGATTAATTAAGTCCAGCTTTTAAAGAATTGTGTGTCTAAAAGGGAAAAATTGTATTGGGAATTATACAGCTAGAGACCAGCTGCAGAAGTGAACATGAATTCAAAACAACTATGAGAGGCGGACTTTAATACAATGTTGGTTTAAGTCTTTTCAAGGGATCTGGTAAAAATAATAGCCTCAAAGGACAGAAAGGATATATTTAAAAATGTAAAAGCAATACAATTAAAAGGTAGAGTGTGTATTATAAATGTCCCTCTAACACATTAAGACTGTGAATGACTAATATCCTGGTGGAACTGGTCTCCCACAGGTCCTGAGTATCTAAAGAAGAGAGTGATACTTGAGGGCATAGAGGGAAGTGAGACCACAGAGACCATCATGCATGAGCCTCTCCTGGCCGAGGAGGAGCCCCTGCCCACGCCACCAGAGAGCCCCCTCATGAATGAACTGGATAACCTCATGCCTGGCTCGTCCCCAGCCCGCACCCCCTCCCCCAGCCCTGGCATCATCAGCAAGGAAGACCCCAAGCTCCTCAGTCCAGGAAGCTGGAACGAAGACAAATCCATTAAAAGTGGAGGCAGTAAGGGCAGCAGTAAGTCCAACAGCAGACCCAACAGTCGGCCCACTACCCCAGCAACCTCTGTTTCTGCTCCCGCCCCGGCTGCACCTGAGAGCACAGGGGCCCCCGGTAGTCGTGGCCCCTCTCGCACCCCCAGCCGTCAGAGCAGCAAGAACGAGCAGGGATCTGACCTGGAGATAAAGCCCCTGCAGAAGTTTGATTCAGAGGTGCCAGCTCCAGATGTTACTCCTGCTCCTGTTGCCTCTATGAGGAATGGCCTCATCTCTCAAGACGAAGAAGAAGCGCCGCGCCCCACGTCCAAAGTGTCATCAAAAGCCGCGACCCCCGAGCCTAAAACCATCGAGGTCAAACCTGAGAGAGCTCCATCAGTCCAAGAACGAGCCCCGTCCGTCTCTGAGAACAAAGTGGAGTCGCGGGAGGCGAGCAGGCCGGCCAGCAAAGCAGAAACAAAGCCGTTACCGAAACGACAACCGAGCCCAGCTCCATCCCCAAGACCTACACCAACTCCTGAACCCAAACCTGCACCAAAGCCAGTGGAGGCCAAAGCCATTGTTGCCAAAACCGCCGTGAAGGTGGAGCCCAAAGCAGAAGCCAGACTGAGGGCCATGGTGTTGAGCACAAGTCCTGAGGTGCCTGCAGAGTCTTTGGAGCTGGAGGTAAGACAGTTATTAAACACAGTAACTCACATTTGATTATTTTAGCACCGATTACAGAGTCAGCTGTTGTAGTCAATCCAAAACTGTCAAAAGTAAGTAAATTATGTGGTTTCATGATTGGAGAATTCAAGATGAATTCAAATCCTTTTGGTCTTCCCTTAACTTTTCCCTAACACATCATTGTCCTGCAAAACGAATTAAATGCCTGCACACACACAACTGTTCAGTACGTAGTGCTGATAAGCACATGCTAAAAAACGACAGAGAGATGCCACATTATACCTGCTGAGTGAAAAAAGTGCATCTCCTAAAATGTAGAACTATTCAATTATAAGTTGCCTCTGCTTGATCACAAGATGTGAAACTATTCAAAAATAAATCCAGATGTTCTACTCATTATATCTATCTCTTTACTTATCTTTAAATGTACATTAAAGTGTGTTTAATTAACAGTGATTCATTAGTATAATTACAGCAGTAGATGTTTTAAAAATAGACAAGTTACGTACAAGTTAAATACATTTGAACACTGAACCTGTCTGCTCGTTTCCCATAATTATACAAATGTTTACTACCAACAAAACCCCAATCTATTTCTTGAGTGATACATTATCTACACATTCACAGGATGGTTGACTGACTTCATTTCCCTCATACAGTATCTCATGTTTACTTCTCTTTAAGGGCCCAAACACCATAATGATATGCATGGTCATCCTTCTCAACATTGGCCTGGCCATTCTCTTCGTACACATTTTGTCATGAGACATCGTCGACCTCAGGTAATTAATAAACACAACGTCGAATATCTGAAAGATGAAAAAAACAAAGCTGAGGGAAAGGAGTTTATTAAAATACAAATTGATGTTTTTTACCTGCAGGTCACCACTCTGCAGAGGTGTTGGAGAGACAGCCTGCCTCCTCCTCAGTTAGGACCAGAGAGAAGAAAGAAGAAGAAGAAGAAGAAGGAGAAGAAGAAGAAGCCTCATGCAGATCGCCGCCGCTTTTCTAAAGGTTTTTTCTGGTGTGACTGTGTGAGGCTATGTGAAGCTCCTCTCTTTCCAGAGGATTGACAAACTGAAGGACATGAACCTGATTCAGAACGTCTGAATATGATGATGTTTGCATGTTAGAGTCGGGGCTGGATTGTAGAGTATGTCCTCAGTGCTTACACTGGAGAAGCAGCACTAAAGACGTCACAGTGTGTCACATTTTTGCGAAAAACAAGGATTTTTAACCCAATCCTTGATTGGCACACACTGGCTGATTAGACCTGAAAGATAATTACACTTTGTCACAAGATGTGTTTGTATTATGAAGAATGTTAATAACATACAAACTGAATATTCTCTTCACTTTGCCTTAAACTTGATTGAGACACTGCAGCAGACGTGTGAAGATTGAAGTTACTGGTACTATCATTGTTATAACCGTCTGCGACGTCAACAGAAAAAGGCCGAATGCTGAAATCCAACGCTAACGTTAAGCCGGTGTTTTTGTTTTCATCTTGCTGCTGCTCTGTCTCTTAAGACTCCAAAGCATGTAGAGTTACATTTCAGCTGAATGCATTTGAGACTGTGGTGTACTACACTGTGAAACTTTCTCTTTTCACTGGGATTTATATGCATTATTGTCAATTTGCTGCTTTGATTTGGGAGCCGTAGAAAAGGAGGAAATATCGGAAGCTTATGAGTGTCACTGTACTGTATGTTAGATGAGAGCTGTGTATGTTTCGCAATAGAATGAGCAAAGCAAGAAAAGGATTTATGTTCATTAAAGAACAATCACTGTGTATCGATACACAACAAAAGCTGATGTTTTGGCCGATTTCATGTATGTTTTAGTGTAGAAAACCGTCCATTCTGATTCACATTGCAATATTTTCAGGGCCTGTTTTAGTCGAGCCGAATACAACTTCAACTTTTGTACGCACGAGGGCACTGTGTGTATGTGTCTGTATTTTTGTATCATTTTGAAGTGCACATCTTTTCAGCATTCAAACTATTCTGTTGTAGGATGTTTTTTTTTGTCAGAGGCAATTATGCAAAGCTACATTTATTTATATCCCCCAACAGAGTCCGATTACCTCATGATTGTGAGATGGAGAAAAACATATTGAATGGTTCTTAACTCCATGTCTTACAGTGAGAAGAGCACTCTCTAGATGTGCTGTTGAAATATTTCTCCCATTGTTCTTTCAGCCATTTTACACATTGCTTTTGAAAAGGTTTTACGGTGAATTTCATTTGCAAATGAACAAACCACTGGCTGTGCATTGTTTTGATGCCTACAGTGAAATTCTACATTAAGTTAGCTTAAATAAATCTCTTATTTGGCATGAATTTCTGCCCAATAACTGATCATACATTTTTAAAAATCCATTAGTTACCAAAGAGGCAATAGTAAGCGCAATAGGACTGTAATCATTTAGGTCAGTGTAATGTAGAATCCATTTTGTTTTCTGGTTTTAATTCATTTAATGAAATCAAATAACCCTGCTCAAAATCAAGAAGACCATTTATTTGTAACCGAACATGGTGAAAAATTACAGAACTGAGAATAAAGAATACTTTTACAACACCTGTGAAAACACACATCTTTTTTAACACCATGTAGCCTCCGTCAATGTTGGCTTTACACGTTTCATGTACTCCTTTCATTCATTGTCCAGTCTGGGAACAGCAGAACTAAATATTTTTAAACACCACCTGTCTGCCAGCATGAGAGCCCCCAACCCCCTCACTATCCCTCCCTTGGGCCAGAGTGAATACCACACCCTATTTTAGACCAGACCGGGGTTGGACTCGGATCTTGTCACTAAAGCACAAATCCCATCTTAAATCAATAAGTGTAGGATGTGCAAATGGTATTCTTTAATCATCTGATGTTGGGACATAATTTTGTGATTAATTTAGCAGTTAAGATTGCCAATGCCTGGTCTGTTGAGAACAAATATATATAAAATGGTAAACACCACTGCCCCCAAGTGACTAAATTGACAATAGCATCTCTGTAGTGAAAACATTTGATTAAACTGAGCAAACAAATGCATACAACCCATGTAGGCAGATAGGTCATGTTTAACAGAACAGTGAGTTTATTGAAGAGAGAAAACCATAGGTTCAGGTTCAGTCAATGAACAAACTTTATTTTCTTGACATTAATAAAACAGCATGGATCAGAGATCAATTAAGTGGAATGTTTGCCTTTCTAATACTCTTCTCCTTCCTCATCCTCCTCATCTCCCAGACTATCAGCTCCAACTTCCTCGTAATCCTTCTCCAGAGCGGCCATGTCCTCTCTGGCTTCAGAGAACTCTCCCTCCTCCATACCCTCCCCCACATACCAGTGCACAAAGGCACGCTTAGCGTACATCAGATCAAACTTGTGGTCAAGCCGAGCCCAGGCCTCTGCAATAGCAGTGGTGTTGCTCAGCATGCACACAGCCCTCTGGACCTTGGCCAGGTCTCCACCAGGAACTACAGTGGGTGGCTGGTAGTTGATGCCCACCTTGAAACCAGTGGGGCACCAGTCTACAAATTGGATAGAGCGCTTTGTTTTGATGGTTGCAATGGCAGCGTTCACATCTTTGGGCACCACATCACCACGATACAAAAGGCAGCAGGCCATGTATTTACCGTGGCGTGGGTCGCACTTCACCAGCTGATTGGCTGGCTCAAAGCAGGAATTGGTAATTTCTGCCACTGAGAGCTGTTCATGGTAAGCTTTCTCTGTGGAGATGACAGGGGCATAGGTGGCCAGAGGGAAGTGGATACGGGGATAGGGCACCAAGTTGGTCTGGAACTCTGTCAGATCAACATTGAGGGCACCATCAAAGCGAAGGGAGGCAGTGATGGAGGACACAATCTGACTCATTAACCTGTTCAGGTTGGTGTAAGAGGGGCGCTCGATATCGAGGTTTCTACGGCAGATATCGTAAATGGCCTCGTTATCAACCATGAAGGCGCAGTCAGAGTGCTCCAGGGTGGTGTGGGTGGTGAGGATGGCGTTGTAGGGCTCCACCACAGCGGTGGACACCTGGGGAGCTGGGTATACGGAGAACTCCAGCTTTGACTTCTTGCCGTAGTCGACAGACAGACGCTCCATCAGCAGGGAGGTGAAACCAGACCCTGTGCCACCACCGAAGCTGTGGAAAACCAGGAAACCCTGGAGACCTGTACACTGGTCGGACTGAAACAAAGGAAGAGAAAAATCATCAAATAATAATAACTTTATTGATATAGCACAAAAACAGCAGTTCCAAGGGGTTCACAGCTAATGATAAAAGCTTATTAGTGCACAGCATGTAAACATATACAATAGATTAAATGAAAACAGATCAGAGATAAGTGGGTGCCATACCATGGAGGACTCTGAATGCGATCAGGAGGATCTTAAACTGAATTCTGCAGGGTGGAGGAAGCCGATGCAAGTGGGCCAGAATCAGGGAAATATGCTCACTTTGAAAGAGTGATACGAGATCGTTATGTGTTGAGTTACTGTACAGCTCTTTACTTTAAAACATATACTTCACATATTATGATACTTGTCTTTTGCAATATTTATTTTTGCTCTTTGTTTGTTTATCACCAAAATATTGTTGCATACTGCTTGTATGTGAAAACCTACTTGGCAATAAACTGATTCATTTCCATTTAATACTCTTCAGCAAAACTTGAAATAGATTTGTTCTAAATGTACCGACCAGTTTTCTGATCCTGTCCATCACTAGATCGATAACCTCCTTGCCGATGGTGTAGTGTCCACGGGCGTAGTTGTTGGCAGCATCCTCCTTGCCAGTGATCAGCTGCTCAGGGTGGAACAGCTGGCGGTAGGTCCCAGAGCGCACCTCATCTAAAAATGGGGAATAAGCATTAAATTATTGGAGGTTTTGAATGACGGGGGGGGAAAAGGCATTTATGACACTTTTATCATTTATAATTCATGAGAATTTACCGATGACAGTGGGCTCCAGGTCCACAAAAACAGCTCTGGGGACATGCTTTCCAGCTCCAGTCTCCATAAAGAAGGTGTTGAAGGAATCATCTCCTCCTCCTCCTGAGATGTTCTGGTCACCGGGCTTCCTGCCGTCCGGCTGGATCCCATGTTCCAGGCAGTAAAGCTCCCAGCAGGCATTGCCAATCTGGACACCAGCCTGACCGACGTGGATTGAGAGACACTCACGCTGTAAAAGGAAAAAGAGGTTGTTAAGAAAGCATCATTAAAAAGCAAGCATAGTTGGCTGATTCATGTGGAAAACCCAAAAATATATATGATAGTGTCATATCATCACATGTGGAGGACTGCTCTAGAGATAAAGCTTATTTCAATAAGAACCAAATAACATATGTTTTAAGTCACCTGACGCACACATTTGTCGTCTGAACAGAAAGCCCTTTATAAATAAAAACAAAAACTATGAGCTAAATATTGTTTATATTGTGTCTCATACCGACAGCACAATGACGCAGTTGTTGGCAGGGGCACGATTGGACTTGAATGTGGGCCAGAGTGTTAAGAGACGAGACTACGCACTTCCAATTTCTGCAACTGTGTCACACGGATTGCGCCACTGCCACACCCCTTTAGGGGACTAGTGGCGTGACAGGTTAGAACATAAACACGTATAATAATAATTGACTCATTTGCCCTACATAGTAAACATTGGAAACATTTCTCCCATCTCTCTAACACGATGACACTAACGCAGACCGAGTTCGACACAGATCCGTCGCAGCAAGACAGAACTCTCGCGAGAGGGAGCGTTAATTTTATTTAAATATCGACAACGGTCAACCTTTCAAACGTAAGTTCGAAAACGCCCTGGTAAACTGAAATTCGAGAACAATCTTTTTTATCTGTATAAATATTTCATGTATTAAATATAAAATATAAAAACATTAAACCCGCCCAGTAAGGACACAGGAAGTATATGTATTTCGATCAATTGGCGCCGAGTGCAAATGCGTCATTACAACAGCTTGAATGTGCCGTCGAGTTACACTTAATTTACCAACATTACAGTCAAAATGCCTTAATAATAACGAAGTTAGGTTTATCATCTTACCACCAACGTTTTTGTTTAAATATAAACATCTGATGCGTC
Source organism: Eleginops maclovinus (assembly GCF_036324505.1). Classification (NCBI taxonomy): domain Eukaryota; kingdom Metazoa; phylum Chordata; class Actinopteri; order Perciformes; family Eleginopidae; genus Eleginops; species Eleginops maclovinus. The sequence goes on along the minus strand of NC_086349.1, from coordinate 23,445,795 downwards.
TTCTATAAAAAGTAAACGGTTAGTGAACGGTAAGCTGGTTACGTTTTCGCATGATGAGACACGTTCAGAGAGATTAATTCGGTTAAATAGACATCCTGTATGGGTAAAAAGCTGTAATATTGTACTCACCATTTTTATGAAGATGTGAAGTCAGAGGGTTTTGATTTAGAAGAGGTAAAGGCAAAGTTATCTCTCACAGCAGGGCCTTTATGAGTCCAGTGTAAGAAGTAACTGATGAGCTTCTCCTAGGCGGGGCTATTTATACACTCTTACGCGGCGAAATTGCTGCGGAATATGATTGGCCTACAAGACACGTGGCCCGCTTCTGATTGGTTGAATTCATTTGGAATTTTTTTAAGCAACTTTATTGAGCACATGGAAAACAAGAACAGTGGCGAACAAAAAATCCTGTTCTAAGCGGAATCACCCCACCTAAGAACGTCGGTACTAGCAAAACGTGGTTATTGTTAAGCATGAATAAATAAACGTATAATAATACAACACATTACAAAAAATACTACAGAAGAACGTTTAGCAAAAAGATAATAAGACAAAAAATACAGACATAAACCAACTTTTGACGTTCATTTTTAATTATAATAAATAAATATATATGTATACATATATATATTTTTGTAAGTCGTCATTTTTCAAACATATCTTTCTCCTACCTGATTAATATGGTCATTCTTATTGGTAAATATCATTCATTGTATCATGTGCACAAATGGTAAGCCCTCCTTCTATATTGTTTACAACTGACTCCTAATTATTTTTTCTAATCACTTAAAAAACATCTACAAAAAGAAAGAAAGAATTGTGTGACAATAGCATGTCTACTATTGTTTTAAATCATGCCATTGTTTACCTCCTCTATTTTCTGTTTATGCTTTGTTATAAAGAACTTAATTATGTATTTCTATGTATGATTTTTAAATAAATCTTAATCGGTATTATGCATTATGCAATTTATTTTAGTGGACTACTAGGTCCATAGGGCGCCACTGCACTCCTTCATCACAACATTGCATCTTTACCTTCGCCCTGTTGCTCCATAAAGTATTGTGGGTCAGATTAGCCATACAATATGCTGGTTTCCATACTGCAATATGCAGTAGGACATAATTGTGTTTATGCTTAATGACTTTGACATACTTAATCTGTTTCTGGCATGCCAATTATTACAGTTGTATGGGTAATGGAACCCACAGTAATCTCATTGTGCTGCTTTGTATTCTGTCCAGTTTATTTTCTTTTCTTTTAACTGCTTATTAATAAAGCCATGTAATCATAATCCAGAAATGTCTCTCATCGAAGCCCTGTATATGTGTAATGTTGTGTTTTTTCAAGCTTGGCACTCAAAACCAAAGAAACACCTTACAAAATAAACCACATTCAGTGTCAATAGTATATGTATTTATATAATAGGTTTTCTCATGTGCATTTTCATCAATAAACAAACCAAGATATTTAAATATGCTAACTCCATCCATGGACTTGCTGTGTAGTGGTAACCCCTGGCAATGACCTATTACTTAATTTAAGTGACCAGCAACATTTTGAATCCAAAAGAAAAAACTAATCTTATGGATTATTGCTTTCTGCTTTTCTGATTGCCCATGTGTTTAGGATACACATGGGCAATCCGTGCTTCTGTTTCATCTGTTTTCACACATCACATAAATGTTCCTGTTTTATTTGAGCTAAAAGTAGTTTTAGAGCATCTTCAGTGCAAGCAGCATTACGTCACTTCCTACCCAAATTACGACCCCTCCCACTTGAATGTGAAAACAAAGCATCGTTTCATCATGTCTAAAAGCTGTTTAACAAAACAAAAGATCCAGGATAAGGATTTGCTGTACTTTCTGTCGGAAAAATGGACAGTAAAATAAGCGTCGTTGAGCATTAGGAAAAGATATATAAATCTTATGTATTATTAAAATAAATAATCTAACTCAGAAATGACAGTTTGAGTGTAAACCTGCTGCCTGCCACTCATGCAGACCATATACAGCCTGACCGGACACCTCATTGGCTATGCAGATCAGAAACGTGCTTAAATGCTAACTCATTTCCTGGTTTTGGGATCCTTTCTCCCATTCCTGCAGCACTCTTAAACCAATAGGAATGAAGCTCACGTGACTGTCGGCCAATCACATCCCGCGACTCTTAAACACCAGATGAGAAAGTATAAATGACCCCGCCTAGAAAAATAGCATCAGTTGCTTCTCACACTGGACTCATAAAGGCCCTGCTGCGAGAGCTGACTTTTGCCTCTTTACTCTTTTTAATCCCAAATCAGAACTTCCTAACTTTTTTTAAAAATGGTGAGTGTAAAAATATACGTTTTCTCAACTTATACTGTGTACATGAACGCAGCGACCAAAGTAGTTTAACTAACTTTCTTCTGTAAAGGAGTGGCATAAGCTGTCTGCGTTTTTATTTATTTAATTTCAAACATCTTGTAACGGGTTGGACGTTAACGTGCTCTTCAATAGTTCGTTTTAACTGTAATTTTGGTAAAATATGTGCAATTTGACAGAGCACATTCCACATTGAAGTCAGTTTGTGGTTTTCATGTCTGTACATTGCCCCAGTTGTTGACAGAGGTCGGTGTGCTTTCAGCCTGTCCCATTCCTCTTTTACCCACTGTTTGAAGAGACTGGCCTTTATGAAATTGCAAACACTGGCTTTTCAGACCCTGTTCACTAAAAGCATAATGGGCCCTTTTATATTTAACCTTTGAGGTAGTTAATATATGTTAAATAAGGATCTGTATTTGGTTTCGTTTTAGGGAAAGTATTATCAATACACTGCTTTCTTTCATGTTATTTGTGAATAATTTGCCTCTGATATAAATAGCCTTTTCTGAAGGGGTTGTTTGTTCTTAGGCTCAATGTGTACTTCAATCAGCTGACTTCTGTCATGATGTTCTGGTTCTTAACAAAGGATGCTTTTTTCCTCATTTAAATATTGAAATATCTTTAGAGAAGCCCTCTACATGTGATGAGTTGAGTCTCCTTTGTGAAACTTGGCACAAGTATGCGCCAACCACGCCTTTTTATATATATTTTTTTTTCTTAAGTTATAGTGCCATAACAACTTCCTTTTTTCAACAGCGTGAGTGTATTTCCATCCACGTCGGTCAGGCTGGTGTACAGATTGGCAATGCCTGCTGGGAGCTTTACTGCCTGGAGCATGGGATCCAGCCGGACGGACAGATGCCCAGTGACAAGACAATTGGAGGAGGAGACGACTCCTTTAACACCTTCTTCAGTGAGACTGGAGCTGGAAAGCACGTCCCGAGAGCAGTGTTTGTGGACCTGGAGCCCACTGTCATCGGTAAACTCTCACTACATGCAAGCAAAGATGTTGAGTCTGTTTAGATTTTTCCACCTCTTAGTCAAACCCATACATTTATGATTCTTCCCCTTTTTAGATGAGGTGCGCTCTGGGACCTACCGCCAGCTGTTCCACCCTGAGCAGCTGATCACTGGCAAGGAGGATGCTGCCAACAACTACGCCCGTGGACACTACACCATCGGCAAGGAGATCATTGACCTGGTGATGGACAGGATCCGCAAACTGGTGGGTATATAAATCAGTTTTATTGCCAAGATGGTTGTCACATAAAAGGAATTAAACGTATACTCCAACTCCTGCACCCTTGTTCTGACTACACCCATCTTCAAACTCTGCCTTCATTTGAACCTATACTACACATCTGGAACCATTTTGATTAGTCATGTGCAGCAAATGCAATAGCTTTTTCATGTGACTGCTTTCAACGCAAAGAGAGGGACCATGACTTGATTTACTAAGTTAATAACCACTGTTGTAGAGCTTCCTGAGTGTGTTGCACTCTTAGTACATGGCCCTCAGGCACATTTTCCCTGAGGCCACGAGAAAGCTTTGCCAGGATGATGAACAATGCCTCGCAAGCTTCAAACATTACCATTGTCTCTGACACAACTGGGAAGAAGTTGAACTGTGTTTCCAGATGTTCTTTATACTCTAAACTTTAGCACTTTTCATTCTCTTTGTTTCAGAGTTAATCAAAAAGATGTGTAACGTGTAACTGTATCTCTAATGAGATCATTGTCTCTCCCTCTGTTTTCAGTCTGACCAGTGCACCGGTCTCCAGGGTTTCCTGGTTTTCCACAGCTTCGGTGGTGGCACCGGCTCTGGTTTCACCTCCCTGCTGATGGAGCGTCTGTCCGTCGACTACGGCAAGAAGTCCAAGCTGGAGTTCTCCATCTACCCAGCTCCCCAGGTGTCCACCGCTGTGGTGGAGCCCTACAACGCCATCCTGACCACCCACACCACCCTGGAGCACTCTGACTGTGCCTTCATGGTTGATAACGAGGCCATTTACGATATCTGCCGTAGAAACCTCGATATCGAGCGCCCCTCTTACACCAACCTGAACAGGTTGATCAGTCAGATTGTGTCCTCCATCACTGCCTCCCTTCGCTTTGATGGTGCCCTCAATGTTGATCTGACAGAGTTCCAGACCAACTTGGTGCCCTATCCCCGTATCCACTTCCCTCTGGCCACCTATGCCCCTGTCATCTCTGCTGAGAAAGCTTACCATGAGCAGTTAACCGTGTCAGAAATCACTAATGCCTGCTTTGAGCCAGCCAATCAGCTGGTGAAGTGTGACCCTCGCCACGGTAAATACATGGCCTGCTGCCTTTTGTATCGTGGTGATGTCGTTCCCAAAGATGTGAACGCTGCCATTGCCACCATCAAAACCAAGCGCTCCATCCAGTTCGTAGACTGGTGCCCCACTGGTTTCAAGGTGGGCATCAACTACCAGCCACCCACTGTAGTTCCTGGTGGCGACCTGGCCAAGGTCCAGAGGGCTGTGTGCATGCTGAGCAACACCACTGCTATTGCAGAGGCCTGGGCTCGGCTTGACCACAAGTTTGATCTGATGTACGCTAAGCGTGCCTTTGTGCACTGGTATGTGGGTGAGGGTATGGAGGAGGGAGAGTTCTCTGAGGCCAGAGAGGACATGGCCGCTCTGGAGAAAGATTACGAGGAGGTTGGAGCTGATAGTCTGGGTGACGATGATGAGGAAGGAGAGGAGTATTAGACAGTCAAACATTCCCCTTTATTGATCTCTGTGCCTTTATATCAATGTTGAGAAAATAAAATCTGTGTAACTGAACTTGATGTTTGCTCTCTTGTTGTTTTATACACTCACTGTACTCATAAACTAATGATCTGCCTAAAATACTGAATACAATATATTTAATGGTCACGTCATTCTAAATAGTTTTCATAATGAAGATCTTGCTTATTTTAGTTGCTCATTTACCTAAGAGTTTAAAATCAGAGTTCAACCATGATAAGTATTTAACTGAAGTGGACATACTTGAACAATTAGTCCTTTATTATATATATTCATACTTCTATTTATTATTGATAAAATATTGCAATTTTTTTGTTACTCTACAGATTGAAATTATTAAAACAATGTAAAATAGACAAAAGATGTGTTTAATTCACATGGTGTCATTTAAACTTTAATAACACACAAATGATTGCATATGTCTTTATAATTCAGTATTATAAAATGGGTGATTCTGCATCATGAGGACCTTTTTACTTAAAGTTGGAGCTAAATATGCTGCTTCATAATTTATTTGTTTAAGTTTGTGTTGGCTATTTCTATTTACCTCTTGCTTACCATATTATTATGGCTTTCGACAGAATTGATAACATGTAATATTATCACGAAGGTTCAATAAAGTCTGGACAGCTCTTTTTTTTGTACTTCTAATACAAGCAACATTTTACATTTAAATGTGTGTTTACCTCTGAGGTACTCTGAAAACCCACTGCTACACCAGAATACGAAGGAAAAAGGAAATCAAAATGTTAATGCTAAGTTAAAATGTAACGCTCAGGTGTGTAGGATATGGAACTTGGCCATTACATTAAGATGAATGGTGTTTCTCCTGAGTATTATTTTCCATTGCTCCAAAGCACGACAGAACTCGTGTCTACATTATCGTCGAGCTTCATCGTTAATGTTATCTGTAACACCTGCGAGAAAAATCAAGGTTTTCCTTTAACCAATAGAAAGAAGCTCTTGTGACTTTTGACCAATCAGATCCATCTGCTCTCCCCTCCTTGTTACTTTTGTAGAACATGCCTCTCATAGCCAAACTACTGCTAGCATCTTACACAGCACTCCTTGAAGCTCAGCTGTGAGAGTTAAACCAGTCTCTCTATCCTGATTTCCAGCCCTCTACACATAGCAACAGGAAACATGGTGAGTGTGGAACATAAAAAAAGTTGTATGTGAAATTAAATCTGCCACATAGAGCATGTGTCATTCATTATAATTGCAATCAATTGATATTGATGGCACAAGCTAAGTGTAGAAGTTTTAACATCAGCTTACATTGCCTCCTATGAAAGGTCTACTCACAAAGGTGTGTACCAAAGTTTTAAATGTGACTTTAGTTAAGGGTATCTGTGTGTTTGTAAATCAAGAGGAGCTTTTTAACTTGCGTTTTGGGTCATTCCAGAATTGGAGGACATTTTAGGTCCCCCCCCTCATGTTGAAATTCAAATAATCCATGCCCAAAATACTAAAACATGCACTTGTTGTGTAAAATATACTGGTCCTGAGACAAGATGGACATAAAGTTGTAGAAAAAGTGATTCCAAAATATTATCTAAAATAGGTCAGAAACACCCCCCTAAGTATGTCCCAACTTCTTGGTAATGGATTTGCATGCCAAATATAACATTTAAAATAGGCTATTTTTATCTTTCTAAAATTATTCATCTGTTGATAGATCTCTATTGTATTTGTTAAATCAACCTATTTTAAATATCAGTATTTTTGCACTGAAGGTATGTCCCTCAACATGGGCGCAAACCCTGTTACCCAAACCCTGTTACCCAAACCAATTAACACTTGGCAGAGGAAGTGAAAAAACTGTAAGTCAAATGAAACACAGAAATAACATTATCAAGCCACGTGCTACTGCCATGGGTAGACCAAAGCTCAGTCCTCTCTTTTATTTTTCCTATTTATCGTATTCTTTCAGTCTAGAACAAGTGTGGCACTCTCACCCGCTCAACCCTGTTACTCATATCATCACAATAGGACCAATTACATTCCAAGTTAGCTTTCTTTAGGTTCATAACTAAGTGTGTCCTTGCCTTGAAAGTAGCATTACATTCTGCAGCTAGCATGAATTCCTAAATGATAAAGCTAAAATAAGCATTGATTTGCAACCCTGTTACTGTAATTCAATCAACCAATCGGAAATGACAAACAGTGTTGCGCAATAGTAGTACAATATATTAATTTAGCATAATCTACATGTGTTAAGATTTCCCCAGATTGTGAATTCCCTTTTCTGTTTAAAGTTGATTGCTATTGATTTCAAAGTTCTAGCCCCCATTGAGCGCTGTTGAGACGCCACAAATAAAATATCTAACAGAAACTGTACCATTGAGGCCTGAGCTGGCCAAATCACTTTTTGTGACGCTTTACTACCTGTTTTTATAAAATACATAATAGAAAATAAAGGATTCATGTCAAATTGTCCTCCAACTCTGGAATGACCCTTTTTTTCAGGCTTTTTTTTTTAATCCTTTGCTGACTTTGCAGTGTGCCCAATGACCCAGTTTGTGTATTGGGTATTCTGGTCACACTCCAGCTTTACTGCGTATTTAAGCAGGCCTGGCTGCTACAGTGCCACCCCTGGGTCTCCCAAAGAAATGAAAGATCTCACACTTTAATATGTTGTTTTTAAACATATTATTCTACTGGGTTTAAAAGCTGCATGTGTGTGAACAATATGACCACAGCTCTGTCTTGTAGGTGAACTAAAATGATGTCCCTGTCAAGATATTGAATGTAATAGAATCTCCACATGAAAATATTGTTGGGTGTATGTTTTATTTCTTGTATACTTGCATCAATATCTCACATGCACTATTTAATTTCTCATATCTTAAGTATACTTTGCGTGAAGTACATTGTTAAAGGAGTGTGGGATTTAGGATTTTCATTGCCAACAAGTACGCTGTTGTGCACATGACAATAAAGCCTTTGGATCCTGTTCTGCCTTAATCATATTTTATGCACAGACAATTGGTTATGTGTTTGTCTTGATAAACTGATTCCTTTATGGGTGTAAATAATGTGTGTGTCCCCCCATGCCTTTGGTCATTGTGCTGTCTTTGTGGTGATCTCAAGCATCTTATAGGACATGGGAACACTTAAAGGTGTGTGATATTTACTATAACATTTTACACGTTGCTGTGTTCCTCCAGAGGGAGTGCATCTCTATCCACGTCGGTCAGGCTGGAGTCCAGATGGGCAATTCCTGCTGGGAGCTTTACTGCCTGGAGCATGGGATCCAGCCGGACGGACAGATGCCCACAGACAAGACAGTTGGAGGAGGAGACGACTCGTTCAACACCTTCTTCAGTGAGACTGGAGCTGGAAAGCACGTCCCGAGAGCAGTGTTTGTGGACCTGGAGCCCACTGTCATCGGTAAACTCTCACTACAAGCAAGCAAAGATGTTGAGTCTGTTTAGATTTTTCCACCTCTTAGTCAAACCCATACATTTATGATTCTTCCCCTTTTTCAGATGAGGTGCGCACTGGGACCTACCGCCAGCTGTTCCACCCTGAGCAGCTGATCACTGGCAAGGAGGATGCTGCCAACAACTACGCCCGTGGACACTACACCATCGGCAAGGAGATCATTGACCTGGTGATGGACAGGATCCGCAAACTGGTGGGTATATTAAATTATATAAATCAGTTTTATTGCCAAGATGGTTGTCACATAAAAGGAATTTAAACGTATACTCCAACTCCTGCACCCTTGTTCTGACTACACCCATCTTCAAACTCTGCCTTCATTTGAACCTATACTACACATCTGGAACCATTTTGATTAGTCATGTGCAGCAAATGCAATAGCTTTTTCATGTGACTGCTTTCAACGCAAGAGAGGGACCCTGGCTTGATTACCTAAGTTAATAACCACTGTTGTAGAGCTTCCGGGGTATGTTGCACTCTTAATACATGGCCCTCAGGCACATTTTCCTTGAGGGCCACGAGAAAGCTTTGCCAGGATGATGAACAATGCCTCACAAGCTTCAAACATTACCATTGTCTCTGACACAACTGGGAAGAAGTTGAACTGTGTTTCCAGATGTTCTTTATACTCTAAACTTTAGCACTTTTCATTCTCTTTGTTTCAGAGTTAATCAAAAAGATGTGTAATGTGTAACTGTATCTCTAATGAGATCATTGTCTCTCCCTCTGTTTTCAGTCTGACCAGTGCACCTGGTCTCCAGGGTTTCCTGGTTTTCCACAGCTTCGGTGGTGGCACCGGCTCTGGTTTCACCTCCCTGCTGATGGAGCGTCTGTCCGTCGACTACGGCAAGAAGTCCAAGCTGGAGTTCTCCGTATACCCAGCTCCCCAGGTGTCCACCGCTGTGGTGGAGCCCTACAACTCCATCCTCACCACCCACACCACCCTGGAGCACTCTGACTGCGCCTTCATGGTTGATAACGAGGCCATCTACGATATTTGCCGTAGAAACCTTGATATCGAGCGCCCCTCTTACACCAACCTGAACAGGTTGATCAGTCAGATTGTGTCCTCCATCACTGCCTCCCTTCGCTTTGATGGTGCCCTCAATGTTGATCTGACAGAGTTCCAGACCAACTTGGTGCCCTATCCCCGTATCCACTTCCCTCTGGCCACCTATGCCCCTGTCATCTCTGCTGAGAAAGCTTACCATGAGCAGCTCTCAGTCTCAGAAATTACCAATGCCTGCTTTGAGCCAGCCAATCAGCTGGTGAAGTGTGACCCTCGCCACGGTAAATACATGGCCTGCTGCCTTTTGTATCGTGGTGATGTCGTTCCCAAAGATGTGAACGCTGCCATTGCCACTATCAAAACCAAGCGCTCCATCCAGTTCGTAGACTGGTGCCCCACTGGTTTCAAGGTGGGCATCAACTACCAGCCACCCACTGTAGTTCCTGGTGGAGACCTGGCCAAGGTCCAGAGGGCTGTGTGCATGCTGAGCAACACCACTGCTATTGCAGAGGCCTGGGCTCGGCTTGACCACAAGTTTGATCTGATGTACGCTAAACGTGCCTTTGTGCACTGGTATGTGGGTGAGGGTATGGAGGAGGGAGAGTTCTCTGAGGCCAGAGAGGACATGGCCGCTCTGGAGAAAGATTACGAGGAGGTTGGAGCTGATAGTCTGGGGGAAGATGATGGGGAAGGAGAGGAATATTAGACAGTCAAACATTCCCCTTTATTGATCTCTGTGCCTTTATATCAATGTTGAGAAAATAAAATCTGTTTAACTGAACTTGATGTTTGCTCTCTTGTTATTTTACTCACTGTACTCCTAAACTAATGATCTGCCTAAAATACTGAATACAATATATGTAATGGTCACGTCATTCTAAATAGTTTTCATAATGAAGATCTTGCTTATTTTAGTTACTTGGGAGTGTGGGGTTTAGGCAAGTGTTCGACAGACGTTTTTCAACAGAACTAGCACTGGCAAACTAATCTAAATTACTTTTACAGCATAACATTATTTCAATATATCCTTTTCAGCTTTTAATGTCCATCTGCCCTTCCCTAAATTTACCTAAGAAGCGTTTAAAATCAGAATTCAAAAAAGAAGTGTACATACTTGAACAATTAGTCCTTTATTATATATATTCATACTTCTATTTAGAGTAAAGTATTGCAATTTTTTAGTTACTCGACAGATTGAAATGATTAACACAATGTAAAATATATGATGTGTTGTAGATTAATTCACATGGTGTCATTTAAACTTTAATAACAAGCAAATGATTGCATGTGTCTTTATCATTCAGTGTTATAAAATGGACTATTCTGCACCATGAGCACCTTTTAAAAAAAATAAAATAAAAAAAAAAAACATTTTTAAGCAACAATATTAAAGGTTAAGACAGAATTGATCAAATGTCATATCTCGAAGGTTCAATAAAGTCTGGACAACAACTTTAAGATGAATGGTCTTGTTCCTGAGTATTATTTTCCATTGCTCCAAAGCACGACAGAACTCGTGTCTACATTATCGTCGAGCTTCATCGTTAATGTTATCTGTAACACCTGCAAGAAAAATCAAGGTTTTCCTTTAACCAATAAGAAAGAAGCTCTTGTGACTTTTGACCAATCAGATCCATCTGCTCTCCCCTCCTTGTTGCTTTTGTAGAACATGCCTCTCATAGCCAAACTACTGCTAGCATCTTACACAGCACTCCTTGAAGCTCAGCTGTGAGAGTTAAACCAGTCTCTCTATCCTGATTTCCAGCCCTCTACACATAGCAACAGGAAACATGGTGAGTGTGGAACATCAAAAAAGTTGTATGTGAAATTAAATCTGCCACATAGAGCATGTGTCATTAATTATATTTGCAATCAATTGATATTGATGGCACAAGCTAAGTGTAGAAGTTTTAACATCAGCTTACATTGCCTCCTATGAAAGGTCTACTCACAAAGGTGTACCAACGTTTTAAATGTGACTTTAGTCAAGGTTATCTGTGTGTTTGTTTAATCAAGAGGAGCTTTTTAACTTGCGTTTTTTTTAATCCTTTGCTGACTTTGCAGTGTGCACAATGACCCAGTTTGAGTATTGGGTATTCTGGTCACACTCCAGCTTTACTGCGTATTTAAGCGGGCCTGGCTGCCACAGTGCCACCCCTGGGTCTCCCAAAGAAATGAAAGATCTCGTACTTTATGTTGTTTTTATACATATTATTCTACTGGGTTTAAAAGCTGCATGTGTGTGAACAATATGACCACAGCTCTGTCTTGTAGGTAAACTAAAATGAGGTCCCTGTCAACATATTGAATGTAATAGAATCTCCACATGAAAATATTGTTGGGTGTATGCTTTATTTCATGGATACTTGCATCAATATTTCACTTGTACTATTTAATTTCTCATATCTTAAGTATACTTTGCGTGAAGTACATTGTTAAAGGAGTGTGGGATTTAGGATTTTCATTGCCAACAAGTACGCTGTTGTGCACATGACAATAAAGCCTTTGGATCCTGTTCTGCCTTAATCCTATTTTATGCACAGACAATCGGTTATGTGTTTGTCTTGATAAACTGATTCCTTTCATGGGTGTAAATAAATGTGCAACATGTGTCAACTGACTTGGTCATGATGTTGTATCTGTCCTTCACAAAGGATCCTTTCATTTTAACCCCCCCATGCCTTTGGACATTGTGCTGTCTTTAAAATGTGGTGATCTCAAGCATCTTCTAGTACATGGGAACACTTATAGGTGTGTGATATTGACTATAACATTTTACACGTTGCTGTGTTCCTCCAGAGGGAGTGCATCTCTATCCACGTCGGTCAGGCTGGAGTCCAGATGGGCAATTCCTGCTGGGAGCTTTACTGCCTGGAGCATGGGATCCAGCCGGACGGACAGATGCCCACAGACAAGACAATTGGAGGAGGAGACGACTCCTTCAACACCTTCTTCAGTGAGACTGGAGCTGGAAAGCACGTCCCCAGGGCAGTTTTTTTGGACCTGGAGCCCACTGTCATCGGTAATCTCAGTTAATTAGAATGTCATAGTTTACTCTTTTTGTTTCAGAAAGTCAAACCTTGAAGGAATTTCTGATTTTCAATCCCTTTTTTTTTTAGATGAGGTGCGCACTGGGACGTACCGCCAGCTGTTCCACCCTGAGCAGCTGATCACTGGCAAGGAGGATGCTGCCAACAACTACGCCCGTGGACACTACACCATCGGCAAAGAACTAATTGAAACGGTGATGGACAGGATCCGCAAACTGGTGGGTACATTTAGAGCAGGGTAGTTTCCTTCCTAATAATACTGGAAGCCTAGGACATTGGTTACATTTACCATTTCAAGGAACAAAAATATGAACCTGATTTTGTAGATTGTCATAAAGTCAGAATTAACAGGAAAAAGGTAACGTTCTAAAGATTTTGAGCAAAGTTCCACAGTTTCAGAAAAACTCAGAGTTTTGAGGAAAACATTAATATTTTGAGATTTAGTTTATAAGTCAGAATTTCAGTCCAGATTTTGAGAAAAAAAATCCAGACTTTGAGATTTTCAGAAATCTGAGAAAAAGCAGCATTGTAAACACTGAGTTTTATCAGAGACCATTCTCAGCTACACTGAGTTTTACAGCATCCTCTATTAGTGACTGCAGGATGACAGGACATTTTTTAATAACTCTGTAGAGTCTTGTGGCGTAGATGCTCTGCTATGAGGAGCTACGAGAAGAACCAGAACATATGAGCTGGTCTGACTGCAGACTTGAGCTCATGTGAACAGTTCATAATAACTCTCACTGCAAGGAGGGAGACAAAGGTCGATTGGCAGAAAAGAGTCAGAATTTGTTAAAAAAATAGTCAGAATTTTGAGATTGGGAACCACTTTTGTCACAGGAGACCACCTAGCTTTTATATTTCACTGTCAGATTAGTTCGTAGAATTGTATACTTTTCTTTTATATGCTCAACCTGTTGTGGTGATTGTCTCTCCCTCTGTTTTCAGTCTGACCAGTGCACTGGTCTCCAGGGTTTCCTGGTTTTCCACAGCTTCGGAGGTGGCACCGGCTCTGGTTTCACCTCCCTGCTGATGGAACGTCTGTCCCTCGACTACGGCAAGAAGTCCAAGCTGGAGTTCTCCATCTACCCAGCTCCCCAGGTGTCCACCGCTGTGGTGGAGCCCTACAACGCCATCCTCACCACCCACACCACCCTGGAGCACTCTGACTGTGCCTTCATGGTTGATAACGAGGCCATTTACGATATCTGCCGTAGAAACCTTGATATCGAGCGCCCCTCTTACAGCAACCTGAACAGGTTGATCAGTCAGATTGTGTCCTCCATCACTGCCTCCCTTCGCTTTGATGGTGCCCTCAATGTTGATCTGACAGAGTTCCAGACCAACTTGGTGCCCTATCCCCGAATCCACTTCCCTCTGGCAACCTATGCCCCTGTCATCTCTGCTGAGAAAGCTTACCATGAGCAGTTAACCGTGTCAGAGATCACTAACGCCTGCTTTGAGCCAGCCAATCAGCTGGTGAAGTGTGACCCACGCCACGGTAAATACATGGCCTGCTGCCTTTTGTATCGTGGTGATGTCGTTCCCAAAGATGTGAACGCTGCCATTGCCACCATCAAAACCAAGCGCTCCATCCAGTTCGTAGACTGGTGCCCCACTGGTTTCAAGGTGGGCATCAACTACCAGCCACCCACTGTAGTTCCTGGTGGAGACCTGGCCAAGGTCCAGAGGGCTGTGTGCATGCTGAGCAACACCACTGCTATTGCAGAGGCCTGGGCTCGGCTTGACCACAAGTTTGATCTGATGTACGCTAAGCGTGCCTTTGTGCACTGGTATGTGGGGGAGGGTATGGAGGAGGGAGAGTTCTCTGAGGCCAGAGAGAACATGGCCGCTCTGGAGAAAGATTACGAAGAGGTTGGAGCTGATAGTCTGGGAGATGAGGAGGAGGATGAGGAAGGAGAGGAGTATTAAATAATCTATACTTTAATTGACCCTAAAAATAAAGATTGTTAATTGACAGTACTATTGTTTGCTCTCTTATTTACAAAACTCCACAGGGCACATCGAGCAATTACGATTGGTTTTTTTTTCACTTGTGTTTAAAGCATTCTGTAATCTCTGGTAATATAATGTCACGTTAATAAATTAAAATGTATTCAAGCCTCTTTTTTTTTATTAACCTAGTATGTTTTGTTTTGTGGAGAACTCAACTGGGACTGCAATATATCATAGTGCTTATATATCTTTTTTGAATGTTATACAATTTTACCAGTTAATCTATTTCATTAAAGCTGTTGAGCTTATCAAATAAAACAAGTAAACTGGTGTGTGTATATTAACTATAGATAAAAGAGCATTTTAGAAAAACATTTAATGTCAATGATGCTTGGAGCTCAAATGTCAAACTACTGTTTGTTTTTTCCCTTTGTCCTGCGTAGCATAAATGAATTAGGCTGCAGGCTGGAATTGTTCAATATTTTCTTACAGACCCAGTTACCACACCTACTTTTGACCTAGATTTTCACATAACTCTGCCACTAGGGGTCTCCAGATAACTGGAAACATGAGTTCTGAAGAGCCTTTCACTTCCACACTGTCCTCTTAAATTGCAAACCATTAATTAACTCTGAAATAAGTCTTTGAACACAAACCTCACCATTATGTTTATCTAAATTAAGCTGGGATCAGTGGTAGTGTGCATTCATTTAGGGGAATCTTGAAAGTATTGCAAATCTTGCAGTAGCTTGTTGGTGACCACGAATGCTTTATTCTAAGTTTGATAGATACAAATAATTGCACAAAGCTACGTAATCATGAAGTAAAATGTATAGCAATAAATATAAAAATAAATCAGCAGAATTTACCAGCCCAAAAATAATGGCAATAATGGTGAAATGTAAATGTTCACAAGCCAGTGGACAACACTTCTAATGTTACACCATGGTAACTTGTTTTGTAAGAAACATCCTGAAAGAGATAAGTGAAATATGAAAAACAATACAAAGACACATGTACTTTTCCCAAGTTTATTTACACTCCATAAACCATCCTATGACTATTTTTGCAACTACAGTGACACATTTGGAATAGAAACACGATACATTTCTAGTACAAAGGCAAGATTTTGGGCTTCTGTATGTTGGTAAGGAATGAAACTTTCAAGGGGGTTTAATTTTTAGGCCTATTCTTCTCCCTCTTCCTCTCCCTCACCCTCAATGGAGTCAACTCCAACCTCCTCGTAATCTTTCTCCAGAGCGGCCATGTCCTCTCTGGCCTCAGAGAACTCTCCCTCCTCCATACCCTCACCCACATACCAGTGCACAAAGGCACGCTTAGCGTACATCAGATCAAACTTGTGGTCAAGCCGAGCCCAGGCCTCTGCAATAGCAGTGGTGTTGCTCAGCATGCACACAGCCCTCTGGACCTTGGCCAGGTCTCCACCAGGAACTACAGTGGGTGGCTGGTAGTTGATGCCCACTTGAAACCAGTGGGGCACCAGTCCACAAACTGGATGGAGCGCTTGGTTTTGATGGTGGCAATGGCAGCGTTCACATCTTTGGGAACGACATCACCACGATACAAAAGGCAGCAGGCCATGTATTTACCGTGGCGTGGGTCACACTTCACCAGCTGATTGGCTGGCTCAAAGCAGGCATTGGTGATTTCTGACACGGTTAACTGCTCATGGTAAGCTTTCTCAGCAGAGATGACAGGGGCATAGGTGGCCAGAGGGAAGTGGATACGGGGATAGGGCACCAAGTTGGTCTGGAACTCTGTCAGATCAACATTGAGGGCACCATCAAAGCGAAGGGAGGCAGTGATGGAGGACACAATCTGACTGATCAACCTGTTCAGGTTGGTGTAAGAGGGGCGCTCGATATCGAGGTTTCTACGGCAGATATCATAAATGGCCTCGTTATCAACCATGAAGGCGCAGTCAGAGTGCTCCAGGGTGGTGTGGGTGGTCAGGATGGAGTTGTAGGGCTCCACCACAGCGGTGGACACCTGGGGAGCTGGATAGATGGAGAACTCCAGCTTGGACTTCTTGCCGTAGTCGACGGACAGACGCTCCATCAGCAGGGAGGTGAAACCAGAGCCGGTGCCACCTCCGAAGCTGTGGAAAACCAGGAAACCCTGGAGACCGGTGCACTGGTCAGACTGAAAACAGAGGGTGAGACAATGATCACATTAGAGATACAGTTATGCAATTTAGTTTGTAATCAATATTAAGAATAAAACCCTTTGCTTATTTATATACCCACCAGTTTGCGGATCCGGTCCAGCACCAGGTCAATGATCTCCTTGCCGATGGTGTAGTGTCCACGTGCGTAGTTGTTGGCAGCATCCTCCTTGCCAGTGATCAGCTGCTCAGGGTGGAACAGCTGGCGGTAGATCCCAGTGCGTACCTCATCTAAAAAGATCAAAACAGACATTGAGTCATTTTGGCTAACAATTTACGCTTTTAACTTGCCTAAATCAATTTCAGCCCCAGTGATGACACACTTACCAATAACAGTGGGCTCCAGGTCCACAAACACTGCCCTGGGGACGTGCTTTCCAGCTCCAGTCTCACTGAAGAAGGTGTTGAAGGAGTCGTCTCCTCCTCCCAGAGTCTTGTCACTGGGCATCTGTCCGTCCGGCTGGATCCCATGCTCCAGGCAGTAAAGCTCCCAGCAGGCATTGCCAATCTGGACTCCAGCCTGACCGACGTGGATAGAGATGCACTCACGCTGTAGGACAGAGAAAGAAGATTTGGATTACAGAATTTATTTCATCTTAAATCTTGCACTTAAAAAGAGCATTTTTTAAGAATACATTTTCACAAACTGCTTTAATTTTTAATTAAAAGAGCCAGGCACACATAAGTGATGTAGCTAGACTTCCTACCAGTGAGCCATTCAAACCAGGCAGCCAAGTTATTCAACAACAGAACGTTTTTTTGGTCAGACAGCAAACTGCAAAATGGCAGCGCACGAGAGGCTGTTTCAATCCATTCTCCCCATCCTGCATGACAAGCATTTACTGTCCCTGTGACAGCATGTCTGTTTTGAGGTTCAGTCTACAATTAATTTTACAGGATAACAAGCATTTTCAATGTTTCACTGCTCCCACACAGAACAGGTGCATTGCATGCAGAATGACTGAAAGAGAGAGGATTATGTAGGTCAGGCATGTTGCAGAGTGCTGTCCCTTTAAACAAAATTAAAACGGCGTACTCATCCACTGGAAATGGAAGTCTCCCACACATTTTCAGATATTTTTTTACAGAAAATATGAAACAAGAGATGCTTTTTATTTGATCTACATGATATTTTCACTGGGATGTATAATTTAACAAAGAAAATACAATCATCTTTAGAGCAAGGTGCATCCAATTGTATTTTTTATAAAAAGGAAAAAAGGTCTTAAAATCTAAATTACAAACTACTAAAAGTATATTTGCAAAACTAGTGAAGCTGAGGATTAGATATTGGCTTGCACTGCAAAAATGCATGAGGCTACATTTTCATCAAGCATTTGAAAGATAGCTACAGCTTCATTTGCATAGCAGGAGCCATATTGACTATCGCACAATATACAGCCATCACCCACTACAGCAAAGGGGAAGAAAGGGTGACGTCATATACATATTTTACGATTTACATCCTTTTCTCTGATAAACGTGCACTCTCAACCATTACCAATGAAAATAAAATACCTAAAAGGATACTCACCATGATTGCTCGTCTTTATTATGCAATGTAATGAGACAAGCCTGAGGAGTGTGGTCTCTGTGTCTGTGTCTGAAAAGGATCTGCTGCTGGACCACTCGCACTCTGCCTCTATAGGAGAGCAGGTGAAGTGCGCCAAAAAATGAAAACTCCTCCTCCTCCTGCCGCAGTAACCATTTCACATCCAAAGCAAATAAGATGACGTGAATTCCTTTAATGGAAAATAAACCTCGGACACAAATAATCAATACATTTTCAAATGTCACAGCATCATGTGCCAGTTACAGCATTTTAGTTCGCTGTCTGGATGTGAAACAGTTACTGCGGCAGAAAAAGGAGGGGTTTTCATTTGTTGGCGCAATTCACCTGTTCTCCTGCAGAGGCAGAGTATTTAGTTTGGTGCATCACCAGATCTGCCTCAGACACTGCACCCCTCAGACGCACACACTGCTCCGGCTTGTCTCATTACATTGCATAATATTGACAAGCAATCATGGTAAGTGTATATTTATTATTTATTTATTGTCTGTGAATAGAAGAGGAGTAAAGGATATAGTTCTCTGTCGCCATCCTCTGCACTCTACTGTAGTTAATTAGGGTTGTGCATTGTTAATATGGCTGCTTCGAGACAACAAAAAAGATGCATGCATAATAGAAATTCTTCATTCCTGCAGTGCAATCCTACCTGCTTGTTCTTATAAAACCTGTTTTTGCTTTAATTTTCATGAAGCGTTTTTGTTCAATTATACATCCCTCCTGTAGAAATAAAAACAGCTCTAAAATAATTATTTTTTGTCTGTAAAACAACTGTAAATTAAAGGGAGGCTGCTATTCCCAGTGGATGATTTAAACACAGTCGCATTTAAAGTAAAATAAATGAACACACTGCAACACGTCTGACTTAAATCATCGCGTCTCTTTCTCATTCTTTCTCTCGCGGTAAATCTGCACCTAATATACAAGGTCCTGTAGGTGTTTCCCAAACGGGGCGGGGTACGGGAACCCCTAGGGTTACTTCAGGGTATTGCAGGGGGTAGGTAGAAAGATTAAGGATTGCAATATACTGTATTTTCACACCAAGAAACATTTTTAAATAAATATTTTTCATAAGCCTGATGTCCTGCCCCTAAGCTTATGAAAGACAAGCAAGCCCCAGTGTCTCAATAAAAGCTGTAGTCTTAACAAAAGATGTTTAAATTGCTCGAAGTGAGTCTCAATATTATTCATTTATCACTGACAATAAGTGTAAATGTCAAGTTTAAATGCATTTGTATTGTGGGTGAGTTATACAAGTGATTTTTATTTAAGGAGCAGTTGGGTTGAAAACGATTACAAAGGGTTTAACACAAGAACAAATGTATGCAATGGGGATATATAGAATGACGACCAGCTCAAGGTGTAAACAAGACAAAGCGGTTGGGAACCACAAGGGATCAGCAAGTGTCAAAAATTGCAATGTGTTACTGTAAAATGAATTATAGACAACAGATTTTATATTATTAAAAATTGTACAGGCGTTTTCATGCATGGTGTGGATAATTAATTGAAACCGGTCTCCGATGCACTGCCATTTTGCAGTTAATCTTTTTAAGGCAATCACAATGAAATATATGTATTAGGCAAGTTACAGTTTTCCAAAAATGAAATCAGTTGCACAATTTCATTTTTTTAAAAGATATACAGTTTTTCAAATTGAATAAATTATGTAATCCAAATCTTCCCTCTCCGCCCTACAGCGTGAGTGCATCTCTATCCACGTCGGTCAGGCTGGAGTCCAGATTGGCAATGCCTGCTGGGAGCTTTACTGCCTGGAACATGGGATCCAGCCTGACGGACAGATGCCCAGTGACAAGACTCTGGGAGGAGGAGACGACTCGTTCAACACCTTCTTCAGTGAGACTGGAGCTGGAAAGCACGTCCCCAGGGCAGTGTTTGTGGACCTGGAGCCCACAGTCATCGGTAATTTATAATAAATATAAATTACAAAAACATCATAGTTGCTGCTTGTGTGTGGGGTTTTTAATCAGTCAGTTAAACTCTCCTTATTCCCCATAGATGAGGTGCGCACTGGGACCTACCGCCAGCTGTTCCACCCTGAGCAGCTGATCACTGGCAAGGAGGATGCTGCCAACAACTACGCCCGTGGACACTACACCATCGGCAAGGAGATCATTGACATCGTGCTGGACCGGATCCGCAAACTGGTGGGTAACTTTACAATTAGAGAGAAACATTTCGAAACAAATTCAAAATATCAAATTGAATTGTTGAATTTTTATCTCTTATTTGTTTCTCCCTATCTCCAGGCTGACCAGTGCACCGGTCTCCAGGGTTTCCTGGTTTTCCACAGCTTTGGTGGTGGCACCGGCTCTGGTTTCACCTCCCTGCTGATGGAGCGTCTGTCCGTCGACTACGGCAAGAAGTCCAAGCTGGAGTTCTCCATCTACCCAGCTCCCCAGGTGTCCACCGCTGTGGTGGAGCCCTACAACTCCATCCTGACCACCCACACCACCCTGGAGCACTCTGACTGTGCCTTCATGGTTGATAACGAGGCCATTTACGATATCTGCCGTAGAAACCTCGATATCGAGCGCCCCTCTTACACCAACCTGAACAGGTTGATCAGTCAGATTGTGTCCTCCATCACTGCCTCCCTTCGCTTTGATGGCGCCCTCAATGTTGATCTGACAGAGTTCCAGACCAACTTGGTGCCCTATCCCCGTATCCACTTCCCTCTGGCCACCTATGCCCCTGTCATCTCTGCTGAGAAAGCTTACCATGAGCAGTTAACCGTGTCAGAAATCACAAATGCTTGCTTTGAGCCAGCCAATCAGATGGTGAAGTGTGACCCACGCCACGGTAAATACATGGCCTGCTGCCTTTTGTATCGTGGTGATGTCGTTCCCAAAGATGTGAACGCTGCCATTGCCACCATCAAAACCAAGCGCTCCATCCAGTTCGTGGACTGGTGCCCCACTGGTTTCAAGGTGGGCATCAACTACCAGCCACCCACTGTAGTTCCTGGTGGAGACCTGGCCAAGGTCCAGAGGGCTGTGTGCATGCTGAGCAACACCACTGCTATTGCAGAGGCCTGGGCTCGGCTTGACCACAAGTTTGATCTGATGTACGCTAAGCGTGCCTTTGTGCACTGGTATGTGGGGGAGGGTATGGAGGAGGGAGAGTTCTCTGAGGCCAGAGAGGACATGGCTGCTCTGGAGAAAGATTACGAGGAAGTTGGAGTTGACTCCATTGAGGGTGAGGGAGAGGAAGAGGGAGAGGAATATTGAGGGACAAAAAGGCATTAGTTAACATGATTCAATTGATTCTAAAAATAAATGTTTAACTATCAATTACAAGTTTGGCTGTTCAGAGTTAGCGATCCTGAAAAATCTGTTGACTCTGTTCTTAATAAATTTCCTACAACATATGAAGTTGTTTGTGTTGTTTCTTTGTTTTCTTTTGGTGTTTAGAATTAAAAAACGTTTACATTGGAGTTTTTTCAATTTTATATGATCAGATAAGGGAATTAGATTTACGGAATGCACACCTCACTTTGGTTAAATTGTACTTTGAAATCGGTTAGAGTTTTAGGTAAATCTATGGTCATTCAATTTGTGCTGAATGGTCTGTTTTTGTTACAACAGGGCCATATAATAATTAGTGTATGCCACAACCTATCTATAAATAAAAGGCTCATTTTAAGCTAAACCCAACAATTCTTAGTTTCAGCAGTTTATACAATGTAATCTACTAAAACTATTCCCCCCTAATCCTTTATAACTAAACTAAAAGGTGTATTTTTATTAAATGTAATATTTTCAGTAGCATGTGCCCACTCCAGTTAACGCCAACAGTCCTTACTCACCTTGGCATGTAAGACAACCATCAGATTCTCACATTTTATTGAAGCATTGCACCCGGCATTCCTGTTATTTTTGGTATTGTTATGACCTGGCTCAAAAGGCCACAACAAAGGAAAGACACACCATGTCAATGGTTAATAAAAGATGTTTATTTCATTCAAATTAAAGAAGTGCAAAATGAACAAAGCATGAGGTGTGGACGTCAGTGGAATCAGTAGTGTAAATGCAGGGTGAGGGTTGTGTGGACGTGTATGTGTGAGGGTGCTGAGGTGCACAAAATAAAGCAACTAAAGTAAAACAGCATACTCAACCAAACCGGGTGCCTTTAGGAAAGAGCAGAGAGAGACAGAGAGGAGCGGAGAGGCTTTAAGTTACTGCAGGGCACCGGACCCAGGTGCCCTGAGTTACTGCAATCAAGGCTGGACACAGCACAGCCACACCCTCTCCAGATGAACCCACAGGGGCTTCACAGGTATTCTGTCCACTCCTAAAGCCAAAGTCACTGACTAGTACCTTAACTTCTTACCTACTACAGTTTGTCACCAGACTTCCTCCCTCAGTTGGGGATTTTCCACAAAGCTGCTTAATTCCTTTCATTACCAGGCCTCCCCTGAGACTTTGTGTTTGAACCCTAATCCCCCACTTAACCTCTTGGAATATTGCAGTGTTGTTTCTGTTAGATTTTCATCCTACTTCCACCCACAGAACAAGAGCAAAATCAAGAGGAAGAATCAAAAAATAAAGATGGCCCTGCATAGCCTCTCATTCTGCAACCCTTTATTCTGGTCCAAACAACCATGCTGGGATGAATACGACACGACATTTAGAGGCGCTAATTGGTGTCGAAGCCCTTTGCTTCACCACGCCCCGGGTCAGAGGGCCTGCTTTCCTCCATAAACCTGTCAATAAAAGTGGAGTCGACGACGTTTGTGGAGCTTGTGGGTCCATTTGCTCGTGGTCATCAACCTTGCTTCAGTATGCAAACACCTCCCTTGTTCATGAGAGTCCTTTCAACTGTATATGTCTATTTTCTTGCCTGATTACCAATTGTAAGATTGATTCCTATTCCTATGTTTTGTATGCATTATCTGCAAGCCTGCCTGCCTCTATACCCACCTGCCTTGTTATACGATGCCATACAAAGCATGATACTGAAAACATGCTGGTGACATATTTTGAGACCAAATTAGAGAAATATTCTTCTCTTATTCTTTTTCAATTTGGGCCTAATTAAAGACTATAAAAACCTCTACTCCAAAAAGCAGGAGACATAGTGACGGACGCTCTACTTAACTCACTCAAGCTTCCTAAAATTACAACAGAACTGAATTCAACTCTGAAAGCTAATATAACAGCGGATGAAATAGAGGCCGCAATAAGACTCAAAACAAATAAATCCCCAGACGGGTTTACCGCTGAATGGTAGAAAACCTTTAAGGACTTGTTGTCACCGCCCTTACTAAATGCATTTAACTGGGTACTGCTAAATTGGGGAATTCCACCATCGTGGCGGGAAGCAGTTGTTTCAGTTTTACCCAAGGGAGGGAAGGACAGATTGAACTGCTCCAATTACAGGCCAATCAGCCTAATAAACCAGGATTACAAGCTGTTTGCCTCCACATTAGCTAGGAGGTTGGAGACTTTTCTCCCAGATATTATAAATCTAGACAGGTCTTATTAGACAGAGGCAAACCCGTGATAAGGAGTGGGTAAGACTGTTTTTATTGGCAGGCTAGCAGAAACCGTTGACTTGCGCTAGACTAACACCAGCGAACTCTGCAACTAGAAGGACTGGATGAAAGGTGTTGAAAACGGTCTCCACTGATAAATAGCACACTGGCTAAACTGGAAATGAGGTCCTATGTCCAAAATTCTGAACTACCCCGTTAAGACAATAGAAACACCATGCAAAAGACAAACGGCAAAGATTAGGATTAATGGCTCATAAACTAACTCCTTTGAATTAGAACAGGGTTGTAGGCAGGGATGTCCCATGTCCCCACTTCTCTTCGCCATTTTTATAGAGCCGTTAAGCCAGTGGCCAAAACAGAGTGAGGAAATACAGGGAATTACAATAACAATAGCCTTGTTCGCGGATGATATTTTAATATACCTTGGGTGCCCTGGCTCTTCCCTCCCATGTTTATTAGCAACCTTAACAGGATGTGGATGTTTATCTAGGTATCGACTAAATACCCAGAAATCACACCCCCTAGTTAACCCATCAGAGATTTGTTTACAGTTGAATGGGATGCTGAAACCATGAGGTATAAGTGAATATCCCCAAACATATTGACAAAATAATATCGCTGAATTATGACCCCCTAATTACCAAAATTAGGTCTGATCTGTCCTGATGGATGTTTCCTCAGTTTAGCACAGAGGGTGGAAGCTATAAAGATGAACGTTCTCCCAAGACTCTTTTATTTTTATCAATCCATCCCGGCTGAACTGCCGAACGGACATTTTCTAAATCTGGACAGGGCAATTTTTAGACTTATCTGGCTGGGAAAAAATCCTCGGATTAGGTTCAAGACCCTCCAGCCAGAGGTCATGTGGTCAGAAAAAGGCGAATCATTATCAGGTGTTCTGGCAGTGTCCTGTGCTGCTGAACTTCTGGAAACAAATCAAGTCCTTTATGGAAAAGATACCTGGGGTCATGATCCCATTTAACTTTGATATGCTATACCTGGGCTTGAGACCAGACACCGCCAAGGGATATAAAGCAAATATAGGTTCAATATCAGTGGCTTACCGTGGGGGTTTAGATAGGGCCTTCAGTAAAGAATTGAAAAGCACATACATACATATTGAATGTCTTTGTTCCGGCCAAAGCAAGAAAGTCCTCTGCTATTACACTTGTGTCATTGTGCAGTGTGCAGGTCACTCTAAAATGACGAGAATAGTAACATACTGACCCGTCACTTATAAACAAAGTCCATGCGTCTGTCTTTTTTGAGAAAGCGCTCAATCACCACATCATGTACAGTGGGGCAAAAAAGTATTTAGTCAGCCACCAATTGTGCAAGTTCTCCCATTTAAAAAGATGAGAGAGGCCTGTAATTTCTATCATAGGTATACCTCAACTATGAGAGACAAAATGAGAAAAGAAAATCCAGGAAATCACATTGTAGGATTTTTAAAGAATTTATTTTCAAATGATTGTGGAAAATAAGTATTTGGTCAATAACAAAAGTTCATCTCAATACTTTGTTATATACCCTTTGTTGGCAATGACAGAGGTCAAACGTTTTCTGTAAGTCTTCACAAGGTTTTCACACACTGTTGCTGGTATTTTGGCCCATTCCTCCATGCAGATCTCCTCTAAAGCAGTGATGTTTTGGGGCTGTCGCTGGGCAACACGGACTCCCTCCAAAGATTTTCTATGGGGTTGAGATCTGGAGACTGGCTAGGCCACTCCAGGACCTTGAAATGCTTCTTACGAAGCCACTCCTTCGTTGCCCTGGCGGTGTGTTTGGGATCATTGTCATGCTGAAAGACCCAGCCACGCTTCATCTTCAGTGCCCTTGCTGATGGAAGGAGGTTTTCACTCAAAATCTCACGATACATGGCCCCATTCATTCTTTCCTTTACACGGATCAGTCGTCCTGGTCCCTTTGCAGAAAAACAGCATGATGTTTCCACCCCCATGCTTCACAGTAGGTATGGTGTTCTTTGGATGCAACTCTGCATTCTTTCTCCTCCAAACACGACGAGTTGAGTTTTTACCAAAAAGTTCTATTTTGGTTTCATCTGACCATATGACATTCTCCCAATCCTCTTCTGGATCATCCAAATGCCCTCTAGCAAACTTCAGACGGGCCTGGACATGTACTGGCTTAAGCAGGGGGACACGTCTGGAACTGCAGGATTTAAGTCCCTAGGTCCCCCCGTGTGGTTCTGGCATTTTTGCTCACCGTTCTTGTGATCATTTTGACCCCACGGGGTGAGATCTTGCGTGGAGCCCCAGATCGAGGGAGATTAGCAGTGGTCTTGTATGTCTTCCATTTTCTAATAATTGCTCCCACAGTTGATTTCTTCACACCAAGCTGCTTACCTATTGCAGATTCAGTTTTCCCAGCCTGGTGCAGGTCTACAATGTTGTCTCTGGTCTCCTTTGACAGCTCTTTGGTCTTGGCCATAGTGGAGTTTGGAGTATGACTGTTTGAGGTTGTGGACAGGTGTCTTTTATACTGATAACGAGTTCAAAAAGGTGCCATTAATACAGGTAACGAGTGGAGGACAGAAGAGCCTCTTAAAGAAGAAGTTACAGGTCTGTGAGAGCCAGAAATCTTGCTTGTTTGTAGGTGACCAAATACTTATTTTACCGAGGAATTTACCAATTAATTCATTAAAAATCCTACAATGTGATTTCCTGGATTTTTTTTTCTCATTCTGTCTCTCATAGTTGAGGTGTATCTATGATGAAAATTACAGGCATCTCTCATCTTTTTAAATGGGAGAACTGGCACAATTGGTGGCTGACTAAATACTTTTTGCCCCACTGTAGATGACCTTTTTGCTCCAGTTGATTGAGCAGCCCTTTCTCAATGGAGAGAGATGCCAAAGAAGACAGTCTTACTTGTCCAGTTGTTTTACTTCCATAGCTTTAAAGCCGAAAACAAGCACTCCACAGAGGCTGTAGACACTGGGATAGTTAGGATCAGGCATGTGAGTGCATACAGTTCTGCCATACTGTCTGCAAGGCCTGTCCTCCACAAAAAAGTCAGGAGATCACCTATACTATTGATCTTCCTTTTTTAATTATTTCGCTTTTTTCTCCAGTCTGAGTAGACTGGCAATAAGATTTGCTTCGGCACTGGCAGCAGCAGCCATATTTGTCTCGCTCTATCTATGAAGGAAGTTCAGGTCAGAAGTTTAGGGTAGCTCAGGACACTGTTAGGCACAGGGGGCGTGCTGTCATTGAACATCAAAATCTGATTGGCTGATGAATCTGTCACTAATGCTTATTACAAATCAAATGTGTTCGCATCAACAAAAGGCTAGCAGTGTTTGTGCTGGCCCCCGCCAACTTAAAGGTGCCATAGAAAGCATCTATCTGGTAATTTAATTGTTCTCTGATGTCTACAAAGGTATATAACTTTGGTTGATCCAAAAAATGTCCAGATGCGGTTTTAAAGGCCCATTTACAGCCCTATGATTTGGTTCTAGAATGAAACAAGCTGAATGGCCTTATTTGGGAGCTCATTTAAATAATGATGACGAGCTCTGCTCTGATTGGCTGGTTTACAAGGAGCAATCCATGGCTGCCTCAGAGCCCACAGAAGTAAGTGAAGTTCTTGAAACTGTGAGAGATGAACCATCGAGGCTATTGGCATCCAACCTTACATGTTTGAGCCTTTATCGGAGGAGGAAACCGAGGAATTTGAAGAACAGCCAGTTGGTCGGAGATTGGAGAGAGACGTTACGGAGTGGTAAGTGTTAGCGTTAGTGTTTCCAGCAGCTGGTGTATGCAAATGTTGGGGCTGGACTACTGTGTGTTACCTCACACACAGGGGTTGTTGTAATTGTCGTTTTACCGCTGTGATATGCATATTCATGATTTGCACATGAAGGAGGAAACAATGGTATTTGAGGTTCACGGTACGTCAGTTCAATGTAACGAACTCTCCTTATTCAACTATGCCAAGGTTTTCCATTCTATGGCACCTTAAAATTACCTGTGAGGTGTTTAAGTGGTTTTTTGATGCAGGAAAATCCATAGTCTCAACAAATTTACAACAACTGATTATTATTATTTTAATATTAATTTCACCTTTTGCATATGGAGAGTTGAAAGCAGGTTCTGCTGTATGCTGTCTATGACCTGTATTCCTAATAAACATTTGAATAACAAGAATAACAGCCATAATTCAAACTGATTGTAGATTTAACTACAACACTTATTAAAGATGTGTTTATATTAAACAAAAAAAGGGACACAGACAACTTCATATATTTCAGGAAATTTATTAGAGAGCAGAACAGACACTTTTTGCATCACTAACAGCCAAACTCTGATTTGTAAAAAAAACATTTCTTTTTGAGTTGCCTTCAATTATAAGCAATTGTTTCCTGACTAACTAGTGCATAACGTCCCTTTTTAATACTTATCTTCCTCACCCTTGAACACTTAAACACCAACTTAACAACATGATTTTGTCCCCCCTGGCCTTTCCTATCACATCAAATTGACATCCACCTTTCTTTTTGGAATGTATTTAAGGACGAACCAACTTCATGATATTTAACTAGTTATTTTTCATTCTTTAATATTCCTCTCCCTCATCCTCTCCATCACCCTCAATGGAGTCGACTCCAACCTCCTCGTAATCTTTCTCCAGAGCAGCCATGTCCTCTCTGGCCTCAGAGAACTCTCCCTCCTCCATACCCTCCCCCACATACCAGTGCACAAAGGCACGCTTAGCGTACATCAGATCAAACTTGTGGTCAAGCCGAGCCCAGGCCTCTGCAATAGCAGTGGTGTTGCTCAGCATGCACACAGCCCTCTGGACCTTGGCCAGGTCTCCACCAGGAACGACAGTGGGTGGCTGGTAGTTGATGCCCACCTTGAAACCAGTGGGGCACCAGTCCACAAACTGGATGGTGCGCTTTGTTTTGATGGTGGCAATGGCAGCGTTCACATCTTTGGGCACCACATCACCACGATACAAAAGGCAGCAGGCCATGTATTTACCGTGGCGTGGGTCACACTTCACCAGCTGATTGGCTGGCTCAAAGCAGGAATTGGTGATTTCTGAGACTGAGAGCTGCTCATGGTAAGCTTTCTCAGCAGAGATGACAGGGGCATAGGTGGCCAGAGGGAAGTGGATACGGGGATAGGGCACCAAGTTGGTCTGGAACTCTGTCAGATCAACATTGAGAGCACCATCAAAACGAAGGGAGGCAGTGATGGAGGACACAATCTGACTGATCAACCTGTTCAGGTTGGTGTAAGAGGGGCGCTCGATATCAAGGTTTCTACGGCAGATATCGTAAATGGCCTCGTTATCAACCATGAAGGCACAGTCGGAGTGCTCCAGGGTGGTGTGGGTGGTCAGGATGGAGTTGTAGGGCTCCACCACAGCGGTGGACACCTGGGGAGCTGGGTAGATGGAGAACTCCAGCTTGGACTTCTTGCCGTAGTCGACGGACAGACGCTCCATCAGCAGGGAGGTGAAACCAGAGCCGGTGCCACCACCGAAGCTGTGGAAAACCAGGAAACCCTGGAGACCGGTGCACTGGTCAGCCTGGAGTGAGAGAGAGAGAGAGAAAAATATATAAGATAAAACACATTATCCCTTAATGTATTATTTTGTCATCAATATTTGGAATAGATCCGTCCCGTTGTAAAGTTACCCACCAGTTTGCGGATCCGGTCCAGCACCAGGTCAATGATCTCCTTGCCGATGGTGTAGTGTCCACGGGCGTAGTTGTTGGCAGCATCCTCCTTGCCAGTGATCAGCTGCTCAGGGTGGAACAGCTGGCGGTAGGTACCTGTGCGCACCTCATCTGAAGAAAACAATTTGTTTAGAAATGGATAGAAAGTGTTAGACTTTTAAAAAATGAGGGCTAACTGTGGCACAAATATTTATTATAAATTACCGATGACAGTGGGCTCCAGGTCCACAAACACTGCTCTGGGGACGTGCTTTCCAGCTCCAGTCTCACTGAAGAAGGTGTTAAAGGAGTCGTCTCCTCCTCCAATTGTCTTGTCACTGGGCATCTGTCCGTCCGGCTGGATCCCATGCTCCAGGCAGTAAAGCTCCCAGCAGGCATTGCCAATCTGGACTCCAGCCTGACCGACGTGGATAGAGATGCACTCACGCTGTAGGACAGAGAAAGAAGATTTGGATTACAGAATTTATTTAATCTCAAACCTTGCAATTTGAACACTTTTTTAAGAAGAAAGGTTCACAACTTCTTTCAGAGTAAAAGGGGTTATGTGTATGCTTTGTTTTAAATCGATAGATTTTTAGAGGCATTGTTTTTAGAGCGATAAAAAATTGGGAAACATCCTTTTTTCCAGCAGCAGTGTCAAGCCTTACGCAAGAAAATCAATGTTTAAAAGAAACATAACATGGAAATATAATCCAATGTACATTAGCTGCA
The DNA here is from genome assembly GCF_036324505.1 of Eleginops maclovinus. Classification (NCBI taxonomy): domain Eukaryota; kingdom Metazoa; phylum Chordata; class Actinopteri; order Perciformes; family Eleginopidae; genus Eleginops; species Eleginops maclovinus. Next base: position 23,415,505 of record NC_086349.1, on the reverse strand, counting down.
AGTATATACACACATTCACAATAGAAAACACATATATCCCTAGAGTATCTCAATAATACACGAAATATGAAATACATTGAGTACAACATACAGTCTCACTAGGCTACAGAAATATACTACAGACACAAAAGGGCATTTGATTAAATATACATTAGAACTAAGTAAGCAAATTATTCTGGGTTATGGAAAAGGAGACATTTAGCAACAACCACATAATGGAGGTGAAAGCAACGTAATCCATTTTCGCTATACCGACAGGCTCTGGGTGTGGAGCATCTGAAGACAAGCCTGCAGATCGATTACAATAAATGACCCTGTAACGAGTAGCCTAGTGCTGACAGGGGCTTGAATTGAACCCAGCCCAGCAGCCTTCATTATTCATTCTGTCCACATAGCAGTCAGATGAAAACCTCTTTTGTTCAGTCTGCCCGTCACGTAACGTTAGCTGGCTGTTCACCCATCCAGAGCACATCCCTTTACTAAAGCTCATATTAAATAATACGTTATATTTGATCTTTTTAATAAAGAAATTCCTTTTTTCCACGTCGAGCCTTTTCCCACTTTCTATGATAGACTTGTACGTTTCGTTGGTTTGATATCGGCCGTTTGTAGGGATAATTAAATATCAAACTGACGAAAACTGCCATAACTTCCTACCGGCATCCCTTAAAAAGCCTGGCATTTATTTTTGAAAAGTTCTTACCATTTTGTTCTGTTGTCGCGGTGGAGGACTGAAGTTCCTGCACAGAAATCTTACAATACGACAGTTAGGGGGTCGTTGTAAGAGATAATGGCGTACATGAGATGGACAGCGGTTAAATACAAGTGCAAAGCCTGCGCTGGTGACCTGTGTGCTGCTATTGGTCAACAACCTGTCAGTCAGACGCTGGATTCCATACGCGGTTTTCTATTGGACAAACGGCTGTCTCGCCACAAAGCCCGCCTCCCAGACCACACCCGGCAAGCATGGCGCCGGTTATTGTGAGGAGGAAAATGCTGCTTCACTTTCAGCTAGAGAGTACCACAAATAACCAGTCTGACATTTAGCTCAGTGTTAACGTGCACTTCCAAAAAAGTGAATCCATGCACAATCACATACAAAACAACTTGTACAGGAATATACAAGGTTAGATACTTTAGAAATACAATAAAACGGTTTCATTTATTTATGTACAATAGCACACTTCATACTGTAGTAAAATAGAATCCAATGGAGTCTGTATTTTGAGAATACATCACACTTTTTACTAAAATCACATTGATTTGTTCTTCCCTCTTGTGCCTCATGCATAATACAAACAACTGATGTCCGAACACCTGCCAGGCCCAGTACATTAGTCAATCAGCTCATCTGACCCTTGAATGATGCCTATCACCATCTGCCCATTATTGCTTTCCACACTGCAAAGTTATACAAATGTAAGATACGGATTAGGATGCTGGTGTAATGTTCTATTATTAACCCTTTAGTGCCTAATTTGTATGCAAAGAAAACTCACTATCATGAGTTTGAACCCTAAATATCCAAGAAGGCCTTCAAAAAAAGCCATACACAAGAGATATGTTTGTTTCATGTGCACCAGTGTCCTCCGTTACCTCCTTTTCTCATTAGTCACCCATTAGTCATCATGCAGTCAATATTTCCACAAATAAAAAAACATGATAGCTGTGGGTTTCACTGAACAACACAAGCTGTTATTTTTTTATTTCAAAGAGTACTTTTGTTTTCCGTCCATCGTTCACAAAAGAGGTCATATTGTCCTGTCATGTAGGCCACAGAGATCCACAGACGCCCATCCCCCAACTCTCCTCCCAAGATTTAACCGTTGCTAGGGAAATGAATAACGGGGTTGCCTGGATACAGCAGAATATCCCCATAGACCGCCTTTATCCGGCAGTCACGTGACCCAGCTTAAGTGGCAACATTAACAGGCTGCACTGCAGCTGCCACTGTGGGGGATGTGAGGTGCCTCAGCCACCTCTTTTCCAAAATATCTTCCACCCTGATGTCCTGTATAGGCCTATGTAATGAAACAAATGTCCTCTAGTCTGTCAGTGAATTGCACTCTTTTTTTTCAAAAACTCATGGCAGAAATATAAATAAAATGGTGTTGAGGAGGATAGGGTGTGGCCGGCATAACATCAATGTGGATGAGCTCTTTTGTTCCCACACGTCAAGGCTGTTCATATGAAAACCCATTCTTCAGGAAAGGTAACAGGATGTGCGTAGCGGCTTTGTTTGTGTTAAACATTCAACTTTCGATAAGAACGACCATAAAAAGACCTGAAGAAAAGAGAACTACCAGACAGTAAAGCTGCTTGGTTGCCAACAACAAAAGAAGCTCTATGACAACAGTTGTCCCAGACCCAGACATGATACCTCTTTAATGTGAGGCAGCCTAAAATACATTTGAGATGCAAAGTTAAAAGAAGCTGATTTTGGTTTATAGAGACTGCTGTACCTGCATATAGAATAATAATCAGATAGTCAAACACATAAGATATTTTTTAAATCATTGCATTTTTGAGTATTTTTGAGCCCCTCGGTTGATGTAACTTCTGAGATTTTTCAGTCATTGAGTCAGCTGATGAGATTTATACATTATGAAATAATTAACAATCCAGCGATATGTCTTTTTTTTAATTGGAGTAATTACAGCAACTAATATTGCATTTTTTGACTTCTTCCTTATTGTTTTGTACACAGACAATATCATAGCACTGAGACTTGTTGCAGATACTAATGACCTTAATGTGTTTGATTGTGAGGCATGCATGTGTTCAATTCTTGTGCTGCTGTACCAAAGTCTGGATTTAGGATACAATGGATCCTGGTATTTTCCTGGTCAACTGAGGCACAGGGTGGGCATTTCTGGTACTGCATTAGAGTGGTTCTCATCACATTAGTCAAATGGAAAGTTTTGTGTCTCTTTTCACATCGCTATGTTGTCTTCTTTGTATGTCTCCAGCTTACATTAAACAGAAATGCTTGTTTTTGGGCCCAAGCATATGACACAGAAAAGGTCCTTTGAATTCACCTGATTTTGAGTGTGATATTGTGTCCGATGTGACTTAAATGTGGGCATATTTCACCTGTTTTTCCCAATTAATTATTGCCTGTCAAACTTAAATTCTTTATTTAACTGAGATACTTTAAATATTCATGTTGTTTCAATATATTATTTGTCACCTTAATACCAATTTATTGTGTTATGTGAAAGTAAGTCATCATGTTCTGGGTCCTTTCGTGGTCATTTAAATGTTGCCTTCATGTTTTTCAACATCTATTTTGGTATAATGTTTCATTTTATTTCTCTGAAGCTCTTTGTTTTGATGAGTAGTCTATAAATACATATTGGTATTCTTATAAATATGTCTCATAGTCTGTCTCTAGAAGGCTTTTGAATGACAATCAGTGCTGATTTTCAACCGCTTATGATTAGTAGTGATTCTGTTTTATTTGCAGAACCAAAACATGTACAGTATATAAGGCCAAAGACAAAATAGACCACTAGAACAGTTTTTCTTCTCAGGTAGTTCCCCAGCCTTGCAACCTGACACCCACAAAAGCTATATATAAACATATTTGCTCATTACACCTCAAAACAATAACCTTCCTCCTTTATTTGACACGCCTCTTTATGCAAGAGCCCCTGCATGAAACTCAGATTCCGCTTTGACGGGTGAAAAATATGCTTTGTCACTTTGTCGGGTATCATGTTCTCTTTCTGCAGGAAACAGTGCGGTTAGTTTCCTGCCATGAAGGACCGACCACTCCCATCTCTCCAGCATTCCCATCAGATTCCCTCTCTCCTCTTGTGCAGCTGCTCAGCCCCTCCCAGTCCCACAGCTGCTCGGAGGAGGCGAATATTCTCGAAGCACTGGCTGAGATCCAAGGCTGCATCCTGTCCTTTTCTTTCATCCTCTGCCGTTCATATGGAGTACAGCAGCCACAAAAAGCTGGTTGTAAATTATTCATCCTGACTTCCCTGCTGAATAAATTATGAATTGGTACTCAGACATTCGGGTCGCAGATCGGAAAAACACAGGGAGTTGAGCTCATACAGCATTAAGAACCAGGAAGGTGTTGATTGTATAATGTAAAGCTTCTTTACATTCCCTGGATTTAAGGCAGCTGAAAGGGCAAAGGGTTAATGTTGTTACTGCAGGAGCCATAGCACCATATGTGAAGTGCTTCAGTGCGACCATTATGTCACTTAAACTGCAATTAAGGCAGTTTCAGTTCCTCAAACAGGACAGAAGCAGTGTCACTCCCAAACGTCGGAACAGCACACAGAGGCTGACATGCAGCCACGTGATCGGCCCACTGAATGACATCATTGCAGAGAATCTGGGACAAAGAGGGAGGAGAGGAGAGCTGGCATGCCGGGTGGATCCAATAACAGGCCTCAGTATCAACATGGACGCCGGCTGATACCAGCTCCAGTGTGATGGGAGCATCTTGTGCGGCAGAAGCATTCAGCCATGTTGCATCGGGAACAGTTCATCCCGTTCATCAAAAATAATAAAAATACAATATATTTCATACAGAATGTACACCAGGACATGATTAGCTTTGTATTGATTTACAGTGTGCCACCCCTGCATAATGCAAGTATGCAGTCCTTGCTGATTCCCCTGCATGTGTAATATACGAGCTTTGTTTGAAGTGACCCCTTATTGGATGAGATTGAGCTTTAATTAATGTACACAAAATAACAATACATTACAACAGGAATGCTCCCTGGTACCATTATTTAACACTTGCCTGATATTTCTTCAGATATGTTGATTCTATTTGCATACATAAGTTATAAGAATACAGTATTAGTTAGAGATACTGTGCCTTTACTCTTCATGTCCCTTTTATTTCTTCCTCAAATTACACTTTTGGGAGTTGGTTCCCTTACCCTCTACCAAAGGTCGCCTCTTGTAAGTTATGAACACACTTCACAGAGATTGTAATGGTCACTTTAAAGCCTAATAGGATCATTTATGTTCTTAATTGCATACAAAATACAATGCATACCCTGCCAACAATATATCTATAGCAGTGCCCTTTTGCAGTAGATATAACAATGCAAATCAGATCAGATCGTTATGCAAAATGCAGACTGATCTGTTTAAACGTCACTAAAGGATGGCAGTGAAACCCTTTTCTTTTTGTCCACAGTGCACAGAGGCAAATACACTTACATATGTTGTGGAAATGTCACACTTAATCACCTTCTGGTAAGAAAAGAACAAATCTACAAGCTTTGAATCAAAGTCGTGTTATTAATAAAGAGCATAGCATTTAACAGAATCGATTCCAGCTGGAGGCCAGATAACCTGCACAACCTATGTCGTACAAGGATCTGACACTGATCGAACATTAAACCAGATTCTTAAAGGGAAAGAAGAAGGGGATCAGCCAATCAATTTCTGCAATACAGGATACTAAAAAAAAGGGAGCTAAATCAAAGGACAGAGAGACAGACTGTATTCAACAAAGTCATTTACTCTACGGTGGTGTAAATGTTTGCCAGGGAGGCAAACATGGTAATTACAAGCTAAACGTCAAAGGTAACAGAGGATAAAGAGAGACAGCCATTTCTCTTTCTCAGGATTGATATTTTAGCAGTTTGATTTTCATTAGTGAGATGTTGATTGAAACGGTGGGAAAGTCTAACTGTAGAAGAAACTTACAATGACATATATATATAATTAAATGGGACTATTATACATTGATACGATAACATATATGCACACAAAACAACAAACAATTACACTGCAACAAGACCTTGGGCAAACTAAAATGAAAAAGTGACCCTAATTAATTTTGTTCTTGATTACAACAATAATGCCCTTCCAACAATATAGTTATTGCAGTTCCCTTTAGGACAATACAAATCTGTTTAAATCTTTACGCAAAATATAGACATGCTCTGTTTGAACATCTCTAAAGGGCGGCAGTGCAATCTTTTTCTGTCCACGGTGCACAGAAGCAACTACCCTGCCTGCTGCGGGTATAAATGCGGAAGCACCTCCCTCCCATTCAGCAGTTGTTGCATCGACCCCGCCGGGTACATCTCGCGACGCAAACCACACCGTGTTTAAAAACGCATTTTCTTCACATTTCTTCCTTCTGTTCTCCCTCTGTTTGAACCTCCAACGAAACAATGGTAAGTCTATTTTTCCTCATCTGTCTTTTTAAAGCAGTTTGAGAGGTAGAAATGATGGTTTGAGCAACACCCAGAGAGTGTTAACACGACGTCGTTAAGGTGTTTCCATCTCTTGAGGAACGTCTCCAATTGAATAACCACACAAGGTTTTGGCTTCAGTAACAGCTTTGGCCAATTATGTATTTAGGGATTTAAAAAGAGCAGTATCGAGTGGCCTGTGATCGGCTTTGCAGCAGTGACACGGTGTGATTGTGTATAGAGGTGAACAATGGACCGACTGTCTCCGTTCAAGCTTCATTACAGGCAATCGGGTGGATAAGTCTGTCTGGATGCGTCATATTTCGGCTATATATTTTGATTTTGGTCCAATTTAACGTGTGCATTGGCGAAAATCTGACACCTTGCAAATGCCTTAGCGTGTTTGAATACAGGGAGAGGCAGATTAGGTGGAGATTATAGACGAAAAAGATTGCAAATATGCCTTTTTAATTCATAATATACAAAAGGAAATATTTCTTTATATTTCAAGGTGCAAGGGTTTTTATTGTCAGATGCACAGCAGCTACAGTGTAGTTATGGCATTGAAAATCTTAGGTCCCGAGCTCCTCCAACAATGCAGCATATTATAAAAGGACATAAAACAATAATAAAATAAACCTAAAAAAAATAGTTCAAAATGAAACAGAGTAGTTTACATTAGAGTAAAATAGTGCAGGTTTGTTTGACATGTCTAGAAGTAGTTTTAATCTTACCTAAAATGTATCAAAAAACAAAATTGATGCAACACAAAGCTTCTGTTTTAAGGATAACATGACATTAAAGGGTTCATTTAAATAGAATATAATTACTTTATTGATCCCAATTAGGGAAATGTTTACATGCAACAAAATGCACTTGCTATTTAATCCAAACTGCTGATTCTATTAGATTATTAGCAATCATAATATATAATGACACAGTGGAGCTTTTGCTTGGATTTTCTCCATCCTGTGATTGTGCCCCCTCTAGGCATAAGGGCAAGTGGAATATTCCAGATTGATTATGTGCACTGACAAGGGTATTTACATTTGTGCTTATGCTTGCAAAAGAGGGAGAGTGTTGGATAATAAAGCCAAGAGGACAAAAAGGATTAGAGGAAAGAGGAGAGCGGCGTCCTACCTCAGTGGGGGCCTGTCAGGCTTTTCTGTCTCCTGCAGATTGTGGTGCAGGGAGGTGCCTCCTGCTGCACCGCCTGTTCTTCTCAGACAGGGGGAGCAGTTCAATGTTCCCAATATTTAGATGCATTAATGCAACATTAGCTGTGGTAGATTTCATTGATGTATAAATGAACGTGAAATTAAAAGTAAATGATTTCATATGAATAATCTCTGTTTTTTTGTTTGTTTCCACAGCGTGAGTGCATCTCTATCCACGTTGGTCAGGCTGGAGTCCAGATTGGCAATGCCTGCTGGGAGCTCTACTGCCTGGAACATGGGATCCAGCCAGACGGACAGATGCCCAGTGACAAAACCCTCGGAGGAGGAGACGACTCCTTCAACACCTTCTTCAGTGAGACAGGAGCTGGAAAGCACGTCCCCAGGGCAGTGTTTGTGGACCTGGAGCCCACTGTTATTGGTAAGTGTCATCACCTTGGCTGGAAATTTGATTTAGGCAAGTTAAAAGTGTGAATTGTAAGCCACAAATGATTCAATGTCTGTTTTTGTCTCTTCAGATGAGGTGCGCACTGGGACCTACCGCCAGCTGTTCCACCCTGAGCAGCTGATCACTGGCAAGGAGGATGCTGCCAACAACTACGCCCGTGGACACTACACCATCGGCAAGGAGATCATTGACCTGGTGCTGGACCGGATCCGCAAACTGGTGGGTAACTTTGGGTTTTTTAGTATCGAAACATCAAAATAAATTCAATTTTTTAAATAAATTGGTTTCTCCCTCACTGTCTCCAGGCTGACCAGTGCACCGGTCTCCAGGGTTTCCTGGTTTTCCACAGCTTCGGTGGTGGCACCGGCTCTGGTTTCACCTCCCTGCTGATGGAGCGTCTGTCCGTCGACTACGGCAAGAAGTCCAAGCTGGAGTTCTCCATCTATCCAGCTCCCCAGGTGTCCACCGCTGTGGTGGAGCCCTACAACGCCATCCTCACCACCCACACCACCCTGGAGCACTCTGACTGCGCCTTCATGGTTGATAACGAGGCCATTTACGATATCTGCCGTAGAAACCTCGATATTGAGCGCCCCTCTTACACCAACCTGAACAGGTTGATCAGTCAGATTGTGTCCTCCATCACTGCCTCCCTTCGCTTTGATGGTGCCCTCAATGTTGATCTGACAGAGTTCCAGACCAACTTGGTGCCCTATCCCCGTATCCACTTCCCTCTGGCAACCTATGCCCCTGTCATCTCTGCTGAGAAAGCTTACCATGAGCAGCTCTCAGTCTCAGAAATCACCAATTCCTGCTTTGAGCCAGCCAATCAGCTGGTGAAATGCGACCCACGCCACGGTAAATACATGGCCTGCTGCCTTTTGTATCGTGGTGATGTGGTGCCCAAAGATGTGAACGCTGCCATTGCCACCATCAAAACCAAGCGCTCCATCCAGTTTGTGGACTGGTGCCCCACTGGTTTCAAGGTGGGCATCAACTACCAGCCACCCACTGTAGTTCCTGGTGGAGACCTGGCCAAGGTCCAGAGGGCTGTGTGCATGCTGAGCAACACCACTGCTATTGCAGAGGCCTGGGCTCGGCTTGACCACAAGTTTGATCTGATGTACGCTAAGCGTGCCTTTGTGCACTGGTATGTGGGGGAGGGTATGGAGGAGGGAGAGTTCTCTGAGGCCAGAGAAGACATGGCCGCTCTGGAGAAAGATTACGAGGAGGTTGGAGTTGACTCCATTGAGGGTGAGGGAGAGGAAGAGGGAGAGGAATATTAAAAAAGGGACAAAGTAGTTAATCAGTAAAACATTGGATTGCATTAGCATTCAAAACAAATGCTTTGTCAATTAACATTTTTCTCTCTTCTCAATAAAATTCCTTTGACATGAATGGGTTTGTCGTTTATGAATTACAATCTATATATACTGTGTATATAGATATATAGATATATAGAGTGTCATACAAAATGTTGCTTACCCACACAATAAAGTGTTACACTCAGAACACCAATCATTAAAATATTTACCTTTTTAGTTATAAAACATTTATGCAGACAAATATATAAAATATATACCTTTAAACATTTATAGTAATGGGTACTACAAGCTGTAGTAAATCAAGCACTTCATAAAATATAAATAAAATCCAGAAGCTGAGTATAATTTGTACATTACTATGTTTTATTTCAATAATACACCATGACTCCAATGTAAGATTGTGTTTGGCAAAGTTTATTTAAACATTCAAATTTAGTTTTTTGTCCGAATGAAAGTATACAATTTGTACTTGTAAACTTGTACGTACAAAAGATCAGAGCATGTCTAGTAGTAAATAACAAGAAAGTGTTGATCGAAACTCCTAAATATTACACACTTTGTTGTAATGTTTATTTAGAAAACATGTAAAAAAAAAAAAAGTATAAAAAGACATCTCAGGTCAGAAAACTTGCGGTTCACAAGTTTCTCAGTATTTGGGGATGTGAGGCTGGTTCACACGGGCCGGTCCTGCAGCAGAGGGCAGTCGTCAGCGGCTCCCCGTCTATTCAGAAGCTTCGAAAACATAGAGGATCCAGAGCCGCCGTGAGCCCGGCAGACCTGCGGTCCTGAAGACACAATCAGGTCCTCCTTCAGAGGGCGGTAGGACTTAAAGCGCCTGGTGAATGAAACACAAAATCCAGACAAGTTCATTTAGTTGCACATGCTTTATGGTTAAGCTGGTAGTATTCTATATTTGTATTATCCTTTATAACATCCCTTAAAAAGATTGAATGGTAATGCCATCTCTTTTCAAGCCCATTTATTCTTAAAATTGATGATAAATCCTAAATCAGTTCAGCTAAAGGACTTATTTGTCATGGGTGTGGCCAAAAACTGTGATATTAGAGCCACAAGAGAGAACAAATTCCCTAAAGCTGCAGTTAAACCGAGACAATAAGCTGAAAGATGCTCAAAAACTGATCAATGCTCAAGCTGAGAACAACTGCAGAGTTTGTTGATAATGTTTTCCACTAATGTGAGTGACCCCTGTTAAATCACACATAGTAATTGATTAACTGTTATTATCTAGGTTTTTTGGATCCCTAAATGACACAAGAAGGCAGATCTAAGTACAACCAAAGGCTTCTTAGGAGACCGACATGTTACCATGTTTTATTAACTCAAAACACAGTGTGAAAGATATCAATTCTAATACACAGATACCAGATAACATCTTGGTCGACCAAGGCCTTAATCATATGCTGCTTTATTTGCTATTACCAAATGACATCATGCTTTATTCTTGCAGTATTCTAGAAACTAATCGAGACCATAAACTTATTTGGAAAACCTTAACTGGGGTAACAAATCAATTTAATTTCCTCCTAGACTTCTATACAATCTGACTTTGTTTGCAACCAATGGGGTTGCCCCCTGCTGGCCATTTGAAAGGATGTAGTTATTTGGAGTTTGGTTCCACCAGGTTGTTTCTACAGTATCCTACAGTATCTAGTTTAATATCAGAGAATAGAAACACCAAACCCTGTCCCTAAAGAGGGCCTTTCATGTTTTCTACTTCTACACTGTACTTCTTCTTTAGGCTTAGAAAGGGAGACGGTGATTTGAGGGATTTTCAGATTAATCTGCAACCTCTCCACAATATGCCAATAAATCCTACACAATGGAACTTTAAAGTAAAGAGTGTTGTTGTGAAATCAGTCCTTACTTGTAGGAGTATGCCACTATTCCTAGCGCTACAACGAGTACCAGGAAACCCAACACCATGGTGATGGTGCCAGGAGACGACAGCCCTGAAGCTGAAACAAGAATCACATGATTAGTAAGCATCATAAAGCACTAACATAGCAACTTGTTTATTGATTGGACTGTAATATGTTGGTTGTTTTGCATACCTATGTCTACATTGACTTTAGCACTGGTGACAGCTAGACTGACGTCATTGGCCATGGACACGTTGATGCAGTAGACACCAGAGTCATTGAAGAAGTGGCGCAACACCAGCTGGCACTCTTTAGAGGGCTCCACCAGGTTGCACTCCGTGTGAATCGGCTTCAAGCAATCTGCGTCCAGAATCACGCTGCACACCTCTTTTGGAAGGCTGGAGGAAAAAGAGGCTCCAGTCAGAGTGAGAAGAAACAATGCAATGCTTTGTAAACTAGAATTTGATTATGCATTTACCTTCCCTGGCAGGTAACAGTGATGTCCAATACATTTCTCTTCGAGTTAGGTGTTGCCATCACAGAGTTGTCCATTTGTACAATTTCTACTTTTTCAATGGCCTCTGAAAAAAACAAGGGACTGCGTTTATAGAGCATCCCGTCATTCACATAAAGACAGAAGCTGCCATACAAGGTGCAATACAGGGGAGACTAATCTTCACAGTATTTCAAGGTTCAGTGTCTTTACCTGGTACACTTGTATGTTATGTTGACTGCATTGGGCTGGGAATCTAACCACTAATACTACGATTGCTTGATGACCACTCGTCCTCCTAAGCAATCACCAAGCCTTGACAAGAAGTGTCTGAAAATCATCTCAAAGGTTTCATTGATACCTTTGCCAACTAGGTTCTGTGTAGGTTGGTGTTTCAGAAAAACTAATGCCCTGATTTGTATTAAACTTGGTGAAAATGTCTAGCATAGCCTTGCAATTGTAGAGTGGATACACAAGTTATATTTATCTTAGTATAAAATGCGAGGTAGGGAATAAGACCTTGGCGGAGTGCAGAGTTCTCCAAGTGCGCTTATAGTGTTGTTTGCCTCTATAAATCACAAATGAAAGATAACTCACCAAACACTTCGATGCCTGTGCAAAAGGAACCATAGCGATAAATTACACAGTCATCGTCGGGTTTATCATCAGCTTCTCTCTTAGCAACAACCACCACGGTAGCTTTGCCTGTCAGGGTCACTGGTCGCTTTGCACCTGCTGAGACAAACAGCAGCAGGAGATTCAGTCATAATAACAGATGTTTTCTTGACTATGCCTTGGTAAATTGTTTTCATAGCAACATTTAACCCGTGCAAAATGTAATTGTTTTGTGTCTACTGAATGCATCTCCTTTTGTAGAAAGTAACCAAGTAGATTTACTCAAAAACTGTACCTACGTATTTTTCTGAGTCACTTTAACTTGAGTATTGCAATGCTACTGCTACTTTATACCACAACCCTACTACAATTCAGTTGGTTGACATATTCATGTTAATTATGCAAGCTACCCTGGAGAAAACAAGTAAAAGATGGCCTCTATATGACCAGCTGCATCTTTAAAGTAATAAATATATTAACGCATCAATAGTTATAATCCAATAATATTATATATAGTATTCTGCCATTCTGCATGATCAGTACTTTGCACCTTTAACTCAAGTAAAGATTTGAGTGCAGAACTCCCTGCTTCTTTTCTACTCTGTGGTATTATGACTTTTTCTCTGAGTGACAAAGACCGCTGCATGTCCAGCTCAGATCCTATTCTCCACGCCATCAATGGGCCTGTTTGCATGATAATGGTCTATTCTGAACATGGTTACATCACGGTCGATGTGCAATCATGTATAATGCATCCTGTGAACTATGCACACAGAGGCTCTTTTTGAACCCTGTAGGGTACAGTAAAACAGCAGATACCAAATTGGGTTTTTCTCTTACATGCTACAACCAGGATTATTGGGTTATGTAGATTGGGTTATGTAGACTGTTAAATAAATCAAATTAAATAAGAAAAATAGAGCCGGAAACTCTCAGTCAGCATGCAAATGTGGATAAAGCACAATAGAGGATTTCATTCTGAGTTGCTCTGCATGCTTCAAACAATGGTAGTGCTTCTTCAAAGATTTGCATCACATTTACATTTTAAGGAAATCGGGTTACGCTTTTATCTGGGTCATCGGTCAGCTGGTATCAACTCGTTAGTCTGCACTCTTTTGTTGGACGTACTGGCTCCAGTGGAGAATAAACAAGTGATCATCTGATCAAATAAATGTAAAATCCTACCTGTTTCAGCCGGAGCGTCACGGTTGGAGGAAGAGGAGGAAGTCTTTGCCACCGATGGTGCGTCCTGAGTGTTGGAGGTGCTGGAGGCCTCGTCCTCAGTGTTGTCCTCCTCTGTGTCTGAAGGAACCAGGTTCAGAGCCAGACCGGTAGCCTTAGTGGAAATCAGTATGGGGACAGCAGACACCAGCGCAGGAGCTTTCACTGCACACAGGGAGGATTGATGAGTTAGGTCTGTGCTTTTATTTTGAAGGCAGAATCAGGCAAGGTGATTTGGAGACAGATGGAAAAGTGATTGGGTATCAGAGAGGCATATGTTTTTTCTCAGGCAAAGAGCTCACGTGAAACCATTGATCTTTGATTGTTTGATGATAGAAAACCTGGGAAATTAAGATAAATTAAGCAGGAAATTTAAATACTAATCAAAATTGTGATGAAATACAACATGAACACACAACCCACCAAGGACTTTCCAACCCTGGAATTTTAACCATGATTTACTGGTTTGTTGACACCTTGTTGTTTTGTTTCTGTTACCTGTGGTGCCCAGGTGGGTGGGGGGAACAGGGGCCTTGGTTGGATCTGCTGGTGGGTCGCAGGCCTTGTCCGGGATGACGGCCTGGATGACCACCTGAGGTTTGAAGGATCCGGAGCTGATGTAGGTGTGAGTGACGGTGAGCTCTCTGGAGATCAGGGCTCCGCTCTCGTCCCCGAAGTCCCAGTTGAAGGTGATGTCGGCGGTGCCCAGGTACTGGCTGGGGTCGTGCAGGGCGATGGTGAAGGCGATCGCTCGGTTCTGGATGAAGCGCAAGTCTCCGGCCACGATGTCGTTCACTTGGTCCAGGGAGACGGCGAAGGGGATTTGATCTGATAAACAAAACACAGAAAAATGAGCCAATTATAGGAAATGATACAAGACTAAGTGCAGGTTGTGTAATCTGCATTTTACACATCCAGATTTCAATGCATTGCAGGTTTGATTATGCACATTTTAACCAACACCTGAAGATATAATGTCCTTTGTTTTAAATAGGTAATCTGCTGGCTTTTAGGTAGAAAAGGTAAGACTTTATGATTTTATTCATTAACATAAAGTCTTTTAAGTCAAGGCATACGATAAGGCAAGGTGTTGGAGTTTTTCTCTGTGTCATGGAAAAGGTCCAGAGGATATACAGATATTAACACTGATGTGGAGTGTCTTGTGTTTCTGATGCGGTCCCTGACTCACCGGTGATGGAGAACTGGGTGGAGGCGTACCCCAGAGGGATGAACTTCTCCTTGCTGCGGTAGTGGTAGATCACGATGTCCATGGTGTAGGAGCCCAGCGGGATGCCGTCTGTGTCGATGGTGAGGGAGGAAGAGGCGCCGTCCGCCACCTGCCAGTACTGACCTGCACATCCAGAGGGGAGAGGCTCTTCACTACTCATATCTATCTCATTGTTTTTATTTCATTCATCTGATAGTACAAAAATAATGGCATGATGACAAACATAATCATACTTAACCGGGCAACGTGGATATTTATACTGTACTACATAAATATAAAGATGAATTAACTTTACTGCATAACTAATCGTACCCTTCTCTACTCGTTAAATATGTATACTTTATATTACTGCATACATATTTAAAATGTACTTTAAACCATAAAAATATCGTTTCTTTTACTTCTTAAATAATTACACTTTACATTTCTTCATAAATATTTATAATTTAACATTTTCCTTTTTGACTTTACCCAATAATTATCCTCAGTGAACATAGAGCTGCTTTGCTTGTTTGTTGTATTACGATAACTTTCAGTTTTTATTAACCCTTTATTGTTGCACCATAATGTTTCTGAATGATTGTTTTGAACCTTTTTTATATAACTGGTTCTTTACGCCTTATGTCAAAGCCTCTCTCAAATCTCTCTCTTCCTTGTATAATATCTTTGATGCCTAAATCCCAGAACTGAAAATAAGGGATTGTTTTCTTCAAACATTTCTTTCTGTTGGGTAAATGAAGTGACATAATCTGATCATATGAAAAGACTTAAGCCTAATCCAGCCTGGCTCATACTCCAGGTCACGGTATGTGGTCCGACACACTCGTTGACCCTCATAGACGTTGTGTTTGTGATGACGCCACTCACCCCAGGTCTTCCAGACGAACACATAGGCCGGCTTCTTGTCCTTCTTAAAGGCAGTCCCGTCAGGAAACACAGCCTCCCAGTCTGAGCTCTGACCCGGGTACACCGGCTCAGACTCACGGTACTTTGTTCCTGCAGAAGAAGGCAAGGTCATTCGATTTGTAAAGCACAAGTCTAAACCAAAAACACAAAACGTCTAGCTCATGGTGGCGCTACAAGAAAAGACAGAGGATCACTGAAATCTTCAGGTTGCATCCTATGGGGGTCATGAATACATCCACCAAATTTCAAGGCAATACATCCACTTGTTGTTGAGATATCTGGGTGAGGACAACCATGCTGCTTTCATAGCTTAAAACCTAGTGATGTTTGTATTGTGCTGGGTATTTGCATTCACCATAGTGTGTGTGTGTGTGTGTGTGTGTGTGTGTGTGTGTGTGTGTGTGTGTGTGTGTGTGTGTGTGTGTGTGTGTGTGTGTGTGTGTGTGTGTGTGTGTGTGTGTGTGTGTGTGTGTGTGTGTGTGTGTGTGTGTGTACCGTTGATTATGCAGTCTTCGGCCCAGACGACGTCTCCATCAGGCTGCACCTTCTGGTTGTGTGGGAACTCCAGGTCGATTGTGAAAGTGACTTTAGCTGCAGTCAGTGTCGGTGAATCGTTCCCAACATTAAAAGTCACTCTTCCACCTGAAGAAGAGCACAGGAAACACTGAGCAATGAAAACTACATATCATAGTCTGTGTCGCCAGATATGTTTACATTTTTGTTTGTTTTCCGAGGGGGAAAACTCCCAAGGGCGAAGTTCAAACAACTGTCACTGTCTAACTTCTAACTCATGTCACTATCTTACAAAAAGCCTCTTCATGTATTCTTCAATAAGATGTATAAAGAAAAGAAAAAGACATTATGCCAACATCTGATGTACCTTTCCAGGAGTCTTTGTATCGGGGGTCTCCGTCCTTCCAGACTGGGTACATCTTATTGTTCCATGATGGATAACGAGTGAAGCGATTTCTAGGCTCTGAAATATCAAAAATACAAACATTGAAAACATAATTTGCACACGTCTCTGTTCAATTCATTGACCAGTAATGTGTTTTATCTTAACTAACAACTTTTATTTGGTATAACTCTGTACTTGGTGCTAATTATAGGGAAAATAGAGGATAGTCTTCCATGTTCCTCAATGTTCTATAGCAGAGATTTATTATAATGCGTTCTGCAAAGCCTTTCAGTCACTTGTTGGAATTAATTTATATTGTGTAATATTTGACAAAAGGTGATTGTGAATGAAGCCAAAATGAGATTTATTATGCAATAATTTAATTCTCTTGTTCCTCCAATCCCTCTCATGTGACGCTCAGCTGAGAGTGTGCATGCCTTTTCTTTTTCTTTTCACAGATTAACACGGCTGAAAATGGATCAAACACAATGTAAAATAACAAAGAACAGAAACATTTATCAGATGAATCAAATGGCTGTATTATTATTAAAACAACATTTATTTTCTTCTTTTCTTTTGAGATTCAATTAGTTTTCTGTCATGACTGTACTGTTAATTCGGGATTATTAAAATTAAAAATAGTTATTATTTCAGTGTAAGATTTTGCACGAGCAGCTGAAGGAAAGGACAAATACCTCTTAAAGTTCTCACAAATATTATCCATATGCATGTCTTGATTTTATCTGATCATATTCCCCAGATCGACCTCTTCAGGAGGAGTATTGACAGGAGGAATTAAACACCATTAACAACTCCTTTAATGCACACTAAACGTAATGCTTTGAGGCAGCTCTGATAACGAAGGTCACATTCTGTGCAGACTCATGCATGGTTGCATTCAAGAGGTCATGGGAAACAACCTCGGCTCTTATAGATCAAACACCAGGCAGCAAAAAACTGTCCTGAACCTCAATGTAAGGAAAGACAACTTTATCTAAAGTGTGAAGGTAGAACTAAAACGCCGACTGACAGAGCTAACAGAGGGCCAATGTAATGAAAGTTTAATAAACTCCTTAATTCCAGTCTGAAGAACACTTATACTGTATTTTAACAGCATACTTATGATTATAACTGTTATATTATATCATATAAAGTGCTCCTTTTTTGCCTTAAAACTGCACTTTTTAGTTTATTTCTTCACTTATTTTGATTTCATGCAATTTTTAAAGTTTTTTTATTTATACTGCTTTACATATTGCTTAAAATTGCTTTAAATCTGAAGTAAATATTGTACTTTTTAATTTACCACATTTATCTGGCAGCTTTGACATTGAAAATATTTGATCATCCGATAAATGACCACAAGTATGCAAACAGAAGTCAAATGAGATCGAAATAAACAGCTAAATCCTTCTTGCACATTAATGCATCCGCACTGATAATGTAGCATCATAAAGTATCACGACACACAGGGGCAAGTTTCCCAAATTATAAGCAATTTTACCTTTGATATTTAATTTCTTTAATAATGCATTTTGACTTTGAAAAAAACTATATTTTCACCTTATCGACACGTTAATTAATATTTGCACCTTCCTAATATCCTAATACCATGTTAAAGGCAGTACTGGTTCTTCTTTCTTTACTAAAGATGTAAATACTAGGACTAATATTAGATATTATTGACATTTAAATACTGTTAATGATCAACAACTGCTCTGGGGTCTCCCATGAGTGAAACACACTCACTCTGAAGTATTGATATTAAAGGTAGTGGATGTATTTCCTGTACTTACTTGCCACAGTGTGTGAAGCAACAGCCAGAAACACCAACAGCACCACAGACGCCCGCATTGTTGGAGCCTCTGGAAGAAATATCCCTTTTGTGAGGACCTTCTAACGGAAAATCAGCCTTTTTAAACCGCAGCAGAAATATTAGAAGAAGAAACGCCTCCTTCCTCCTGCAGAACTGCTCCAATCAGAATTTAGGGGCTCCTGGACTCATTACAGTAAAACGACCCTCAGGATTACAGCCCTTCATACAGTAAAGTAAGAACCGCATAATCACGTAGGAAATTCCTCAGGTAATTTTTGCATGGAAATAGGTTGGATCACAAGACCTGCTCAAGTGTGCATAAACAACACAAAGAAATAACTTTCGAATAAATAATCTGCGAACATGAGCTTTATTATTACTGAAATGTGACTATAAGCTAAGAGGTCTACCTGCTGTTTATACCTAGAAATAATCTGCTGTTTACATTACTATTATTATTGTAAGTTGTAGAAATAACCACAGAATAAAACATAACATATGAGCCCTTTTAATTAATTGAATTACCCAGACGTGTAAATTCAATCTACTTTATTTATATAATTAAAATGAAGTCACTAATAACAGTTACAATATTTAAATGCAGCTTATTCATCAATAGAAATTACATTCTGCACAATTAAGTTAATTTTCCTGTTTCTTTACTATTACTTTTAAGTATTTAAAAGAAAAGGATTTTAAATATATGATTCATTTTAAATTCTCTATTCCCCTTTTGGTTTTTATTTTCTTCCTATACTGAAGTACAGTTATATCTGTCATAGTACCTACCATACATTTACTTTTTTACTGTTATATTTTGAATTTCACCTTATTGATAGGTTAATTTACCTTTTGTATTTTCTCTTTCCTACGTTCTAGTGCATCTGCTTCCTTCAGGATAAATAATGTTGTTTTATCACACCTTCTTAATGTTTCGTAACCTCTTTAAGAATAATAAACACCAATTAAAATGGCGAATAAAATATAAATATGCCTGTTTGAAGCTCAGAACAACACAAAAGGATCTTATTTAAATCATGAGGGTAACCGTTTTGTGAATATTTGGGTCTTAGGGGACTAAACACGTGTTTTCAAATACAATATGGATAGTCATACAAATCTGTGCTAAAAATCAGCTGACCTAATTTGGGCTGCACGTCCAATTATTCCTTATTATGTGCAGATTTTTTCTGAAAATCACAAAGCTACGGGTGAGGATAAAGCCATTAACTCTGAAAGGACTTTACACCCTTAGAAGTTTTATTGACTGATATAAAAGGAGACGATGTGATAAAAAAATAAAGAGGGGAGGTAATCATTTCTGTGTCAATCGAACAATAGGTCACTCAGTTTGTAAGAGAGGCTGTGCATTGAGGAAAAAAAGAGAGGAGGAATGCAGCAGTAATGAGGATTACTGAAGCACTTGTGACTCCCTAAATTCATCCGGATTTGTCCTTATAGCCCCCAAGAACTGTTCAGTGACTTTGTTGCAAGATTTTTTGTCTCCATATCATATGTGCCAAACTCTGACAAGTGTTTAAACCTCTTTTTTTAAAAAAACAATGTCAGCATTCACTCACAAATCCTGTTTCATCACAAACCCTTTAACTCCTTTCAGGCCTCCACATGTATGTAAAAACCCCATAATATGAATGAAACATACTGTAAAACACGACGGCTCAATAATGCGATTAATATGTTGCAAAAAAGTCTTGGTTTGATCAGATTTATAAAACAAACAGAGCTTAGAAAACAAAAACAGAAATAAATGTGTTGATAAGAAGCTTGAAAAGTTGTTTTTTGAACAGATTTTTTTTTTTTTTTACCTTCACTAACTAAAAAGGGAGGGTAATAATATACAAGTTAAATAACAATAATAAATATTAATGTATAGAGCATGATACAGCACAAAACAAAAACACCAATGAGGCAAACATAATCAGACAATTAATTAAAAAAACGAAATGGAATAAATAACCAACAATGGTATGGGAAAAAAGCTTGTATTATTATTATTATTATTGGATATAACAAGGTCAAATCAGTTGAACAACCACATACATACGCATATAGGTAAATACTAAGTTTAGACATGCCAATAAAGGCCTTTTTTAAAATTCAGTCATTACTACAACTACTACATTTTAGTTTGTGCTAATTGTTTTATTAATAGTTTTGTATCAAGCCACTTAGACGCCTTAAACAGACAGTTATATTGCGTTATCCTTCTTGTTATTGGTTTTACTCACATTTGGGATGACTTGCATGGCCTCCAGTTGGTAAAAAAGTCATAATGATTGGAGTCATTACCCATCTCTGTCCCTTTGGAGTCTGGGGCCGTGGGAATTGTAGTTTACACCGTCTTGACTACAGATCACAATAAGGAGGCCCTTTTTATTAAACAAAAGACTGGCTCTAACAAATAGCTTTCATTTTGTTTGTGGCAACCTGTTTAAACTATGGAATGCCGTTTAAGTCAAAATTAAATAAATAATTAGGTAAATAAGTACATGAATAAATATGCCTAGGAAATAAATAAATACGGTTATGAAATAAAAGTCCCTTGAAATGAATAAATGTGGCATTATGTAACAAAAGTCCCATGAAATAAATAAATATGTATTTAAATGTACATTTAAAAAATGAATTGCCTCATTTATTTAATTCAGAACTCTTTTCATAACCATATTTATTTATTTCATAGGCATATTTATTTAATTATTTAATTTTGGTTTAAACGGAATTCCATATTAAAAACTACCTGCAGTTCCTCCGTCAGTCCATCTGGCGGCGCTGTCAAATAAAGTGAGTCAGCGCGCGGGCGTTCAGAAGGAGAGAAGCTGCACTCTGATTGGAGGAAGTGACCAGGAAGTGATACATCAACAAAGGAAGATGGCTGAAGTGATAGAGCTCCAAAAACTAAAGGTGGGTAATGCAAATAAATATGTTATTATTACAAACATTGGGTGCTTTTATTAGTCAGTAATATGTTTTAACATTCTTTATTTGTAATCCCAGAGAAGAAGGATACGGATAAATAGGGTTTTTGAAGTATAAAATGTTCCCGGCTAACAACCGGCGTGTTGTTCATTCAGCTGCGGAGCTAGCCGAGCAAACCGCTCCGAGATACATAACAAACAAACCGTTAACAACAATAAGCTGTTGGGAACTACTTTATATTACCATAAAGAAGTGTGGTATTTATTTATAAATTGAAATGTAGCTCCTGCTGTTGAATGTAAAGAGTCCCGCCATCTCTGTCCAATTAAATGAGCGACATCGTGTTTGACCTCCGACGGTCATAATTCATGTTAGCCAAACATTAGCCGGAAAATACAATGACTATTGCCCAGGTATTCCATTTGAAAAGCTCTCTGATAACCGATCTACTGCAAAACTAAGTCCATTAAATGATCAGACAAAAAATAATTATATATAATATATATATATATATATAATATATATATATATATATATATATATATATATATATATATATATATATATATATATATATATATATATAATTATTTAAAGCTTAATTGCCAAAAATGACTGATTTATCAGCTTCCCAAATGTGAGTATTTTCAGTTCTCCTTTGTGTAATGTGGTTTTTGCCTTTGTGTTTTTGACTGTTTGTTCGTCAACAACCTGAAAATGTCACACTTAGTAAAAATAGGACACATGATTAATAATGGAAATTGTAGGTACATTAATTTATAAGGAAAAATATTTACTGTGCTGTCCTTGACCAAAGGAATTAATTTCCAAATAGCATTCATGGAATTTGTCTACTGAATTTCCAGTATAGCTACTGAATGGATTTGTTGTGAGTTTTTTCCTCATTTAGTGGTATCTCGATGTGGATATTTTTGGAATGAAAGTAAACAGGCTTTCAATCTATCGATGGCAACATCACAGTTTTCGATATTAGCCATTGCATAAGTCCCCAAATGAGTCTGGCTAGGAATCTCTTTGATCAGAAAAGGAGGAGATGGGCAGTCTCATGCAGGGGACTACACATCCTTATCGGCACACAATCAAATTAAAGTTATGGTTCTCTTGTTGTTTCAGCTTGCTGAACTGAGGCAGGAGTGCGAGGCCCGAGGTCTGGACACCAAGGGAAACAAAGGAGAGCTCATTGCCAGACTGCAGGCATATCTGGAGGAGCACGGTGAGACGGCAGACTTCACACGTAGACATGGTATTTATACAACCGGTTGGGTGGAGTGAAATCTGAATCGCATGGACTTGATTATTAGATTTAAATTTCCCTACCAACCGTTTTGATGGGGGTATGTCTATTTTATTGTGATCAATATCGTGGATATCTCTTACTGATTTTTGTTCCTGCTCTCTGATGGTTCTAAATGTCTTTCCCTTAATCCCAGCAGAGGACGATGTGGATGTAGATGATGTGCTGGCCGAGGATACAGAGGTAATGTGATCGTTGATGTTTTCACTCACCCTCTAACATCTGATCTATATATATTGTAAAGTCGTTATAAATGTCTCCATTTGATATTTTTAGGAATTCATTAAGGTTGATAGTGCCAACGACTTAAAAAGTGAGAAGGAGTCTACTGAGGATGAGACGTAAGTTATTCTTTTATTTAGTTAGATCAAATAGAAGAAATAAACATTTATAACAATTATTTCAAGCTTAACGTATGCATTTCTTATCTACCCCACCCCTATTTTCCCACATTTTTGTGTGACGACAGGCATCCAACTCCAGCAAGATTTGATGTGCAAATCACAAAGTTGTGTGTTTCTGGAGTTTTGACTTTGAATTATTATTCTGAAGCTTCAAAACCCTTAAACAACCAGAAACCCTCACTCTGCTTCTAAACGACTAAATGTCCGACATTGTTAGCCCCAAATTCATAAACAAAGATTAATTACGAGTCTTTAGTTATCACGACTTGTCCATTTTTGGTCATCTAACTTCTTTGTGTTACTTCTTTCAGAGCTGAAGATAAGAAGGTGGTGAAAATCGCTCCTCCGCCATCTACTGGTGAAGTACGTATGACAGGCCTTTAATCTGCATATTTTAATACAGAGATTATTGCATCATGTTGAAATGATATCCGCACTCTTATGTGTGAGAGAAAAACGTAAATATTGATCAGCAGAACCACCTGCAGCTTCTGTTCTGATTCAGACTTTTCCCTTTTGTTGAGCAGAGACTACAGAAGAGAGCTGAACGCTTCAACATGCCGGCAACAGCTGAAAGCAAAAAGGCCATCCGTGCAGCAAGGTAGGGCTTCTCTAGGATACTTCCGGCTTTTACTATTTACATTTATTTAATCAGGCCATAATTATTACAGGTAATAATAACAATGTTCCCACATTGGTCCTTCTTGAGATTAGAGGGGATGAAGCAGTTACTAAAAACAAGTCAAACTGGTCATCAAACATGTTTTTTTTACAAACATCCAGGTTAAAAAAAACCTGCTTTAAAATGCATAAGAGCAGTTACGGTATACTTTTTCTCTTGTCTCTAACCCTAACCCAAAAAACAGAATCAAAGCCTTCATAGGGTCTATCTTGCATACACTCAGTAAGTGCCACCTGCACTCTATTTGTTTTTAAATACCTTCATAGGTAGAGCACACACACAGAAAGTAAGACGCAAGTTTAGTCGGTAAAAGAAAACACTTTAAAGTCATTTAATATCACTCCGGGAGGTAAAGAAGAAGAAAGTCCTAATACTAAAAATGGGATCCTGTACGCTTCAAAACCGCAAGGGTTATTAGTCCACTGCATTTATACTAGGAAGTGTATTTAGCCATTTTAAAGTAATTATGCTTTTTGTTTAGGTTTGGTGAAACCACTGAGAAGTCCACTCCAGCTGCCACTCCAGGTCAGTGTTTCCTCCCGTTTCCTATACTGAATTTCTATCTTCTCAAGGAACATTGAAGCTGGTATTTTCTTATGCCGTTTCTAACGCCACACTTGTACTTGTCTTGTCTTTCAAGCAGGTGGTGTTGTGGCCCCTAAAGCTCCTGTAAGTGTTGCATATTTGATCTGACACATTTCTTTAATTCCTCTGCTAAATGACAAGATGTTAATTCAAACATTTCTGATGTGTCATGAAGGTGAACGTGGATCAGCTGAAGAAGAGAGCAGAACGCTTTGGCATGAACGTTTCCTCCGTTTCACAAAAGGTGAAGACGAGGTTCAACATGATGATGTTTCTGCCCTTTCAACTCAAACATTTGGCATTAAAAGTGATACTAAATATGTTTGGTCTTTTTAAGATTGAAGAGGATGAGAAGCTGAAAAAGAGGAAGGAGAGGTTCGGGGTCACAGCAACTTCAACAGGTGCAGTTGCTACAGTCGCCACGTCACCTGAAGTAGAGGTAGGTTTTATTTGCATTTTAGTTTCTTTCTTTTTTCACCTGTAAGACTGCCGCCGAGAAATATATACAGTGGTATGCAAAAGTTTGGGCACCCCTCTGAGATTTCATGACAATTTGCTTTTCCTTTATAATAGAAGATCACAGCAACAACATTTGTTTTCCTACAAAGATGTAGACGTTTTAGTGTTTTCCAGACCAAAATTCTTAGGGTAGCATTACATAGTTTTATTATAATAAAATAAAATGCAAAAAATGGGATGTGCAAAAGTTTGGGCACCCTTATAAATAGCATTCATTTCAACACCTGTACGGATTTATAGCTGACAGGTTGCTGCACAAAATTGCTTTGATTAGCTCATTAGACCTTCAATTACAAAGACAGGTGGAACCAATCATGAAAAAGGCTATTTAACATAGGTAATAGCTGGCTGTGCCTGGCCTAGGTTCTTTCTTAGGGAGTGGCAAGATGGGGACCTCAAAACAACTCTCCACTGACCTGAAAGCTAAGATAATCCAACATTATAAATTAGGAGAAGGGTACAAAAAATTATCTGACAGGTTTAAACTGTCTGTCTCCACAGTCAGAAACGTAGTTGTGAAATGGAAGGCCACAGGAACAGTCCGTGTGAAGGAAAGATGTGGTAGGCCGACAAAAATAGGGGAAAGGCACAGGCGAAGGATGGTGAAAATGGTCACAGAGAAGCCACAGACCACCTCCAGAGAACTACAACAACATCTGGCTGCTGATGGTGTAGTTGTTCACCGTTCCACAATCCAGCGTACTTTGCACCAGGAAGAGCTCATTGGAAGGGTGATGTGCAAAAAGCCTTTCCTGAGTGTTAATCACAAGAAGAGTCGCATGAGGTATGCAAAAGCACATCTGGACAAGCCAGAAGCATTTTGGAACAAAATACTGTGGTCAGATGAGACCAAGATTGAGTTATTTGGTCATAACATGAACAGGTATGCATGGCGAAAAAAACACACTGCATTCAATGAAAAGAACTTGTTGCCCACTGTAAAATTTGGTGGAGGATCTATCATGTTATGGGGCTGTGTGGCTAGCACAGGTACTGGAAAACTTGTTAAAGTTGAGGGCCACATGAATTCCTTACAGTACCAGGAGATTCTTGACAAGAATGTTCTAGAGTCAGTCACAAAGTTGAAGCTACGCCGGGGTTGGATTTTTCAGCAGGACAATGATCCTAAGCACCGATCAAAATCCACCAAGGAATTCATGCAGAAGCACAGGTACAATGTTCTGGAATGGCCATCCCAGTCCCCAGACCTTAACATCATTGAAAATGTATGGATTTATTTGAAGAAGGCTGTCCATGCACGGAGGCCAAGAAACCTGACTGAACTGGAGACGTTTTGTGTGGAAGAATGGGCCAAAATACCACCTGCCAGGCTTAAGGGACTTGTCTGTGGCTACAGGAGGCGTCTACAGGCCGTTATTGCAGCAAAAGGAGGCAATACTAAATATTAATGGAATTATTTCTTGGGGGTGCCCAAATTTATGCACATGCCTATTTTTGTTTGAATGCACATAAACATGTTTCTGTTTGACCAATAAAAGTTATTTCACTACTGAGATGTTTCTGTTACCATAAGGTATAACATATGTTAAAATGAAGTTGCTGCTTCAAAAGCTCAGCAAGTGACAAACTGATGCAGTGGTTTTCCTAAGGGGTGCCCAAACTTTTGCATACCACTGTATCCTTACAATGCAGTGAGTGGAACAAGAAATGGAGATTGTGTATTAATCTCTACGTTCTTTCTCTTTTCCTACAGGCAAAGAAAATGAAGCGTGCTGAAAGATTTGGGATTGTGTGAACAAAGTTTTAGAGCCTGTGTGTTTTTGTAAAGCATTTTCATTACTGCACAACCGAGATCCCAAAAGACGACAAATGTCTCTGATAGGATTCCTGTAAATCAAAAGTATAATTAAATGCAAAGATACATGGACGAGTTGGATCCTATAAAACAAAAAATTAGATTCAAACCAACTGGAGCAACATTTATCAGTCCTGGATCTCCTTTAATCTACTTAGTTGACTTTTTCTATATCATTTGAGATGTGTTTATAAACGGCAAGGGCGTCATAGGCTCCTGTGTAACATCGTTTTCTTCTATTAACATCAATGTTCTTGTTCACTCGTTTTTTCCGCTGCAGCTGTTCTTTAACCAGAAACAGCTCCTGCAGTATCTTCACAGTAAAATCCTTCCAGCTGTTTAGAGGAAATCATTTGATCTCTAAGTCTCAGGAAATATGTGCCGTTCAATCTTTAAATCATAGTGATGCATTAATCCACCAGAAGGTTGGAGTAACAAAAGAAATGCATTTACTTTGAGAATCTACAGGAAGTGTGATGAGTCAAAAGGACTTTTGGATCATTTTTTGTGAATTACTTCAAACTGACTCTTGAAAAAGCATCATAAAGACAAACACCAGTGAGGCTCTTACTTACTTGATAGATATTAAAATAGAAACTAAACTCAACCTGTATCAACTCCTGGATTAAGCAACGCAGTATCTTAAAACACTTATACATACCAGAAGAAAACACAGAACTAACATTTTTCTTTTGTCTGTTTTAAGTGATTTAACTCAGTCATTTGTATTTAATTGTACTTTTGATTTATCAGACAGCCTATTGTTTTTTCTGTGTTTTATCTTTGGGATTCCATTGGTACACTGCTTCAGTTATCTGTCCATTTTATAACATTTTGTGATTTAAAATAAATTGTTTTCAACTTTTGGATATCTGCTTCTTTTGACTCTTGGTTGTTTTGTTACAAATATTAGTTTTTATCTATGTGAATCTTTTATTGAATCCACAGCTTCTCATAGAGAGGCACTGACTGGACTTGAGAAATGACAGAAGATACAAATAATGAAATACTTAAGTAACAGTTTAACTAATTTATAGTCATTTAGTCAACCTTTGGCAAGTTAAACTTTATTCTATAGTGTTTTTCAAATAAACAATTACTTGGAGTTCTGTATTTGGAAACGTAATTGCTTTGGGCTGAATATAAGTATCTTATTATACAGGTATAGATAATATGCCCACCCAAACAGGTTGAAAGCTAGTAGCAACATAAATTACAAAAATAGATCCAGATTTATTTTTAACCAAGCTTTAGATGTAGCTAACTACCTTTCTTTCTAATAATATAGATTTATTAACTGTTAAGGATAAAACCGAAGAAAATGTGTTTCATTCTCAACCTATCGCAATTCACATACGACACTTTTTTCACCGGACAGATTAATGTCACTAGATATTAATCTGAATAGAATATTTCGAAATTGAATGTGATAGTTTGAAACATAATTCCATAGTATAGAATATTTTGTGTGATCCATACTAATTTCCACATTCAGCCCTAATGAAACAAATCTAGGATCTTGCACATCGACATTAACTAAATTCTTGTTAACATTCAGGGCGACTATTTGTTCCATCCAAAAGGGAGAAACTTGTGTTGGTTGCATGTGCAGAAGACCTGACTTTTAAACATATGTTGTTTCCAAATAAAAGTAAAAAATGTTCACATACTTCACTTTAATACAAAGCTTTTCCATGCACAGGTTCTCATACGTGTTTCAATGTGGTGTTTTAACGCCCCCTGCTGGTCATTGACAGAACCGCACCAACTTTACTACACTGGGTGTGACGTATGTTCCTGTGACGCGCAGAAATTTTAAACTATCGTCCTTCTCAGTGATGGCGGCTTCGTTTGGTTCTCTCCCTGCAAGCTGTAACAACAAATGGTATTACACAAGGGAACAGATCGACAACAACCCGTCTCGGCGAGCTGGACTTGATCCCGACAAGGAGCTGTCCTACAGACAACAGGCGGCCAACCTGCTGCAGGACATGGGACAGCGGCTCAATGTGTATCTTTTGTCGGAGGGACGACTTGCGTTCACATTAGCTTGTTGGTTAGCAACATTAGCTTCTTGGCTAGCGAACTTTAGCTTCCCGTGAAGCCGGTTCGGCGGAGAGCATGGCTGCTATTTGTTGTTGTGTCTGGTTCGAAGGTTTTTTTGTTTGTTTGTAGGTTTTACATCAGTTTCAAACGGTGGTTTGTGGTTTTATAACATTAACGTTAGCTTACAAGTGTTATCTAAGAGCGGCGTAGTTGGCTAAACCACGAAGGCCTGTGTGGTCGGCGGGCCTTCAGGACGTTAGCATTAGCTTTACCTCTGACTGTGAATGTTGGTGAAGAACTTGTGTTGCTAAAGTGGGAAAACAAGGTTAACAAAACTTATGTTTTAGTGTGTTAATTTGTTTACTTTAGATCTGACCATTTACTTAGCAATAACAACGGCTTCCGGCTAACATGTGAAGCTAGCTGTTGCTCTGCCACTGGTGTGTTATTGAGTTTTAAAAGTCACCAGCATTATAAATGCTCATCCACTTGTGATAGTTTATATTTAGGCAAAATGACCCAGGTCCTTTTTCCCCTTTACATTTAATAAATCAGTGAATAAAAAATATGAAGAAATTCTGCATAGTTTTGTGGGTTTACTGTATTGCATAGAATTGTTTAACTGCATTAGTTGAACTAGTGTTTGTTTTGACCTACCGAGGAACTAAACATGTAAATAGGCTAGTACCTAAATTTGGTATAATGCATGCGTTCTCTTAATGTGTAATGTATGTGGTTGTTGATAACCCCTTAAGAACAAATGTTAAACTATACCTAATGCTGTTGTTGTGATCTACTTGCTACCTTTTCCTTAACTTTTATTTATCAGGTCCCAACTTACTATTAATACAGCCATTGTGTACATGCATCGATTCTACATGGTCCAGTCTTTCACCAGATTTCACAGAAATGTAAGTGTGTTTTATCTCTTTAAGGTCAGACACAGGGGTCTCTTAGTACCTGTGCTGAATCAACTCAACGGCTTATTTTTGTTTTCTCCTCACCAGGTTATTTCTCCGGCCGCACTCTTCCTCGCTGCAAAGGTCGAGGAGCAGCCCAGAAAGTTGGAACATGTTATCAAGGTTGCCCATGCATGCCTCAATCCTCAGGATCCTTCACCAGATGTACGCAGTGATGTAAGTATTGGGCTATGGTCAAAATCGCCTGCACATGTGCTCTGTCTCCTTCTGAGCTTACCTGATGTGGTAGAGCTTTCATCTCCACAGTACTGCGTTTTATGGGGAAATGTATTGTTTTTTTATCAGTAGAATTCTGTTTTTACAGATTTTTCGTTTTGGTTCGCAAGCAATTATTTGGCTGTAAAGCTTCCTTGTGGTACCACTTTGAGTTTAATCCAAGAGAGAATCGTCTTTGCAGCTAATTTAACAAAATGTTGTTGTTTTAATAGCAGCTTTGATGCAGGTGCTTTTTTTGTGGAATGTATTTCAGCAATTACTTAACTGAAGTTGAGCCCCTTTTCCTTAAAAAAAAATGTTGAATTAAATCTGTGTACAAGTACTTTGTGTGAAGGGTTTTGGTTTAAGCTTCCTCATGTGTTGTTTCCTTCTTGAAACATGGGTCAAGAGGGCAGAGTTTTTTGTTGTTGTCAAACTGGTAATGTCTGGTAAGGGTTGTAAAACTAAAGACTCTGTATTGCTCAGTGTGTAGCTTCTAATTGTCTCACCACTTATCTGTGAGGCTTCTTCAGCTCTAAATGAAAGATGGGTTAAATGTGTTTGAAAACGGATGGAGGCCTCCCAGTGAGTAACGTGCCTGTCCTCTCAACTTCAGGCCTACCTGCAACAAGCCCAAGACCTGGTCATTCTTGAGAGCATAATACTCCAGACCTTGGGTAAGTTGGGATGGAAGAAACTGGGTCCTTTTGATTTCCCTCCAGAAACATGTGATTTAAAAAAATACTGCTAACCTGTTTTACTTTTGTCCCCAGAAAGCCCATATACGGTTAGCAGCACAGGAAGAGACATTCCCGCTTCATATTAGCAGCACTTTCTCACTGTTGCTTTACAGTGACAACGCTTTTGTTTCTAATATGACCTTAACTTTTAACATTTCCACCCTCCCCTTTTTTCTTTTCTACGTATTTTTAAACCGTTTCTTTAAGGGCTATGTTGATGCATCATGAACAATGGCTTTTAGAATTAATCCTGGCACATTTTTTTCATTTTTGTAGGCAGTTGAAGAAGAGAACAGTGGTTTTAATAAAACACCAAATTGTGTTTTTAAACAAGAATCCGTGTCATCAGACAAAGCAAGAGTTTTAATAATTGTACCGGCATGCCTTTAATGTTTTCCACATTCATCTGTTGTTTTCACATCGTCCAGGATGTTATTGGAAGAGCCCATGCAAAGTGATATTATTCCCTGCAACACATAGTTTTGTATAACAGTATTCATTTTCTGGTTTTCAGGGAGAAATCTGTGTGGTGCAAATGTTAGTTTGACTTTTGCATTTCATTTATCGAGTCTCTTTTTGTCCTTTTTTTTTATTACAGCTTTTGAAATCACCATTGATCATCCACATACTCATGTTGTCAAGTGCACTCAGCTTGTTAGAGGTGAGCATTAACTCTTCAATTTTGCCAATTTGATTTGTATATTTGATTATTGTTGTGTGTTTGCACGCTAAATTGCCACTATCGCAGGTTTTAAGTGTGTTTTTTTGTTCTATTGTTGTTCCAGCAAGTAAGGATCTGGCTCAAACATCCTACTTTATGGCCACAAACAGGTATATTCACAGTTCACTGCTTACATCTTTTATCATCATTTATACCGCCGCATTGTGTATAATCCTCTAACTCGCCATGTCTGCTCTCTCTCTTCTCCTGTTTCTGTTTCTTTATTGCCTTCTGGGATGTATCCTGCCACGTAGTCTCCACTTGACCACGTTCTGCCTGCAGTACAGTCCGCCGGTCGTGGCCTGCGTGTGCATCCATCTCGCCTGCAAATGGTCCAACTGGGAGATCCCTGTGTCTACAGACGGCAAACACTGGTGGGAGTATGTCGATCCCACAGTTACCCTTGAGCTGTTGGATGGTATGTAGTGTTAAATGACCTCGAAATTCAGTTTATTTTGAGTACAAGGAAATTGTGCCTGGAAAGCAGTTGCATGTCACTCTGAACTTTTAACTTTCTCCAGCTGATCTTGTCTTTATATCTTTTTTCAGAGCTCACACATGAGTTCCTGCAGATTCTTGAGAAAACCCCCAGCCGGTTGAAAAGGATTCGCAACTGGAAGGTAGAGATTTATTTCTCTTTTGTGACCAAAGGAATAAAGCCAAGTCATCTGGCATTGTACAGACATTTATTGTTGACTGACTTCTCTGTAATTGTCTGATTTCTTGGCTCCCAGGCTGGAGGTCAGACACCGAAAGCCAAGCCCAAAGTCCAGGAGGACGGTGACCAGAGGGATACCATGATGAGCATGATCTCCATGGCCTCATCAGAGAGCACCGTGGCTGGCTTGATGAGCCTCTCTGCTCCCCCTTCTGCCTCCTCTTCCTCATCTGCCGGTGACAAGGACAGGGGGGAAGCCGGCAGCGCTGCGACTTGGAGTGGAAAAGGTCAGCCTGTACCTGAGCTCAACAACGATGTGCATGTTCCAGCTAAAGTGTCACTAAGTGAATACCGAGCCAAGAACGCAGACGTCCTGGCCGCCCAAAAGAGGAAGCTGGAAAACATGGAGGCCAGTGTGAAGAGGGACTATGCCAACGCTGCTCAGGCCCTCATCGGACAGCAGCAGAGGAAGGATAAGCACCAGCATCATCACCAGCAGTCCAGCTCCTCTTCCTCTGACAACCCTTCGCCCATTATCCTGAAGATCCCCCTGGAGAAGGAGAGGCACGAGAGGACGTCTCTGAAAATCCGATTCCCCTTAGCCGGGGGAGGAGGAAGCAGCGCCAAGGGTCAGGAACAGGACATCAAAGTCAGAATACGAGTGCCTGAGAAGCAGAGGGGGAGTTCAGGAGAGGAGGGCAAGAGCAGAGACAAACACAGGGACCGCTCAAACCACCACCATCACCACCACCACCACCATTCCTCCTCCACCAGTGCCTCTCTCGCCTCCTCACACAAACACTCTAACTCTAGCGGGGCTGTCGGGGGCAGCAAAAAGGTCGCCAGTGACTCCTCTAGAACGAGCTCCTCTTCTTCTTCTTCGGCGTCTCGTAAGAGGACACACTCCCAGGAGCCCACAGCAGGACCTCTCGCTGCTTCTAAAGTCAGCAAGTCCTCCAGGAATGCCTACCAGATACCCGCCCTGTCTTCCTCCTCCGGGCAAATTCTGGGGCACAACCCTGACATTCTCCCCGCCCTGGGCCTCCCCCACCACCAAGGGAGCTTCCCGCACTCGAAAGGCGACAAAACGGACACGAACGGGCACGGTGCGGTGGGCGGACCCCAGTCGAACGAGTACCAAGACACTTTTGAAATGCTAAACTCTCTTCTGAGCGCGCAGGGGGTCCAGCCTGCCCAGCCGTCCATGTTTGACTACAGATCCCAGTATGGGGAGTACCGGTTCAGCGGGGGCTCCCGAGGGAACGGCAAGCCACCACCCCTCCCTTCAGAACCTCCTCCCCCACTGCCTCCGCTGCCCAAATAATTTCCTGATCAGGAGACGTATTATGTACATTGTACTTGGCATCTTGTTACATATGGTATTGTATTTTTTTTTTTTTTCGAAGTCGCCCAGCATTTTTAATAGTTTCAGTGTGACAGCAGTAAAATGTACTGGCGTGCGTGATGCATAACTATTTTTGGTTTTTACACTTCACACGTGGGGCAATAATAACAGGCTTTTAAAGCTTGCAAAATGTGAGAAAAAAAATACAGGAAGGTGTAGATAAAATGTTTTGCTTTCTGTTTAACTCAACCGAATTGTGATGAGGGGACCTGGTATTTTTTAGCAACACTGTCATGGTCTTGAAATCACGAGGAAACTAAAAGATTTCCATCACATACATGTTAGGTCTCATTACGGATTGTCTTTTTATAATGAATTTATAGTATGTTATTTATTAATTGAATGCTTTTTTAAGAAAAATAAAAAAACTGTCCCCTTTTCTACCTTTTTTTTTTTAAGGTTTCCCTCCCTTTGTTCTTTTTTTTTGGGGGCAGAGTGATGTTTCCTCATCAAGACTGTACAGGCTAGTTGGACAGTGCATGTCTCCAAAGCCATCTTTTCAATATTTTTGTCTCTTTTTTTTAAAACAGCCATAACCCCAAAAAAAGGTGACTGCCCACCCCTGGTGTTTTATGTGTTTGATTTCCTTCATTATTTGGCAAAACCTGTACAAAAACTGTAAAATGTTTAAAACAACATGAACTACTGTTTTATATTTTGTTAAGAGAAAATGCAAAAAAACATGTAAATTACTGAAGCTACTTTTTTTTGTCTTTTAGATTTATTTGAGTGTTGCAGTCATTGTTTTAAATGGTTGTAAAATCTTCATATATTCAGTTGTCTAATAATTACACTAATGGACAAACTTCTAACCAAGGATGTACATCTATGGTTTTATCAAAAGAGTTCAAACATGTATGGTATGGTATGGTCACAATGAAGGAATTGCAACAAAGAAATCCCTCTAGAGAAGAAATGTGAGTTTTTAAATCCTGTCATGTCATTTGTCACTGTTTCCTCTGGAGGGCGAGTCTTTTTGTGGTGATCGCGGCTTAATGCAGAGCAACTAATAGGCAGATTTAGTACAACATTTTAAGTTGTGTACTCTGCGGAGCCCTGAAACTGTCAGATTTAAGATGAAACGTTTTTCTGCTGGTGCTCACTTTGTAGTGACCATATCGAGCACAATCTCAAATAAAAGTATTCACAATACACTATATCAAAAAGTGATCAAAAGCCATTTGTCTGTTTTGTTTTTTTGTCTTTCATTTATGCAGTTTCCTTTTGAAAATGTCTAAACTCCAGTGTATGCTTGTCAATTCATGCTCGTCTGGTTTAATCATGTTGAAGCTGTCTTTAATTGCATACTTTGAAACAAAAAAAGTGGATATTAAGCTTCAGATTGTTGTTTATAATCCGTTTGTAAGCCATGATTAAACAAAAGTTTGCATGTGTTCTTTAGTTTTGTAAATCAAACATGTCAAACTAATTATCAACATCCCTCCACTACAGGGTCATGAGCATGAAGTCAAATAATTAATGAATTTGTGAAAAGAATAGTGGAGGAGGGGCCACTTGTTGGCAAGAGCATCGGGTATCATCTGTACATTTAATTCATATTATCTTTCTGTGGTTTTGCTTGTATAGTATTACTGCTCTTTACCTGCTTTTTTTTTTTTTGACAGTTTGTAATCCAACATTCATGTGTTTTAGGCAGTTTACAGTAATGCAGTACAACAAATCATCAGCCATACAATTGTAAAATATTTTTGTGCCCTTTATTGTATGAAATCTAAGTTTAAAAAGGTACTGATCTTTGCTCAGGCAGCAGAGGTTTTATTGGGTTTTCAACTCTTGTGAAAGGGAAACAGTAAATGCACTGAATATTTATCAGTAGGTTTGCCTACAATGCAAATGAGAAAGTATTACATGTATAACGGTTAGACTATTAGAAAAGAAGACAAATATATTACCTTCTCTGATAGTCTTTTTATTTGATCTCCGACACATCTTCAAATTTTTTCAAAAAATCAATGTTATGCTTTTAGGAAAGTCAGCATACACACATTTCAATAAAACCTGTATGTGAAAATGAAAGACACTCATGCAACCTAACAATGCAAAGTCACATAGCTCCAATAAGTTCAATGTTTTGTTTTTTCATGTCTTGGTGTTTTTAGTGACACTCAGGTCTGGAAATGAAACGTTTTGGAATTTTTGTTTTCTGTTAAAACGTTATATGTGAACCCTGTTCTTTTTGATATAATGTGGTTGCTTTATTCTCAAATAAAAAGACAATAAATATTTTAAGAAACCTCTCGCTTCCTAACGTGTTTTATAAAACTTCACTTCTGCAGTATTGTGGGTGGAAAATGATCGCAGCCGCTGCCACTTGTATTGGCAGATTGATTGACCAATGAAATGCCTTGAGCTTCTACAAATCAGAGCTCTCGGGGGGCGGGATCAGTGAAGAGCTGCTGCAGTGGCTGTTGTGGCAGTTGAGAAACCGACGTAGTGTGGCACGGAAGCAAGAGCTTGTTGGATCGTTGTGAAAAAGGTAAGCAATTCTGATAAACAAATCCAGATATGTGCATCTTGTTGCACAAAGCCTTGTGTACGATATGAAGAGAACGATTGTGTGTTACTATCAGTCAGTGAAACTCACTTCTTGGCCACAAATTGTGAGAATTGGCGGTTGGCTACTGTTAGCAACTGCTAACAAAGATGGCGACGCCATAACTGAAGGAGTGCAGTGTGACGCAGTAGAGAGGCGGGCTGAACGCTGCTGTGGCGCCTGCTTAGACTTTTTCAAGACAGAGAAATGTACTTAAGCTACGTTTCTAATATTAATTAAAACATTTTTTGTAATTTTCCCCCCTTATTTTTTTTGTTGCAATTTATGAAAGTATTCTATGTAAATAATCAATATTAAGCTGTAGCAAGTTTAACACATGTTAATCTTAGTCGTATCTGACAAGCCACCTGACCTGCCAACGCCTTCACTAACGTTGGTTAATATTAGCAATAAAATAATTATAATCCATCCATGTTTTGTTTAGACTGCGTTTCATATTGTGTTATGTAGGTCTGTTAGCCATCTGCGTTTCTGATTTTTTTTACTTTAACATCTGTTACCTCTGGCCCCAATTTCTGACTTAAGGGCTCCTAAATGTGGGCATGAAAGACGTAATTTTTTTTAGACACAATTATTCCAGTTGGTTCTATTGGCAATTAGTGACCATAGGGAACCCTCTTATAACCTCCATATTATAGTCCCTTTTGTCTTTTAAAATACCAGAAAGTAACACAAAATGTAATGTTTTGTCAGCCCAACCCAAATAATTGTATCCCCTTTTTATATATATATATATATATATATATATATATATATATATATATATATATATATCTCTCTCTCTATCAAGCCAACAAATCAACAATAAGAGAAATTCCCTAATTTCAGTTATTGGGCATTCTGCTGGCATTCCCCATTGTGAGAATTCCAGCAGCTGTGACACAATTGATTTAATAAATACTAACTGAAGTTCAATGAACCATCTTTCCATTTGATCTTCAGTTGTGCAGCCTTGGCCTCTATTTTCCATCTCTAAATCAATATTTGTGTTTTAACTGTCAACAAATATTATTATAAAGTATTGTTTTGTCTCTGATATTTCAACTCTTAGAAGATAACAGCAAATCTTCACATTTCAATAGTTTGAGACTTGAACTACCCACTATGAAAATACATTATTATTATTTTTTAAATACACTTTTTCGGGGCTTTTTGCCTTTAATCGGATAGGAGAGTGACAGGAAAGTGGGAGAGATAGTCAGGGTGGGATCCGGAAAGGAACACGGGTCTGTAATCGAACCCGGGTCGCCGGCGTACGGTGCAGGTGCCCCAGCCAGTTGCGCCACGGCCGGGGCCTACATCATTATTTTTAACCTTTTTTATTTTGCAGACTTGCAATGAACAGGATACGTATCCACGTTTTGCCTTCGAGTCGGAACCGGGTGACCCAGACTCCTCGTCCTCAGGAGCCCCAGGCCTGCTCCTTCACGCAGCGACCATGCTCTCAGCCACGCCTGGAGGGCCTGGACTTCTGTATCAAACACATCCTGGAAGATAAGAACTCTCCGTACAAGCAGTGCAGCTATGTCTCTGCCAAGAATGGCAAGCGTTGCCCCAACGCTGCACCAAAAGTCGAGAGGAAAGACGGGTGTGTTTGGAAAATGAAATATTTAAACACTTTTAACAAGTTAGAAAACTATAACCTCAGCTTCATTATCAACCAAAGCTCTTTGTATGCACAACACAGAATGTACATTAACAACTTCAAGCAGCTCTCTAAAGTGTCTTCTCCATTGACTGTTCTTTAGAGTGACGTTCTGCGCGGAACATGCTCGCAGGAATGCCATGGCTCTTCGAGCTCAGATGAGAAAGGCGTCTTCCGGTCCGTCCCCAGAGTCACTGTTGTCTCAGCTTAGTGGTTACAACCGAACAGAGACTCACAGCGCTGATGGAGGCCGCTCTGAAGCTAGCCGGATTCTAGGTAAATGACCTGGACAGAGCTTTATTCTCTTTAAACATTCCGTGTCTTTGAAAGAAATTACGAAACTGTTATCGAAAAATTGCAATCAGTGCATCTCATGTATTATGATGTGCTCATTTCTCTGGCATGACAAGATATTTGACTTCGATTTTAACCTCTCTCTGCACAGATGAGGACAGTCTGAGTGAGGAGGAGCAGGGTCCTTTGGTGCTAGACCAAACATGGAGAGGAGACCCTGACAGTGAAGCAGACAGTGTTGACAGTGATCACGAGGATCCTCTGAAGTAAGCTAAATTATCTTACCATCAAGTTTTTTAAACTCCCTTTTTAAATGTCGTTGGATTTTAATTGTTCATTTGTAAATCACAGACATGCAGGGGTGTACACGGCAGAGGAAGTGGCACTTATTACTCGAGAAAAGCTCATCAGGCTCCAGTCCCTCTACATTGACCAGTTCAAACGTCTGCAGCACCTGCTCAAGGAGAAAAAGCGCCGGTACCTGCACAACCGCAAGGTGGAGCATGAAACTCTAGGTAAAAGCACAACTGCTATCTTGCACATGTTGATTACCTACCAGTTCTTGTAAGAAATTCTCCCACACCTTTCAATGTTGTTTTTTTTAAGTCTAAGCGTCATCTGTGTTTGTTTGTTTTTCTCTCAGGGAGCAGTCTACTGACGGGGCCTGAAGGTCTGTCCATGAAGGAGAGGGAGAACCTGAAGAAGCTCAAAGCTCTGCGCCGATACCGTCGTCGGTACGGTGTGGAAGCTCTGCTGCACCGGCGCCTCAGGGAGAGGAGGCAGGCTGTGACAGAAGGAGCGCTTCAGGTGTGTTTAAGACTCAAACTACAAAAAATAGCTCCCTTACTCTTGGTGATATCCATCCATGAAACTTGTTCTAAGATTCCCATGTCTGCAACAACTGTGGCTATTCCCATGTGCATGTTGAAGGGAAATGTGTTTGAAGTGAACTCCAGAGCAGTTTGTCTTTCCAGAAACAGTTTTCCAGTTACTCTGGGGGATCCAAAGCCAGTGTTACTGCAAAAGCCTTCTACATTGCCAGTGCCTTCAAAATAACTGTAATCTTATCTGATTCAGTTGTAAAAACACTAATTAATTTTTTTAAACATCGCACGCCATGGGGAAGGAGTCCAGTGAATGACACACAAAATGCATTCCTTTTTTAACGGTGCATGAGCAGTGCATCTCCTTTGTGGAGAGGTCCTGATGACCGGCATTGTGTTGCACTTTATGTTGAAGTACCACTCTGTGTGATTCCTGTGTTATTAAATGATGTCTTTACATTTAAACATCTCTTCGAACTGAGTGTTCTTCACCTCGGCCCCGATCAAGACTTGTAGTTTGCAGTAGCTGCTGGTTTCAAAGGGAGCCAACATGAACTCCTTCCTGTGGTCTGTTGATTTTTCCCAGAGTAACAACGGGGCTAATCAGTTCAGTTGGAAGGAACACCATCTTAACCCCAAATCATCGAGGGTAGTTAAATGCCCTTTATATTTTATTTGGGTCTTATACTTTTCTGTTTCGGCTTACGTCAAGAACAAATATTATTGCAAGTACTTGCTGTGTAATTTTAAAGTTATTAAACGGTCTGCTCACATCAGAGCTGCTGTAGAGCAGAGCTGTAAAAACCCTGCAAAGTACTGAGATCTAAAAAAATCTGCATAGCTGGATACCACACAAAGGCTTGTTTTGGGGTAACTTGGTTACCTGGTTCCTGTTTCATTTCCTAAAGTCCAGTGCGTTGCAGTATAGAGCCAAAACATGCAGGATATTAAGCATAAGAGGGTGTCTCTAATGTTACGTTTGACTTGGTGTGAACTTGTTTGTTCCTAAAAGAATATCCCTCACTTTTTATAATGTCAATCTGGGCTTTGAAGCTTTAAATGTAGTGCGCTCATTATGCTAACCGCTGCCATTGGAGGATGCATGCTCTTCGGTTTGAGATTTTGCTCAACCTGTGTGCAGCAGAATGGAATTTCTCAATTCTGTGGTATCCAGGAATGATGATTTTAAAATGTATAATTATAAAGGAAATGCTAGTCTGGTTCTGTTTGGATGTTCTCTAACGCGCCTTTCCTCTGTTGTAGACTCATTCGAGGACTGTGCATGAGAAGTGCATCTCCTTTGTGGAGGGATCCCGATGTACCAACCCCTGCCTGCCCATGACCCGGCACTGTGTCTCACGTATCCTCAGATATCGAACTGAGTGTTCTTCACCTCGGCCCCGATCAAGACCTGTAGTTTGCAGTAGCTGCTGGTTTCAAAGGGAGCCAACATGAACTCCTTCCTGTGGTCTGTTGATTTTTCCCAGAGTAACAACGGGGCTAATCATTTCAGTTGGAAGGAACACCATCTTATCCCCGAATCATTGAGGGTAGTTTAATGCCTTTTATATTTTCAATTTGACAGGACTGAATCTTATACTTTTCTGTATCGGCTAACGACAAGAAAACATATTAGTGCAAGTAGTTACCGTGTCATTTTAGCTGCCGTTTTAAAGTGATTAAACTGTCTGCTGACACCAGCCTGCAGAGTACTGAAGCCCAGACAAAGTCACTAAGTCGTGGTGCAAAACCACCCGGGCATATCGTTAATACAGTGCACCTTTTTTTTGTAATTTCACCATAACTAGCAAGTAAAACTCATACTTAAGTTTTTTGGTTTGATTCATGTGGTTACTATCTTCTGTTTGTTTGGAAATGATTTGTCCTTAACTCCCACCCACTCAGACATCTTCCAGGACAGCAACCAGGTGCTTTTCCAAATGTGTCCGGGTCTGAAAGATGTCCCGTGTGAACGCACAGTGCACATGGGACAGTCTGACGACCCACGTTGCCCGCTTCACCTCACCCTGCCTCCCCCCATGTTCCAGCCTGAACAGGAGCCCCCCCCACAGGAGCCGATCATCACTGCAAGCAGAGACATGTATCTGAGTGCAGCAGAGCTTCAGCCCACAGAGAGCCTGCCCCTAGAGTTCAGTGATGTACGTAGAAGTGATGAACCCTTATCACTGTTCTATAGCTCATATTCATTTTATTAAAAATATCATGTTCCACACTTATCGATGGAAATGATTCCTTGAAGTTTGGGGTGCTTTCACAACCACTGTGGCTTTTTAGGTGTGGTTCAAAATGAACCATGTCCCCATAACATTACTTTTGAAGCAGTAAGATTAATTCCAGGATTAGTTTATCCCGTTATCGTGCGTGTAAAGCTGATATTTAAAAAAATGGTTTCAAATTTTGTTCCATCTTTTGCATTTGGAAGAAAAAGCAGATACAATCCAATTGTTGAGGATCTCAGATTGCTTTGTGACAGTCGATATATAATGTTGACTTTAAAATGGGATTAATATCATTGGATCTCTCCAAAGAGTGTGTGTGTACCAGAACAGGCAAAAATCTATCACTTATTTTAAATGTTTTTGCTTCATCAGGAAAATGCACCAAACTACAGATGTGAAAGCACCCATATGATATTATGACGCCGTCTTTGGAAGAAGCAGAGTTTATTTTAAGTCTAGTGACTATTTTCAACTCAAACAGCCCCGTGAGGGACTGCTATGAGATTCAGATGTGATCTTATCAATCCAAAAAGACCAAGCTCTAGATGATCAAAAGCTTTACTGCAGAGCTCAAAATCAGCTGTTTTACTATTGTGCAATGTTCTATGTAAAGCATCAAGTCTAAAATCTGGCTTCCTGACAGCAGTTGCATCTGATGCTGTTTTCTTTACCAAAACTACAGTTACAAAATGAAGCTCTGCCTGGTGGAGGTGTAAACGGGAGAATACAAAAGAATACACGTACCGTTTTAAAATGGCCCCCACAAGTTTTGCGTTGAGATTTAGATTTCCTCCTGTTACACAGGACCTGGATGTGGAAGGGGACGGTATGCAGGGTCCGCCCTCCCCCCTACAGTTTGACACTGCCCTGGCCCTGGAGGACCAGACCATCAGAGCCATCGCTGAGGCCCCCATGGACATCCTGACGGGAGGAGACCCGGACCTGGACGCCTCGGGACACGAGCTCTCAGAGAGAGATGTGGCTGCCATCATGCATGAGCAGGTTAACTCTCAATCAGGGGCATCTTGAATATCACAAACTTTCTTTGGAGAGATGGCACCCATACACTGAGATACCAATCTGTATGCGATGTTCAGGTCTAATAAAATCTTGGTCACAATCTGTGTCAATACCAAATCAATTTTAAGGTGTGTCAGTTTGTGAATCATGGTGCCACAATATAATTAAAGGGGGGGGGGTTTGAAGCCATGTAAGAGAGACATACATTTTTGTGTCCTAAACATTTGCATCTTTGGATTTGCATTCAAACTTTTTATGTATTACTATAATTCCTCCTGTTCATACTGCTGTTAAGAGACCTTTTCCTAACTGCTTCTATTGTAAATGGTGGCAGCAGGATCTTTGTTCTATCTGAGTCAACAAGGCTTTCTTCTATCTTGAAACTTATGAACCAAAAACCCATCTCTCCAATAGAGCCCATCAAGGAAACAGGAGAAGATTAACTTTAAAGATACACAAACCTGTACATGATCAAATGAGTTGGAGTATAGTTTGGCACACACTCAGTACTGTGACATTTGTCTCCATAGCTTGCATTGGGAACATGGAAGGGATTTTTCATCAGCCAGTATGAAGATGAGGAATGACTGACTGTAAAAGCTCTGTTAATGATAATATCACTCCTGACTTTTGTTTTGGAACATATTCTTTATTATCTTCTGTTCATTACCTGCTGAAAAAGTGTCCTGTTAGCTTAGAGGTTTTAAGGCAGCTGCTGTTGAAATCACCCTTTTGTTTCATTTGATTTCCAAATACTTGTACAAAAACGTGGTTGTGACAAATTGTAAATGTATAAAGGGAGCTCTAAATCATATGAAAGCGGCACACACTACAATACAACTCCTTTTTTCAATTAGGTTAAAATGGTTGTATTTTCTTAGCACAGCCTACTGTATATTAGCAAATGTTCCCCAATTTTAAACGTCTAAGGCTTTTAATCTACTGTTTACAGTGCACATTTTCCAGGTGTTTGCATGTGCTATCTAAAAATGCTAATGGGAACGAGGATGGAAATGCACCTGGAGTCTTAAATAATTTCATATTGGCGACTACTGGAATGAACTCTTAGTACTTTAAATCATTTTACAAACGGTTTCCCTGTTTCTCTCAACCATCCTCTGCCTAAATATCACAGCGTGAACAAACAATGCTTTGCAAAACAAGCCAGAGATGCTCAGCAGTGAAGAAAGCCGTAATTATTTTTTATGTCTCCACAGTTTTGCACTTTATGCTGACACAAATATGTAGGATTCTAAGCTATGACATGAACACAAATAATCAAAGCATTCTTTGGTGGAAAATTACAGTCAAAACCACAGTCCTAACTTCCTGTTCTTCCACCTAGGTGGTGTCAGAGGTTGGAGGAGAAGAAGAAGAGGAAGTCAGAGCAGATTATTCACTACCAGACATCAACTCCAGTGCAGCTGAGGCTCCATGCAGTCTCTATAATGAACACTTTCACTTCCACAGAGACTGGTGATGAGGTTAGGATTTAATGCACAGCCCATTTTCAACAGATTACTGTTATAAATTCTTTGATTGTTTTTCTGTTTGGGTGCATTTTGTGAGATTGTTCTGTGTTAGAAAGTAATAAAATTGCACCAAATCAGTTTGTTCAAAAAAATGAATTTCCTACATCTTTAAATAACATAATTAGTGAAGTTATAATAACCACAACAAAGGAAATAATACATAGACAACAAAATATGGTTAAAAAACAACTAGAGTGCATAATTTAACCATCTAAAACTGTTAAATATGTGTCTAAAAAACTAAAGCAGAGCAAATAGAAGTCATTTTAAATTGCCTTAAAATTGTACGCATCACTTTCTCTATTTAAATAAAAGGCCTTTCTTTTAACAACACGTTTATGTTGCATTTGTTGAACCTTATGATCTCCAGATACTATTTAAAGCATGCACAGAATATTTTAAGGCACTAAAAACACACATATTCATGCAGCTTTTTTAAAGTATATGTTAAAGTTATGTTTGGCAGCATGGGGACAGCCTCCGAAAAAAAATGGGGCGGGTAATGCAATTTCATGCAATGACATCACTTTTCCTCAACCCAAAACAGTGAAGCCGAGGCAGGGAGAAGAAAGCGGCTGCAGGGGGGAGGAGGCTGCAAAAATGAGCACAAGATAGATATATTTTAAAGAAAAAAACTAGTGTATTTCAGTGTTTAGTCAACCATGGAGGGACAGCGTCGTCTTCGGCAGTTTCCATCCAAATGAGGTGAGTTTTTAAAACAAGAAAAATGTCGTTTCATGTTCGCCTGGTTTCAGAGGTTTGCTGGAATACCGACAGAGGCTTTTGGCTTTTCATTGATTTAACACCACTGATGAAGTGTAGGGCTTAACGGAAATGAAGCTAAATGTGTGGGTTTGTTTTATCTTTAACGTGGAACCGTGAAACGCCCCGGTGTTTCACAGCGTTTTTGGGAGAGACGCAAGGGCGTAACAGCTTTACCCGTGTCGGAGGGGACGAATTTCGG
Organism: Eleginops maclovinus; assembly: GCF_036324505.1. Taxonomy (NCBI): domain Eukaryota; kingdom Metazoa; phylum Chordata; class Actinopteri; order Perciformes; family Eleginopidae; genus Eleginops; species Eleginops maclovinus. The sequence continues at coordinate 23,371,218 of NC_086349.1, read as the reverse complement.
TGCAGGGTTTTTTTTATGGACGGGCCTGTCCCAATCAACACAAATGACATATTTCTGCGTTTTTGTTTAACTGCATGAACAGGCTAGCTTAAATAAATCCATGTCGCAGTTTTCGCCTCGTTTTTGGGGTTGAAACCAGAAAGGGGAACATGGAAAACGCGACTGACATCTGACTCCTAACGGTACATTTTTTTTCTCACAAGGATGCAAAAGCATTTTATGATGGAAATAAAAAGCCTGTGTCAATCATCCCGGCTGTGTGACTGGAGACAGTGATGCAGGCATAGAACAGCCCAAAGAATGAATGAATTAAGGTGTGGATGTGTCTGCAGCAGGGTGTCGAGGAGGAGGAACCGCTGGTTCATACTAAAGGAAGTTGATTTTTAAAGAAGATAAAGCACATTTATCATAGTTTACCTACTCGATAGTCTTCAGGGATGTCAGTGTATTTCTACTACCTGATTTCCACTTATAAATGTGCTTATAAATGCATTACTGTGCAGCACTATGTCTGTGCAGAGTTTGATAGAGCAGGATGTTTCTAAAGGGGGAAAGTTTAAGATGTGTGTTTGTGTGAGTTTGATTTAATGGCATGTTATCTAGTTTCAAAGTTGATCTTATAATTTACTTTCCTAAAACATAAACTGAAAATACAGCTGATAAGTTTAAGTTTTTTGTGAAAGGAAAGTTATTTACATATGTTCAAATGATGTTCTTTGCAACGTGGCCAGAAAGATATTGTATGAAACTCAACTTTTTAAACATAACAGCAGAGTATTCTTATCATAAAACATGTCTGAAGGTTATCTGCATGATACATTTGTGTTCTTAAATAGCAGCGTATATTGTCAGCCATTATTTTTCACAGTAAAATACTTCACTATGTAAGTCACAATTTCAACAAAACAAATAAAGATGTGTGGGATTGGTTCCAAATGTTGCTGGTAAAGTGACCTTAAAATAACTTTGGACCAACAACAGCCTCAAGAATCCAGTGATCAGTACCTGTTAGTTTATCCAGGAGCAAACCAACACTACAAAGTGAGAGGGGGAAAAGTAAGGGGAGCAACAAGACTGATAACCCCTCAAAGTGTAGGGTAGAGTTTTAACCAAATTTCCATCAAATAAGGCAAAAGAAAAGGTTAATAAATGCATGTTTCCACTCACCTTTGTTCTGTTAAATAACATAATTCCAACAGTGGCGACCGGTCACGTTGCAAGTGATAAAAGATAATATAAAAGTTTGATATTTGCGGTTGTTTCATGTATTCATTTGAAGGAAACATTACAGACGGCTCATTGGTTGACACAGATCTGGTGTTTAGCAATTTTAAGGAAGTTTAAGTCACTTGCTTTAAGTTCGTCCTGTTTATTCACGCACAAACGAAACATGCGCTTTAAAACTGGTGGAGTTTATTGTTAGTAGTTTGAAACAAATACAGAGTAATCACTATTCTCATTATTGATCAGTACAGTGAATCACTTGAACGATGAAATCTTAGAAAGCGGTGTAAAAGGGTCATCACAGTTTCTCTAAGTTGCTTGTTTTGTCTGAAAAATGTAACGATCATGTAAAAACACAGAGACGCAGCCAATCCTCAAAACAAAGAATGTTTGGCATTTTAGTTTGAAAAATAATTGACTAATTATCTTGGTTTTATAAGAGGGTTACTCCTCCAAAGTAACGCACTGGACTGGTGCCCATGCTGGCCAGTGCAGAAACATTTTGGAGCGGTATTGGCGGTGAATAACGTGTTATTGGATCAAACTCTTAACAATGCTGCTTTTCAGTAAATGTGAAATCCTGCACATTTTCTGAATGGTATCCTAGTCACGGGGAGCGAATTGTTTCTTGTTTGTGGAGGGTTTTTATTGGCCATAAAACGTGTAATGCCCGTAATCTTAATAAGTTGTGAGGCCAACCAGATTTAACACCTGTCAGGCAACGCTGCGTTGCTATTACGGAGTCCTTTTGAAAGGGAAAACATCCACGCTTAATGATCTGTGTCTGTTGGTTTAGGGCCAGCTTTGCGCTCATGCTGTTTTCATTATCTCGTCGTTTTCTGAACAAAGACCAAACTTCAGCGCAGTAGAAATGAGGATGTAAGGATTGTTGGAGCCGTTTTTTGGATTGTCACAGAGATGGCCTGCGTTCAGGCTGTAAAATATTTAAGTTTTACTGACACTCCCATGAATTGCTCGATGAGTCTTTTAGTGTTTGACGGAATGACGTACCCCTCTTTCCTTTTCCAAATTGTCTTTTGATGTAATGTTGCAGTTTGTTGTTTTTGGCTTTTGCAGATAAATATATCATGTTAGAAATCCTCGTAGACTTTGTGTCACAAAGAGCCTTCATAACAGTGATGATTGGATCACAATGACGGACTTGTTTCCTAACAAAGCAAAATGAAACAGTGTGAGTTGAGACAAGGGGATTGGACTGTCCTTTAGCATTTTAGAGGTCTTTCAGATCAATGTTTGATCTTACAAATGGTCATTTCCAATCGTGTTTCTAAAGAAGACTCTTTGTACTCCTCTAACATTGTTGGACTGTTTAAAACCTGTAACCGGACTGTGATGTGTAAATAGTTCCCCCTACCTATACGAATAATTGATGTCTGATTATCCACAACATAAGAGTTGAGTTACAAATCCTTAAACTTACATCTACTTTTTTTGTGTTTCCTCTCTTTGAACTATTCAAAGTGATATTTCTAATGGACACAAGATGTCTCCTACATACTTGAGGAGTCCATGCACAGTGTTTCCACATCATATTTGTACAAATTCACATCATAAAATCAGCTTATACGTACATGTGTTAAACTCTTCTCCATCAGCAGCTGAATGTGGAAACAGTCTAAAAGTGTCCATCATTATTCTGCACAGAGACGTTCAAACATCAAAGTGAAGGAACAATAAGCAAAACACATCTTTTGAGTTAATGGGGAGTTTAATAAACAACCACGAGGACCGAAATGTAAAGTTTGGTACAATTTAAGAGCTGCAATGATCGTTGACGAGTGGATTTGCCTTTTGAAAGATAATCGCCAACTATTTTTGATAAGAGATCGATCATTCAAGTCATTTTTCATCCAGAAAATGCTGTTCAAAGCCTGTCAGATATGGAGCTTTCTCTGTTTTATATCACATTAAACCTAATATCTCTAGGTTTTGGACAGATGAAAGAATTCATTGGACTTTGAGATCCTGGGAGGAACATTTTTCACTATAATCTGACAGGTGATAGACGAGTTATCGATAAATCTGGCACAAATATGGCAGTTTGATCTGCCCTAGTGGACTTGATGCATGTAACAGAAGTAATTTAAACATGAGCTCGCAGGCTGGGGAGGATTTAAGAATAAACGTGTCACATTTGGAACAATATTTGGGGGAGAACATGAGGAACATTTCATCCAGAGGAATGAGCTCAGGGCTGCAGATAAATGTGGTTCCCTTCTGGATCACATTTACGGCCCCTGTGCTCCATGTTTGAAGTTTTTGTGAGCGTCTCTGTCCCAGTGCAACTTTGAGATTGCATATCCAAGCTGCGCCGCATTACATCACGAAGAGCCGAGCCAGTGACTTATCCGAGTGTAATGGGCAGTATAAGTGCCGCTTGCTCTGTTCGCCTCTAATTGTTCGCAGATGTTCTGAACGCCTTTGTGTCCCGCGTCTTGTTGCAGCCACAGACGGCGTTCAGACTTTATTACAGCGAGGGAAACGTGGCATGGAGTAAGTGTTTAATTTGGCGGCTGGTTCTGTTAACTGGTTTTGGTTATTAAATTATTTACAAGGCGTTGCACCAAGAAACATGGTGGAGTTGAGCGATAAGTGGAATACTTGATTATAGTTTGACAGTTGATCTAAGCGAGTATCTACCAACACACAAAGTGACAGAGGAAGTGGGTAGAACGAGGAAGCGCCAACGCATGCCAATGAATAATGACCTTTTTTTAATTCAGGAAGCAGATTTCTACAACAAACAAATCAAATGCAGCGACGGTTAGCCAATTAATCTCAGTTTATTGTCAGATAATAATCAGGCAACTACTTTGACACTTTCAATCCTTTAACGCATCTAAATAAGGTATTCTCTTCTGTGTTTGCTGTGTTTTAAGCTTTTCAGAGCAGAATAAAAGTGATTATAATAATACAAATAGTTTAAATGCATTTCTAAAGCCAAATATTCTCTGGTCCGAGCTTCTCTTATAAGAGTTTTTGCTGTTTTCTATTTCATTTCACCCAAAAATATATACAAATCTTTGGGTTTCTACAAATAAAGATGTATGAATACGTCCAATTTGACCCGTTTTACCTATTCTTGATCCATAGATGAATAAATGAATGTAATGAATCTTAAAAAACGTAGCAGCATATAGCATAAGGGCTGCAACGAGTGATTCATTATATAACCAATGAATGATTTAGTCTTTTAAAGGCCCCAAAAATACCCTTCACAAGTTCCCAGAGTCCAATGTGATGTCTTTAAATGTTTTGTTTAGTCCGACTGAAAATGATTCCAATAACAATGATATAAAATGGAGAAAAGCAGAAAATTCCCCATTGGACATCCTGAAAAGTTATTTCTTTAAAACGTCCTCAAACTATGAATCGATTATCAAATATTTCTCTGTTGATTTCTCATTCAACTACTACTTTAATCTTAAGGTGAAAGTATCTGTTAAAACATCTTGAGGCTAAAGATGTGGGTTTCATGGAGTAAAAGACCTTAAAGAATTTCAAGGTCAGTCCGTCTGAGGAACATCACTTTATTGGGTCGTAGCTCAGCAGTTTTACAGGGGAGGGAAGAGCAACGGGACAGTAATGTAGTCGGTTTGAAGTCCTGTAGGGGAGCGCAGACAGGTCAGAGCCTCCTGCAGTCGCCTATCTCTCCATTATCGCCCCCCACCTTCTACACAAACGACCGGGCTTTGAAGATAGCCTAGCCCGGGTGTTCTTTATCAGCAATGAGGTTTATCACCCACTGTCTGATGCGTGCATGCAGTTACTGTAGTTACCATGGTTATACTCCAAAGGCACTTCTGCAGCCTGCATTAGCATTGCAAAATATTCATTAAGTACCCCGTAGAGCCGGCACGATACAACAGAGCTCTCAGCGGGAGAGAGACTGACACAGAGCCCTGCAACATCATCCTCATCCTGGCTGTTTACACAGATATTCAGATCAAAGGAATATTATCTGCTCCTGCATCGTCTCCCTGCCCCCGCACATCCAGCCTGAAAGTGATTATTTACATGTAAACATCAGCATTAGAAGTCAGAACAAGCCCAAAGCACTGGCCTTGTTTTCTCCACCTGCACATTAACGGTATTGGCTTTAAAAAACACTCACATTTTGTAGATTCTGAATTCCCATTATCAGGGTAATCATGGATGTTCTCAAACCAGCGGCTTGAGTAGTATGTCTTTACTCACCATACCACACTAGTTAGTGTGCCAGGAAAATATCCATTATGTCCCAATGCATGTTATCCCAGAAATACCAGGATGTCCTCCTGAATCCCGCCAAATTTTGAAGTATGAAAGCCAGCATGCTCTTCTGGCTATTCTCCCCCACAATCCTTTGCGCAGCAGTTTATGAAGAGGGTCAATGTTCAAGACGCCATGTCAGGACAAAGGGCCAAATGTATGCGACAGTACACACTCTGTCAGGCAGCCACAGTATAACATAAAAGTAAAAATAAAACGTATGCCATTTGTAACGCAACCATAGAGTCCATTTCTTTAAATGAACATGTAAGAAAGAACCCGCTGCTTTTTTAAAACTTGTGTCTTTATCTATAATCTATGCAGGGGGACCTATTGATTGATTGATTGATCAGGGTTTTGTCTAAACTGAGTAACGGGCACTTTCGGCATGCGTCTTCATAACAAGATGCAGATTTTCCCCGTGAAATGTTAAAGTGATGCCAGAAAACAACATTTTTGTGTGTAAAAAAACTGTAGAATTTCTCCAAAAATATGAAAATAGTGTCAAATAGAGCATCAGACGTCAGAGACAGCTTTGTTTTCACGGAGCTTGGACAATGAGTTTACGGGCGTCATGTTCTCACAGGAATTCATATATCTTATAAAGATCAGCGCCTTCATGTTATATTTTTCTAAAAAAAAACCTGTTGATGTATACGTTAATATTTACTTCCTTTTTTGTGCCATTTTATACCTTAAACGTGGACGTTGCAGTTATTTTCTGTGCATCCATTGAGCTAAATAGTCAATCCGTTTTTTAATTTCAAATACATTTGTCCTAGCTGTGAAGCAATAAAAAATGTTAAGCATATTTGGAGGAATATTGGGATTATACTGTGAATCAGAGTTATTTTTCCCAGGATAATCGGGATCTTGATCTTGTCCTCCCGTGCATTCTGCCTACTCATGAAATATTGCTCGAGGAATCCTAGGCGAGAGGGAGAGCTCCCCCTCTTTTAAAATCCACCCTACAGAGGAATCTGTGGTCATACAAACATTGAAGTTGGCAAAACACTGCTTTAGCTGCTGCAGCTGCAACAAACACTCAATTCATCGACTGGCCAAAGAAAATATGGCTAGGAATGTAGTTTTTAATCAATTCAAGCAAACTGGGTCCCCTCCACGTCCTGTTTGGCCAAAGGAGGATTAACCGGCCATCATTTCATTCCCTTTTAATGCAGACACAATCTATTGGATTCCTCAGATTGATGACCTGTGTTAACTTGGATTAAGATGTGTAGAAGCAGAAGAATAACAGCGACAGTGGGAAGTTTTTCTCTAAATTCACGCTGTCTTGTATCCTGACAGTGTTCCTTTGTGCACCAGCTTATTTTCATTTGTGTTAAAATAAGGTTGTTATTGAGGAGCTTTACGAACCCCCCCCCTTCAATCCCTCAACCCTCTCCCACAAGGTGCTTTCAGTGTTTCTCCTGAGTTTCCTGTTTCAAACCTATATACCTCGAAAACTTTCTTCCCAGGGAGTTGGTGTTTGTCGATATGATGGAGAGCAGATTGTTTGGACGCTTAAAAAAGGATCTCCATATATAACCCTCCATATTATCTTTGATTCTGCACCATAAATAGGGCTTCCTCTTGGCCAGACCTTGGGAAAAGGATGTGGATGATGAGTATGGCCGACTCATGGTTGAATTTGAGCCTCTGCGGCTGGTGGCCAGATGTGGAGAGACGAACATACACGATCCTCTTATATCTCCTTTTATCTGCTCTCAAGGTTCACTGCACCATAAAGTTAAATTTAGTCCAGCTCTCTTTGGCTCACCTGGCTTCATTTGTTTGTGTTTCTAGCGTCAAAATCTGGTTATGAATTCCTTCTAATCTTGCTAATGATGGGTGATACAGTGAGAGTAACATTAAAGTACTTTAAAGTAGTACCCCCACTTAACGACATTCAGAGGAAAAGTCTCTTTCTTCAACTCGACTACATTAATCTAGCAGCTTTAAGTTACTTTGCAGGGTCAGATTTAAAAAACAAAACATTTTAATCAACAAAATACATTACAAGCCATTGTTGATCTAGATAGAATCGGAGGATGAAGCCCTCTTTATTAGTCACATACATGCACAGTGAAATTGGTCCTCTGCATTTAACCCATCCTAGTACTAGGAGCAGTGGGCAGCTATTGTACAGCGCCTGGGGAGCAATGGGGAGGGGGGATTGGAGGTGTCCGATGCCTTGCTCAAGGGTACCACAGCAGGGCCTAGGAGGTGAACTGGGACCTCTCCAAGTAGCAGTCCACTTTCCATATTTCAAGTCTGTTCTGGGACTTGAACCGGCGACCCTACGATTCCCAGTCCAAGCCCCTACTGACTGAGCCACTGCTGGATCTATAAAATACCCTGAATAGAAAACACAAAATATACCATTGTAACTCAAAATGCCAGCGAGATTTGAACTCTTATGTGCTGGATGTGGAAAAGTGGCTTTATCCATTATAGCAAAGAAATGAAGTGAATAAATCATGACATACATGGAGCTTTTGAGCTAAAGGACACTCGAGCTTCGAGGAGAGACACAAGAGGGACACTCGTAGCTAAACTCGCCCTATCACGAAAGTGCATATATTCAAATATCTGTGGGTATCTTTTTCTATTTGCTGTTCTTTATAACTTTGAGCTTCATATCTGGAGAGAGTAGTTCAGTAATGAGTGCTTAAAACCGGAAACGAGTGAGCATTTTAGCGCTTCTCTTTAGCTTCAGTTAGATACCTGACATGAGGTCTGTGGTTAACAGAAGCTTAGGAGATTTTCAACTTTTGTTCTACAACATAAAATGTGTCATTAAATACCCCACTGGCAAATGTTGGAAGCTTTTATGTGTCTTAAATCAGAAAAGTGGCTTAGCGGTGGTGACGTGCTGGTGCTGTAGTTCCCTTTATAGCCTTACGTTTGCTATTTACTTCTAGGGATTGTATTTACGCTTCAACAACTATAATAGTAGTGTTCATTATATTTATTGTCTGCAATACTGCATTCAAAATCCAATGGAAAACCCCCATTGGCTTTTTGTTGAGGAACCCATTGGATGCTAACTTTCCGGTTTTCCCCAAACGCGTCATCCCAGTGATCATTGTTTGTATACTTTTCGATCTGCACAGGTCGGGTTGCTTTTGGGATGAAAGTGAGCCATTGCAGTAATACAAGTAAACCTGACTTAAGCCCAAAGAAATACGGACTAATCTGTCAATTTAGTACCCTTTTTATTAACATCTAGCAGCTCTAAGACTGGACATGACCTGGATTAACTCGTCTGGCCTCCTCCCCATTGTGTCTTGTTCAACCTCCACATATTTTCCAGGCATGTAAGGGTTCAGTAGTTTGGTGTGAGTGTGACTCACGGAGAAATCAGGAATTTATTTAAATGTCAAGCTGTTTGCTGACATGCATGGAAATGTAGTGTGCAGCTGGACAAAATGTCAGTCTGGTTAAACAGTCAGTTCGTAGTCTGGTTGGCGGGGAACGCCACCTCTCTCCGGAGTATTTACGGTGGTATGAAACCTGCCTATAGAGGCCATGACGAATGGTTTTCATTACTGCGCTTTTTACGTTTGCAGAAATGAACTGGAGAGCAAACTTTGAATCTTTCACATGTGAGGGATTGATGAAGGTCACAAGTGAGACACTCATAAAGAAAAGTGACCAATGAAGTTGTGAAAAGAGCTCAAACTAATCATTGATTTTATTATCTTAACTTATCAGTGATTAATTTGTCTAAAATGAATTAGAATGTTCTCACAATTGTTTTTATATTTTAATCTTATACACTTATTCATACTTCATAATTAAAGGGGTCCTTTTTATGCTTTTTGGGGTTTCCCCTCTCCTGTAGTGTGTTATTGGTACTGTTATATCTATTGGCTCCAACACGTGATAGGATAAGGGGCGGGACATCGGGACAACTGTTGACCAATTACATCAGAGCCGGCCAGCTAACCAATCAGAGCAGACTGGGCTCTGGTTTCAGACAGAGGGTGAAAAGAGGTGCGGCATCAGAGGCAGTGTGAGAAAAATAAAGAACTTTATGAACATTAAAGCATGGAGACATGTCCCAGTAGAGACAGAACCTGAAAATGAGCAGAGTAGGGCTCCTTTAATATTGTAGAATTTACCGGAGTCAAAATGAAAGCTGACTATGATGTGCCAATTCCTTCTAACCTGTATATTTTTGGACATAGAATGTATTTTGGATTTGCACCCTTTTACTTTATAGTTTGTATAAGGCTGCTTTGTCTCTGCAACAATTCCCCCCTCGCATTTAATGTTTTAACTTATCCTATATTTAAATTGTTGTTTTGACTAACAAATAGTCCATCCCAAAGCTATATCCAGTATGACAAGAAGAGACAAATATGCCTGGAAAATATTAAGGATGCATGAGATGGATGTTGCTTTTATTGTACCAAGGATCTGCTTCTCATGGCCGGCATTGATTAGATAAACATACTATAAGTTCATCCCTGGTGAAACCGTGGATCGTTTTTGGGGCGTTTTGACTTAAAAATCACCTCATGATTATCAAAATTTCCTGCCAACTCATTTTCTCATGTTTGATGATTTCAGTCAGCTTGATATTCAAAGGTCTCCTTGCTTTACACACATGTCTACCTCCCTCACGAAGGCCCTGCTAATGGCTCCTTGGCTTCAACTCCTGACTCCCTAATGAAGCCCGACTAAGCCAGGCTTCATGCAAATTAACTCAAGAGCCCTCCACCGACAACACCGGGGGTTTATAGCCCCGTCTTTAAACCCCACACATCTCCTCGTCCAGGCCTGAGAGTCACATTTTGTTGTTTGTGGATTAGCTCTCCGTCCTCACATGGAGCCGCGGCCATCACTGCCCGTTAAACTGTCCGACCCTCAATGGAGGTTTGTTCCCTCCGGTCTGATTTACAACTCTCGTTCAGAAGTTCCCTGACAGTTCCCTCGCTTTAACCGCCATTAAACATCTAACGGTGCACCATCTGCTAACTGATCGGTGGTTTCTAAACCTTTTACTATGACTGCAATTATAATCATTATCGACTAACCATTATTACCATTAGCGACTAATTCACCAAATGTTTTCCCCATTACCGTCTATAAAATATCAGAAAATAGTGAATAAAGTCCATCAAATTGCTTATTTTGTCCATCTGACAGTCAATCCGTAAAATATTACACTAATTATGTGTGTCAAACATGAGTTTAGAGCAGTAAATCTAAATGTTCCTCTTATTTTATTGTACTAATCCTCAGTATTTATTATTCTATGATTATCGTAGGCTATAAATCATGCGAAAAATGTCCCGTCACAAATACCATTTTTAAAAATAGAAAGACTTTAATTGAGAACTTTAAGCTCAATATTTCTTTATTTCTGCTGTTTATCTAACTTATCATCTCAACACTCAGTCTTTAGAAAGGCCATTTTAAATTTCACAGAGCTCAATCTGACTCATATAAATTGAATCCCCCTCGATTGTCAGTCCAAAACCAATATATATATTTAGTTAACGATCATTTTATAAAAGGGAAAAGCATTACATCCTTACAAATGGAGAAGCTCGAAACAGAGAATGGCTGCCTAGTTTTCCAGCTTGGACTTTGTTTCTGTCGGGATGATTTGTTCTATGTTTGGAGGATTTCCTGTACTACTCCTCTGCGTTGAGGACAGGAGGATTTGCATGTGTTTGAAAAACGTGCGCGACGTCCTGCTTTACATGTTGTTTGCATCGAGTGTTATCCTGCCTGTAGGAGAAGTTCTTCCCGCTCTCTCACAGGTTTCTCTCTCCATTAAGACCTTTTTATTGCCTCTTCACATCAGAGTTTTTTTGGCTGAGGATCCTCACTTGAGGGGAAAGTGGACGTTGGAGGGTGGTGACAATAGTGCTTTTATGTTGAGAGTTATCCTCACTGCCTTGTGTTAGCTCCAGGGGACCATGTGACCAGCTCTCATTCAGGTCATGTCGGCATGCTCAGCCTTTGACCCTCTTAGAAGGGAAGCCGGTCCCTCAATGTCCCATTCATGGCCTGCAGATGTCCCTGTGTGTTAACGTCTGACACTGCGGAGGTATGATGACCCCCCGACAGCCCTTCATTTAAGGGAAGGGAGCGGATCACTGTTTCTGTGCTGGGAAGTGACGTGTGCACAAGACAGATCCCTCCGTTAGGTGATAAAAGGGCAAGTTTGTTTTCTTTTTTTGAAACAATACTGAGATACATAAAGGAAGATTGTTTGTGGTCGCTGTAATGACCTCATCTGCTTTAGGGCTGGGAAATATATCTGTATTTTTTTCAATATTTTGTTGTTAGATGAGATATCTTTTGAATTTTGGGATATTTCCAGGGTTTTTTCCTGGTGTAAATTACAGGATGCGTTACAGGTGGTGTAATTTTCAGTAATTCTTTTTTTTGGCTGTTTTTATTACGTGTTTATACCCCCTTATTCAGCATATCCACATTACTGATGATTATCTTTTCTCATTGTTGACATTATTTTAAAGCACCAATCGTCAACAAGACAATTCTATTATTATTATTTTGTCAAAGATAATGTGATACTTGATTTTCTCCATACTATTAAGCCTTATATATTTGATATGGCATGCGGTCTTACAGAAGTAAACATGGAGTTTGTTTGGGGTTTCATTTAAATGGTGATGTGAAGGGTAAGCCTGCAAAATTGTTTGTATTCTGGCCAGAAAACTTTGTGGGAATTCTGTCTATACGGCTGATAGTTTTGAATACCTGAATATATAAAGAAACATAGGACATGTTTACAGATTTCAGAAGACTGTAAAGTTGAATAATTACACAAAACTAACAATAAAACCAAGATTGAATCAGGGTTTTCACTGCCTGTGGTTTTGACTTGACGCTCTTTTATTACGTGATCTTGTTGAGTCCTCTTCTGCAAAGGTCTTTCATCACCTGACTGAAGACCTAAATGTTTTACTGAGCTAAACACCTCATTTAAAAACAGTGGATGACATAATTTCAATAATATATAATGTATTTATACGCACAAACTGTTAAAGTTGTTACTTAAATTGCATGGGAACATAGCTAATGGATAATATTAATAGTAATTTCTATAGCGCCTTTCTAGGTACCCCAGGCCGCTTTCCATTTTGTGAGGACAGACAGAAAACAATAACAAAAAACTAGGGCAAATAAAAGAATAGAAAAATAAAGTAGAAACAGAAATGGCAGCTCTGGTCGAAGAACGGGGGACTGAGATGAGTTAGTGGTCAGAGGCTCTGGTGAAGAGGTGAGTTTTTAATGAGGATTTGAAGATGTCCAGGGAGGCAGCATTGCGGATCTCTGCAGGAAGAGCGTTCCAGAGGGTGGGGGCAGCAACACCGAACGCCCTGTCACCAACGGTTCAGAGGCGAGTGCGGGGAATACAGAGAAGGCCCGTTTCCGAGGACCGCAGACTCTGTGTAGGGGTGTAGGGATGGAGGACGTCTGATAGGTACGGTGGAGCGAGGCCATGGAGAGACTTGTAGGTGATGAGGAGGGTTTTGAAAGTGATCCGGGACTTGATCGGGAGCCAGTGAAGGTGGATGTGGGTGGGGGTGATGTGCTGCCATGGCTTGGTGCGGGTGAGAACTCTGGCGGCAGAGTTCTGGACATACTGGAGCCTCTCCAGGGTTTTGCTGGGAACCCCGGAGAGGACCCCATTACAGTAGTCTAATCAGGACGTGATGAAGGCGTGTATGAGCGTTTCTGCCACAGAGTCGGAGAGTGAAGGCCGGAGTCGGAAGAAAATGTTGTTCTTCCTCTTCTAGAAGTTTTATAATTGAGATAAATACTTGGTAAAGCTATCTCTCTAGTTAGGTGCAGTTTTGTAGAAGAATTCAAAAGACCACCGGTAAACCTTAGAGGGGCCTACAGTATGTGGGAGTGTGTGTGGGAGAGAAACTACCTCTGGAGGGAACTGGGTTTATCACAGGATTCTGTTTTGAAACCATTTCAAATGTTTTACTAGAAGCACATCATGACACCAGATGCTGTACTTCAATAAAAAACACATTATTTAATTCATTGATCATTCTTTTTTCTCACCAAGAACGCACAATGTTATTATTCCTGGCAATTTGATTCATAAACATGTTATTCTGACATGTTAATGGCACCGGAGGACATCAGGAAGGTTAAATGAACAAAAACTAAAGCAGAAAACATGATGGACGGCAAAGGAAAACTGCTCCATTTGGACTGTTATCACATCTTAAGGAACAGGTTTTATTTGAAGCAGTGACGTTCTCATGCAGGTTGTGTGTGTTTTCAGCCACTAGGTGGACTCAGATCAGAGTCTCTGTGATGAGGCAGGTCCGGGTGGACCATATGTGTTCAGTAATAAGAGGATAAATCCTCACCGGACACCAGCTCGTTTGATCCCGGTGACTTTTGATGCTTTGAAGCTCGCCGTCTGTCTCTCTTTTTCTTGTTACTTTGATGTGGTTCAATCTTGATGACCTGTGCACTTTGTTTTGGGGGATTTCCCCCTGATTATTCATCTGTGCATCTTCATTTGTTTTTAAGCATGGCTCACGGTGGAACAATTTTTCTAATTTACTAAAGAAAAAGTACCACACTGTGAAAACACTCCACTACAAGTAACAGTGCTGCATTTACAAGCCTTTTCATGTGAGTAGTATCAGTCAAATGTACTCAAAGTAGTCATTGTGCAGCCCAGTGTTAACTCTCAGTGCTTTATTATTATATATCTATTTAGTTTTTAGGTTGGCATGTTGTATTTTACTGCTGCAGACTATGGTTGTTCTTCTTTTATGTATTCGTGTAAAACTTTATCTAGAGTAATGCATCCCTTTCTGTAAGATCATCACGTGTTTTGTAGCTTTATCGTATTATTTTATCTAAAATATGTTCATTTTCCTCAGTTTCTTCGCAAAAACAGTGCAGACAATGCATTACCCTGCTGATCCAAGAGGAATTTGAAATGGTTTATGGAGCTTAAGAAGGATGAGATTTCTCAACACACAAGGAAACACTTCATCCTTCAGTTTATCATAAACATTAAAAACAAACACATCTGGAAGGACATCGTTTTCCCTGGGAAGTAAGGGGATAAAAAACTATTTTCTAGAAAACTAAAACTCTTCAACTTATCCAGTAGAGTATATTTCCCTTTCCCTCTCACATGTTTTGAAGTATAAGGCAGTAAATAAATGAAATGGTACTTTTTATTCTGCTGTGAATCTGGGACAAGTTGAAACTGGCTAGACTGTTTTGGTCCGATCTGAATGACAAAACCTCAAAACAACTGACATTCATGTGAGCACCCCGAGGCGCTGGATTTATAGGAAGTCTGTCGAGGGGGCAAAGTCGATTCAGGTCAGGCCTCTTGTCAACTCAATAAGGGACAAATTGAAAAAAGCTCAACCTTTGAAATGAGTACGTATTGATCTGCTGTTTTAGAGTAATTGTTTGCAGAGGCAGACTTCGGCATGTTTTGCCACTTTATCGTATTTTCCTCCCTCATTGGAGTCGTGTTGTTGTTGTTGTTGCTGAGGGCGCAGAGTCGCTCTGTCATCAGACTCAGTCTAGTGTGTCTGGGATGTCTGAGGATGATGCAGCTTCATTAACAACGAGATCAGATGAGTCACGCGGGGAAAACCTGCAGAGATAAACCACAGCGAGACAAAAAATCCCTTTAGTCTGCGCACCAGGTTAGACACGACACCGGTTATCTCATTCACAAAGATCCACTCTTAATATGAAAGAGTTATTGTACTGAGACAAACTATTGGTCAATCATTTGGTTGATTGACAAGACGAATTTGGGGCGATTGCTGAATAATTCATTGTTTTAGTCGTTTTTTTAAGCAAACCTGTTAAATTTGTCTTGTTCCAGCGTCTCAGATGTTGTGAGTTGATGTTTTCATTGTTTTATTTGATTGTGAATTGGGCCAAATAAGCATTCTGAACAAGTCTCTGACCATTTTCATAAAATGCAATTGTTTAGTCCTTAATATTCAACTATTTCTGGTAATAAACTAATTATTGTAGTAGATTTTTGGGCAAAAACAACAAATAACTTTTCCATTTTATAAAGTATCTCACATAGAATATCCTTTAGGTTTTGGAACTATAATTACAATTTCTGTAGATTAAAGGCTTAGCTGATCAATTGATGATTCGATCGTCAATAATCACTTTCAGCTTCTCAAATGTGAGGCTTTTTATTTGGATATCAGTTTTAATATCTTAAAAAATATAGATGACTAAAGGCTTTGGTTGTTAGCACCATTAGCGCTATTAGCAGCTAGCCTACTTTGTAAATATGAATATTTTATTTATGCTTTTCATTTATATCACCATAACCTGACTTATCCTGGAGGTTCAGAGCTCTATCTGCGGATATCATTTTTTTTATTGAAACAAATTAAATCTGGATATGTGATTGAGTCGTGATCGTCATGCTTATATTTTAACTTATTTTTATGGAGGGACATTTTCCATTGTCAGCGCTCTCTAGTGGACTAAACATGTGTTGGTGTCACTGTGTTTGTACAAACCAGCCAGTAGAAACTGATATAGATGTATCTTAAATCATTATTCATTGGTTTAGTGTTACCTGTCTCATGTAATAGTCAATATCTTGGGTTTTAAGAAATGGACGAATATGTTTCCACCACTTTCCAACATTTTATATATATAGAGTTGTTAGTTGCAGCCCTTTATCTCCTGTCACTTTCCTCAACCTCAGTCCCACACTTATCGCCGCTGTGATTGAGAAAGACAATCCTCTTAGCACAGAGCTTGTTTTCTTTCTAGGCCACTGAACGGCTCTCTGCAGAAAGTCCTGTCAGTTGAGCCTGGCTGTCGGATATCCTCTCTCTGTTAAGTTCCTTTGTCCGTTACATGCTAGGGTCTCTTTTTGAAACACAACCCCCCTCTCCCACCTCTTTATGGGCTTGAGCCGGCAGCTGCAGGGTTAATGTTTAGCAGCAGCAGCAGCAGCAGCAGCAGCAGCAGCAGCAGCAGCAGAGAGGCAGGAGTTGTAGCAGGAGGAGGAGGAGGAGGAAGCAGCAGAGAGGTGGGGGCTGGTCCACAGCTGTTGTAGTAGGCAGGGTCTATTGGGGTAGGAAGCCTGCCTCATTCGCCCTGGAACAATGGGAGACATGGAAGCCTCTGCAGACGCACACACAATGCACATGCCCAAGGACAGGCCTTTTTCCAGCTAAAGTGGAGAGGAAACTGGCTTCCTCGCCTCACTCGCAGGGTGACGGCACTTCTACCAGGGAGGGAGATAATCTCCTGTGCAGCCGGACAACAGAAATGTGAGGTTGTGGCCTCTCTGTCGCTCTCTTTCTTCTTCTTCTGGTGCCTTACATTCATTCTGCTGAGAGGAGACCTCTGGATGCGCTGACTGGATGACTGTGAAGGCAGCGGGAGGAAGGTGAGCTCACCTAGAACGTGTTCTTGTTGCCGAGGGATTTTGTACAAACGTGAATATTGATTTAGTGTTTACGGCTGACATACTTCTCGCTGTGTGTTCCTGTTCTGACAGCGTTTCTGTGGGACCAAATGAAGCAGATTTTTACTTGGATGAGCTTCAAGTGAGCTGACACAGAGAGAGCGAGTGTTTAGTGAGGTTTATGGTGTTGACGTGAATGGACTTGATGGCTCTTAAGGCAGGTCGGATTTACCCTGTGTGTGTGTGTGTGTGTGTGTGTGTGTGTGTGTGTGTGTGTGTGTGTGTGTGTGTGTGTGTGTGTGTGTGTGTGTGTGTGTGTGTGTGTGTGTGTGTGTGTGTGTGTGTGTGTGTGTGTGTGTGTGTGTGTGTGTGTGTTAGCATTTATATCCATGGGCTAGCTTACATCTCTCTGTTTCCACACAGTGTCGTTTTTATTCTAGTCGAAACCAACACAGTATAATGTCTGGATTGTTTTGGTCGCAGCTAACAATGTGTCATAAATCTGCCAAATGTGTTGCCGTTGGGGGGGGGGGGGGGGAAGCACAGCCTGAATGTTGTTTGTGTGTTTAATGAAACAAACAGTGTGTGTTGTGTCAGAGATGGAGGAGCCTGGGTGTGGAGGTCGCCTGGCACAGATTTTTAAGAGGCGATCAGTTTGATTTGCTCTCAGACATACATGGCGTTCATCCAACCTTTTTTTAGGGCCTTTTGGGAAGAGAGAGCTCCCTTCCCCTCCTCCAATCGCCCCCCCATCCCCCACCCCCTCATCTCCACCGCCTCCTCATCCCAAATATTGCTTGTGTACGATTCGCCTCGGTTCTCGCAGCCAAACATCAGACAGGAAGCACCATCGAGGGAGCTCCCGCAGCCTGATTCTGTCTCACCCTCCCTCCTCCCAGTCTTTGATATTTATCTGCATCTGTATTAACGAAGCAGAATATCGCGTGGTAATGGTTTGTCTGGAAGGAAAAAAAAAACTAGACTTTGGCCTACATTTCCCAAATCTTCCCCGATCTTTAATTCCACCATGTGAGGATTTAGGTTTTTGTCACATTGTTTACATCTCCCCGCCTACACACTTTGCCTACACAGCAAGAGCTTCAATCTGCGCCTATTCCCGGATTGGCAGATGGAAAGGGTGGTGTTTGACATATCCTGAGACGGCCCTGCTTCTGCCAAATCCCCAAGAGTGAGACTGACATGATTTAAGAAGCTTTTGTGCATTTTCTTCTCTCTACTTCGGCAGAGACGCTTTTTAGATTTTTTTTTTTTCTGCCCTCATTCCATGAATCTCATCTTCTCCTTCTGCAGCATCTCGCCAAAACCTCACTCAATATTTCATCCTTTTCTCAGCGTCCAGCCATCTGAAATCAAAGTCTGTCCTCGGTGAATAAAACACCAGTGATGGGAAATTGCAAAAAATCTCAAGTGCTTTTTTATGATTTGTCGAGTTTGTGAAGTTGACACGGATCACAGATCCTTTTTTTTCCCAGAGCCAGGTGTACTGAGGAGGTCAGACTGTGAAAAACCCAGATTGAGAGGGCAGATGCTCGCTCCTAATCCCATTTCAGTCGGACAAGACCTAAAGGGATCAGGCCGTGTTACCCTTGGAAATGAAGAGTTAATTCTCCCCGTCCAAAGAACAGACGGAAAGTCCCATTAAGGCTTTAAATAAAAACCTTTATAGAAAGTGAACATAATTAGCCGACTCTGTTAATGGGGAGAAAAAACACTCAATGTGTGAGCTGATTAGTAAGATGGGAGTTTCTTAAACGCTGTGACTGTTGAATTATTCATCCAATCTTTCTTTCATTACACTTTACAATGACTCAGAGATGAAAGGGAAGACGAGATCGAGCAGTGGGGGCTTGTGGTCTTGGCATGGCTGGCGTCTGCAGAGCGCTGGTATCTCCCTGAGGGCAATGCAGCGTCTTCCTCTCCTCCCAGTTTCCTGTTCGCAGATCGGAGGAAAGCTGCAGCCTTTGCCCGCCACATAAAAGATATGACATCGGTCTATCTTAACCTCAGGACCTCGGATCTCCCGCCATCAAACTTTTTTAAAGATCTTATTATACACGGACAAATCTTGTGGTTTCTGTCTTGTGATTTCAAGACACAAATAGCACGCAAAGAGATGTCAGGAGGGTTTTACCAGCTGGAGAGGCTGAGAGGTTTTATATTGAGATTAAAAATGTGTCCTTGTGTGGTTTTCTCTTCCTCAGCTCCTTGGTTTTGTTGTTGGGAGACAGAGGCGCCTGACAGGAGACTGACTCCTCTTCCAGGATCATAACGAGAGCTGAAACCACCGGTGAGTGTCTTCATTATGCGGGGCTGCCCCTAACGATTGTGTGTTAATTAGATTACTCACCCTGATATCTGTTGGGTCTGGATTTTAGGGCTGCAACTACCAATTGTTTGCATAAATCTGAAATAGAAATGTGGTCGATAAGGGAAAATAAGCCCTCGACATTTCCGAGAATACAAGGTTTCTTTGACTTGTTTTGTCCCAAACCAGACAAAAGATATTCAATTTGCAATGATATAAAACAGAGAAATTAAGCCAATCTGCACTCGAAGCTGGAGCCACAGAACATTTTAACTATTGTTTATTAGAAAAATGTCTGTAGATCAAAAGGAGCCTTATAACTTCAGCTCTAATTAGCTTGCTCTCCCTAAATCTGCACACTCTTAGTACAACAAATCACTGAAATGATAAGCAAGAAACATGGCAAAACCAAAGCTATTCTATTTAAATTATACATAAACAAAGAACACCAGTAAATGCTAATATTTCAAAAGTCAAAACAAAATGTTGTGCTAATTTCTGTTTAAAAAATGCGTTAAATGTTTCATTTATTACAAAAGTTGTTGGGATTATTGTCTGTCATTCACCTTATCGATTAAATGGCAAACTGTTTCTGCTGTACAGAGCTTGGAAAGTTTCAAATTGTAACAAAAGAGAAGCTGCTCTTGATAAAACCGTTAATGAATAATCAATTAACCGTGTAGGTGAATCTCTGAAGATCGAATATGAGAAATCAACCAATCCTTAAGTTCTATTAAAAAAACGTGCTTTCTAAACCTAAAGAAGAATTGATCACCGACTCGTTTCTCTGCTCATTTTTCATTCGGCTCGGTAAGCACAAACTTTTCTTCCCTGAAAATAATAAGTGATGAAACACCCGTAAAGTAAAAAGTTAAAGCGACCCCTGCGTAAGTCGCTGCTGGGTAATTTGTATAAAGGACACGGTGTCTATTTATCCAAACACGTTTAGTTTCCTCTGGTGTCGCGTTGCACTTTATTTGTGTGCTGATGAATGCTCGCCGCTGTCCCCACAGCTCACATTCTTCATGTACAGGTATCCATCGCAGAACAAAAGCAGCACATGCTCTCTGTGCTCCGGGGCGAACACATGATCCCTCGCTGTTGTTGGCTGTTCGGACCTTTAAGCTGCGAGCGCTGAGCCTCGCTGCTCTTTGTTTACTCTTGGCAATGTGACATCGTGTTTTTGAGACGGCTGGATTTCCAACACCAAAACAAAAAGCTTTGACTTTGACCTTTTACTGTTATCTGTTTACTTCTGTTTGTCTTCTTTTTATCTTCTTCAGTGTCCTTTGTATGTTCTCTTATATAACATTTGTTAAAGAGATAAACTAAATCTGGTTATGGCTCGATGATTGCATATTTTCATTATTTACTCATTGTTTTTTTCCTCTAGTAATCCTTGGTCCATAAAACATCAGAACATATTCCCTCAATACACAATGGGACATCTCCAGCAGTCAAAAACTCAAACTCATTGAATTTTTTAGGATATATCACAAGAAAAAACATTGCATTTTCACTTTCGGAAACCTGGAAATGGTGTGATACATTTTTTTCAGCTATTCACTAATCCTTTAATCAACTAATCATTAAAGCTCTAACCTTAAGGGCATGGAAAATGTGTTTAGCTTAATAATAAGTCCTTTTTCCATCCCCTTTTCCAAGTGCCTTATATATAATGGTGTCAGTTTCACAAACTGAGGATTTGCTGCAGTTACTTTAATAAAATTAAAGCGGGTTATTTTGATTCTGGGATATTGTGACAGCATTTATCACCATTAACTGAACTTTAAAAAACCAAACAATTCATGTGGAAAACAATCAGCAGATGATCAGTAATAGTTCCACTGCTTTTACTAAATGCAATATATGCACTCCTATGTTGTTGTAGTACTTTACTGTATCTGTAGCTATTAACATGATCGCTCATATTCCTAGACATATTTTTCCTGGCCCTTATTTTGGATCATTTTCATCAACCGGCCCCCATTTCAAACTAATGGAATAGCCTGGATTTAAATGCACAACAACCTATGTAATGCCAGCATAGTGAGCCTGGAAATGGAGAACACCAAAGTGTTATGTTTAGAAATGTATAGTACGGGTCCCCAGCACCATTGAAACTGCTAAATAAATCAAAATCAGTCCTCTGGGAGAACAAATGTGGACCTTTTCAGGTTAAAACGGCCATTGATGACCCTGAAAATTGTCATGAATGGACTCCTCAGCATCCTCAATAGCTTCCAAAACAGTCCAAATGTGTCCACATTAGCCAATCCACTTGTTTTATTATTGTCCCCATAGGCTATAGTGGGAATTCATGCTAAATAATTAACACCATTTATGCTAATTGTGCAAATTGCAGTTAGCATACGGCAATTTCTATGTACTGGAGACGCGTACTTTACATTTCTTACACAAAACTTTGGGTTAGCATTATATCTTTAATGCTTGAGTGATATATTACATTTATATAATATATAGTACTTTGTATATGTAGTATCTCTGTCAAAGGAGCAAGTACTTTTCCATTATATTTCATTTAGCTGGCATTTAGTGCAATCAACCTGAAGGATACAAATTCAGGACAGCAAGAATCCTGCAGAATTTGAAGTCGTTTTATTTATTTATTTGGTCGAACTGCTATTTTTACTCGGGTAAAGGCTCTAATTATTGCTGCAGCGGTGCAGTGGCAGAGCAGCAGCATTAGCTCTCTTTGCATTCCCCTCGTGGCGTCTCTGTGACAGCGGCAGGAGCTCCTGGCACTGCAGCTCCACCGGGACGCATTGACCGCCCCTCCGCCCCTCAATGAGCCTCTGTGTGCACCGTCACCCCCGCCACCCCCCACCACCACCATCATGACAATACAGCAGTTTACAAAGCAGCTGGCAGCTCTCTCTGTCTCTCTGCCTTTACAGGGGATTTAAATTCAGACATTAAGACACGTTTATTCATTGAGCAGCTTAGTGCTGTATGTCAGATTAAAAAGAGCTGGCATTGAGGCGAGATATAAAAGAGAAACGAGCTGTAGATTGGATGTCCAAACATATTCCAGGTTCTCAAACGTGATGCTTTTGTGTCAGCGTAAAGTGAATGCAGCAGGACTTTGGGCTGATGGGCACTCTGGGAAATTACAACCTGCATTTTTCACAATGTTTTGACATTTTATTGACAGCATGATTAATTGAGCAGTTGCAGCCCTGAACAAACACAGTCCTTAAGACGAGGATGAGCTTTTGAGTGTTTAACACAAAAATAATATGTATTTTATTCTAAAGTGTCCGACACATAGCTTGTAATGTTATTGAAACCACATAAAGGGAATTTGAAGTGCGTTACAGACAGTAGGAGATACAAATGCGTAGAAATAAGATAATATATTAAAAAGGTTTTAAAAAAAGAATCTTGTAAAAAGAACAAGCTGAATTTATAAAGCTAATCAGACCAGAAAATAAAAGCAACAGTGGAGTGAGAGGTAAAAAAAAAGGGTTAAACTGAGTTGAGTATAAACCAGGAAATTAATTTGGATCCACTTTTTAAATCGCTTAATTAATTTTGATGATAGGATTTAAATCATGCTCTAGTTGCGGCTTCTCTTATGTGAGAATTGACCTTTTTTTCCCTGTTTATATCATGGTTTGCTTTATATTTTTTGGGGTTTACAGACAGAAAAAGGCATGTCATGTGATCATCTTGGACTAAACTACCTACCAAGTAAAATTTAAGTGGATATTTTTCACTCTTTTCTGGCGTTTTAGAGACTTAACAAGGATAAATTGAGTAAAACTATTGTCAGATTGACAGCAGTTGCAAATCAATCCACAGGAAGCCGGTGCAGAGATCTGATCGCTGGAGTGATGGTGTGATGAATAATGACTGAAAAACATTCATCAGTTCATCTTCTCTATGATCGTACATCAGTCAGACTTCAGCAGTGCTGTCGGATTCTGGATAAATGGGAGTCGTTTTAAGAGACGCTTCTCTCTGGTGGCATTTTCACTGAGGTCTTGTGACGTTAGCTCTGCACATCAAAGGAAACCACAGCAGCAGCAGCAGCAGCAGCAGAACCACATCTCATGTTTATATTTAGCTGCACTTTTGTTTGTCTTTTGCTCCACGCTGTAATTTCCATGCGAGCGTTCCCACCGAGGGATCTGTGCGTGCACCTCGACACTGCTGCCCCGAGCTGTAATGTGCATTAGTGAGGAGAGAAAACAGCTGGTATTTATAAACCTGCTCCCCATCCAAGGTCAAACGGACGCTAATACCTCCATCCGTTCTTAGATGGGCTGCATTGATCAGCCCTCCATTATACGTCTGGATTTGACTGCGTTCAGTCAATCGCAGCTCAATAAATAAACGCGCTGCACTTTAGATGCTGCTGCTCAGGTTTGGCGGGCTGCGTTCACAACCCGCAGGCCAGTGACGCTCAATAATCTTCCTGTAAACGCTTTGCAAACAGCTCCGGTTACACGAGGCGCGGCAGACCCCTGTGATCTCTTATGAAACTATTGAACATTTCCCATTAGTGAGTTTTACACTCTCCGTTTGATACCAGGGCCAATACGTTAACCTGAGTTCGCTCACAGGATGCATCACATCCACAGCTAATGGTTATTCAAAATGATGCATTTATCTGCTGATTATCTTCACTATTAACAGATTTATCTAATGGTCTTTAAACATCCCCAAACATATATATTTTTGGGAATGAGGAAGTGGTAGTTTTGGCTCTTTTGCTTGAAAAATCACTTAAATGATTAATGGATTACACAAGTACTGGGAACCAGGATGCATCAGGACTGCAACTTTTCCTCTGCTGACTGTTCTCTTCATTTAAGGGTGTATAATCTTGTCTTTAAACAGTCTTATGTCTTTTGTTTATCAAACCAAAAATCTTCAATTCATATGTATAATATATATTCAGTGTACTGCAATACTGTGATTTTTCTCTGCTTTAAAAAAACCCTTACATTATTAACAGATTACATAATAAATGCCAATTTCTTTTCTTTTTATTCATTAATTGTCGTCACATACTATTCATATTGATTTTGCTCAGTTGATAGTCCAAAACAACAAACTATAAAATATATAAACAAAGAAAGAAAATTAAATGAAGACTGAAAACAAAA
Source organism: Eleginops maclovinus (assembly GCF_036324505.1). Lineage (NCBI taxonomy): Eukaryota > Metazoa > Chordata > Actinopteri > Perciformes > Eleginopidae > Eleginops > Eleginops maclovinus. The sequence goes on along the minus strand of NC_086349.1, from coordinate 23,346,818 downwards.
CTAAATGAACTCACAGGTCGTGTTTTCTGCTTAATGAAAAAGACATTGCTTTCCCAGTTAATATTGGTTTTCCTGTAGCCTCATTGGCCAATTTCTGTAGATCGTTGCAACCGCACATCACATTGAAAACTAATTTTCTAGGAAGCACTTTTATTTCCCACTTAAATGACAAGGCTGCTTTAAATCTCTATTATTAACATCAACAAATATTGTGAAATTACCAAGAACAACTCAGCCTTTGTCCGTCTTTCAGTACTTTTCTGTCTGTAGCTCCAAGACCATTCATTCCTGCTGAAGACGTACATCTTTTTAGCTGCTATAATCAATATTTTTACAGACAATATTTGTATTTCAATGTGAAATGACTCATTTGTAGTTGCAAACCCAGAGAGACTCAACGCACAGCAGTTCCCTTAAGTGATACTGAGCTTTCAGCATCTTCCATCTCATTGCTTTTTGTCTTTTATGGACCACAATGTTATGTTTTGTGTCTTCCCTCAGCAGCAAACAGCAGACAGACACAGTGAGAGAGCAGCTGGGGATCATAGTGGTGCATTTAGCAGCTTAATAGGCGGATATTTCCCTCAGGAGTAGGTGGAAACGGAGCTAAAACAGAGTGAATATTGGACTTACATTTATCAAGGGGACAAACAAAGCTCTTAATACATGATAAGTGTGATTAGTGGAATAAAAATATACTTCTATGTTTTAAACACCCTAAAACAGCTGGTCATTATCTAACGTAGCCCTAAGAGGAGGAAAAGTTGATTTGTTAGGGACTATTTTCTGCGGTGGATTAATCTACATCTACATTTGGTGCTGTGTGTGTGTGTGTGTGTGTGTGTGTGTGTTCATGGTAAAAAAGGAGCATGTCACCCAGTGCAGCAGTGTGACTGATATATGTGTTTTCACAACAATGGAGCTTTTGGTTAGAAGGAAGATAAATCAGGCTTTGGATACAGAGACGTCTTGTTAGTTTGGGCGCGACTTGTCTTTTTAACAAATGTTATAATAGAACGGAAATGTCCCATCAAAGAAATAGTAAAACAAAGTGTAATAATTTAACAAAGAATGTAGTTATTTCCTTGTTTTTCTGACCGGTTAATTACATTGTTTGTTACGTGTAGACACATGTACACTGTTAGTTGTCTGTGTGTCACCTGAAACCTGTGTCTGTTCCTGATTGGCCTCCATCCACAGAATCAGTCTCGTCTCACCGGCTTTAATGTGTCCTTAAGATTTGAAGGTGGATCTGGGTCCACACACACACACAACCATACACACACCTGGAGCCATGCCTAGCAGACAGGTCCTCCGCCATATGTCCTGCAGAGTGACACGCTCACAGGCTGCAGCTCAGCGTGGTTCCTGCAGGTTCAGCTGAGGAGATTTAAAAGAGAGAGTGCCCTTGAGTTCTGTTCATATTTATCCAAAGAGCCCCTCAAACAGATCTGGATTTCAGTCCAGGATCAAACACACTTTTCAAAGTGGGGACACTTATCTTCATCCAGAGTAGAGCTGCAACAGTTCATGAACTATGAGTAAAATAATCACCAACTATTTGAAAGGTTGATTAATAGATAAAGTAGTTGTCAGCCTCTTGTATATAAGTGTCCTGCTTTATCTCATATTAGGCTGATTTGAGTTTTGGACATACACAATAGTCATTTAAAGACATCCCCCTAAAGTTTATAAACTAAGCATTCCTCACTGTTTTCTGTCCTTAATGGACCTAACCTAAGAAATAAAATAAAAAGCTGCGGATTAATCGATGGGGAACAAAATCTTTGGTTGCAGCTCTACAATGCAGGATTAGCAGGTTTGCTCTGTAATCCTCAATAAACACTGCGAGTAAACAACACGCTGCAGTGGAGAGGCCTCTGCCCTGCAGACGTGTTGAAGAGGAACTCTGCGGCCGTCAGACGGAACGGAAAGTGTGTGATAAGGATGTTAGTGTGAGGCAGTGATGTGAAGCAGACCTCCGCTCAGTTAAATGCTGTTTGATTTGTTTTGCTTGAATGAAGCAGACGGGTGGGGTTTACTGCAGCAGGAGGAATCACATACAGATAGTCGTGTAGGGCGGACACTGAAGATAAATCATCAATTTTGATTAATCGTTGAAATAATTTATGATGCAAACGTTTGCCTTTGCTTCTGAAATGTGAGGATGTTAAGTAAAACCTTATACATGTACCTGCCCGAGGTTCCGATTCAATCCAAAAATGCAATGCAATGTTCCTTAGCCCTTAATACACCCTTGCATAAAGTTTCATAAAAGTAAGCCCAGGAGTTGTTCTGTTATCCTGCTGACAGACAGACAAATGGAGCCAAAAACATGAAGTCCTTGGCAGAGGTCGCTATATATCTTTGTGTATTGGACTGTCAGACAAAATAGGACATTAAAGATGTCACCTTGATCTTTGGGAACATTTTGTCTAAGTAATTAATCAGCTAAGTAAAGTCCAGCAGAACTTTAAATGCTTGTCACTCTCTTGGCACCGCAGCTTCAGATGGAGATATCCCTCAGTTTGCTTCTCAAAACCCTGTCAGTTTTATTGATTTGTTTATTTAATCTCTCTGAACAGCGTCGTCTTACAGTGCAGCCGCCAACGTCTAGATGAGAGAAGCCCTGAGATCAAAATGTTGATACAGTTATTATTACCGAGCCGCTCGCAGAGAGAGCAGCCTCATAGCAGCAGGGAGGGCGAAGTGTGTTTCTACTGCCCTGAGTTTCACCTGACAGGCTGCACCTGGTTATTGGTGGAGGCTGTTTCAGAGCTTCTTAATATTCTTTGTCATTTCTAATTTGTTTGTTATTGGATTACCATTATGTCATTTATGATAAGAATATGAAGATATTAATTGTTATGTAGTTTATACCATAACATGTTTTAAATTCTATACTGTAAGAAAATATGAATATGTGAAAAATGTAGTATTTATTTTAACGGTTGTTGCATGCCAGTTTTTTTCATATTAGTCCTTAACCTTTAATGTTAGCCTAATTATAACCTATTGTTAGAATTATTTAGTTGCAATTTTTGAGCAATTCATGTGTTTAAAGTGAGACTGGATGGATCTTTTTAACCGGGGACATTGGATTTATTTAAAGTACACTTTTGATATCGATTGTTTTCCTTTACGCTGATTTTATTTTAAGTCAGTCGTGTTATTGTGAAAACCAGAAAAGAGCGTTTCTACATTCATGATAATAGGTTTTGGTTTATATTGATATAAAGTAAAGGGTGTTTGTGAGGGAACACCCCTGATTTTATTGTCCTCCACCAGCCTAACCCAGGTTGAGCAGGTACGGATACACTGATCCAAAACTTTGACTCCATGATGGTGATTTTGACATTTCAGCTGTCTGTACAAAGTGGGGATTTAGGAGAATTTATCCTTCATTTGGACAGATTTCAGCAATGGATTTCTTCTATCATTTGGCAAAGAAAGGGTTATTTAATTTGCTGCATAACAGATTGCTGCATAGTAGAAAGAACAGCTTGTGACCGCTCACCTGTGAGGAATTCCACCAGCGTTAAACTATCCCCAATTACAGTTTGACCCAGATCTGATATGGGATTTTAATAAAGAATAATCAGGTGTGTCATGTAGAGGACAACATAAATGATAGCTTCAGTGCAGGGCAGTAAAAGTTAAACATATATGCTGTGAAGAAACTGAGGACAGTCTCGTGATGTCGATCTCCCTCCAGAGCGGGAGTGCTGTTTGTTGCTTCCAGGAACAACACACTTTGACTGTGATAGTTATGATACTCTCTGTGTTCCAGATGAGAACGATGTCTGATGAGACAGAACAGAGAATGTGTGACGAAGACTTCGGGTCGGACGAGGAAGGCGAGGAGGGAGACGTGGAGTCGCTCATGGAGGACAACAGCAGCGAGCTGGTGGACCGACTGAGGGAGCTGGAGGTGAGGAAGCATTGAATTACATTTCATTTCATTTTTTATAAATATTATTATTTGTATTTTTATTATTTTACACGGAATTTGTATCCTATGATTACATGTGATAAATAAAAGGTATTATTTATATTTTCCTCCCAGGCCGAAAACTCAGCTCTGATGTTAGCCAATGAGAGTCAGAGAGAGGCGTATGAGAGATGTTTGGATGAGGTGAGTTCATGTTCATCTTTAAAATACAAATATAAAATGAATCATTCTTAATTTATTGATTTTCCTCTCAGGTGGCCAACCACGTGGTCCAAGCTCTGCTGAATCAAAAGGTACCACATTTTGTTTCTGCGTCTGTATTTTAATTACCTGCACCATCAGCTGTTGTCTGACAGTGCTGTGTGTCTGTGATCAGGATCTGAGGGAGGAGTGCATCAAGCTGAAGATGTTGGTGTTTGACCTGGAGCGACAGAACCGAGCACTTTGTGAGCTCTTTCAGCAGAAACTGCCCAACCACCCCACCGCTCACTACCAGGTAAATCCACTATTCATGATTCATCAGTGACTGTGATTCACAGACAAAATCAACTCCTTCCACTGCTGTACTCAGATACTGTAAAAAAAAAAACTCCATTACAAGAAAAAGTCCTGCATTGAAATGTTACTTGAGCATCAGTTGGGTCTACAAGTTTGTAAAAGCCTGCTTCTATACATTAGCCAACACTTGTATGAGGCACCTGAATCTTTAGACAAAGTGTTAGTGTTCACGTTGCATTCTGGGTAATGTAGGCACCAGTTTTTGACAAGGAAAAATGATCTTTCTCTGGAATAAAAAAGACTACAGTATATCTCTGGTCCTGCGTCATAGATGTTCATTTTTTTTGTTGGCGTGCAACTAAAGACAAAAAACAGTCTGTTATATTCTATAATAATAATAATAATAATATATTTTTAAGTGATACGTCATACATGAAGGTCATTTTAACTACTTTAACTACCAGGTAGTTACATTTATAAGCCAAATATAAATCAAGGAATCACTGTCATAAAAGTATAGTGTCATAGAAACAAAGTCATAGTTAAGTGTGTCATAAAACATGAGCTGAGCTATTTTTACTTAAGTACTGCCCTTGACTAACAATGCAAAGTGAACGGCTCTGAGTCTTAATTTGCTTTTCTCTTCACCTCAGCTTCGTTCTGTGCAGAGCCAGTCATGTATATGATCTGGGCTTTTCCCTTCTGCTCTATATTGTTCCAACGGATGCCGGGACAATGCAGCTCCTAGTTGTCTGTGTATACAATACCCCGCAGTGTATACGTTGTCATCATAATTGCCTCATGATTCTCCCGTTACAGGTCCAGGCGGGACCGCTCCCAGACTACAATGCACAGCTGCACAATGACTCTGCAAAACAGGTGGAGCCTGCACAGACTGAAGCACAGGCCAAGGTGATTATTGCAAAGCTGTTACCAAACTTTAGGAGTGAAACAGTGGGATTACATTAAACCCTCTGTGTGGGGCCTGTGTGTGACGTCATGACACGCTCTGACATTTGCTCTGTTTTCCGCCATTGTGCTTTAAAAAGCTAATCTGCCCGGCGCTCACTTCCTGCACGCACATACTCTAAAGGTCTTAGTGGACTTAATTGTTTAAAGAGGCCCCATTATACTCCCCCCCCCCCTGCCTGACGCGCCTCCATTAGACTCCTTTGTTTACTTCTGTAACATAATGATATCACCATGTAAATTTAGCGCTTCTATTGGCTAGCGCTCCGACACATTGTATGTGATAGGCTAAGGGGGCGGGACATCTGTAAGCAGTTGACCAATCACAACAGAGCTGGCCAGCTAACTACTGAGAAGACTGGGCTCTGGTTTTAGACAGAGGGTGAACAGTAGAGACACAAAATACAAAAATGAGCAAAAAAGGGCCCCTTTTAAAAGCTTGAATTGAATGAAACATACAATATGTGTAACTATTTATGGTATGTCAGGTCCACATTTGATGTAGCGGCTTTAAGTCCTTAAACCAAAAACAGGAAAAAATAAAGGCCTTTTTGAACACATTTGCAAAATATTTGCTCCTTAACATTCACTGAAGCTGCAGCAATGAATGAATTCTGACTGAAATCTGTTTCTGTCCAAAGGGAAATGGCTACCGCACACAACATGCCTCCCCAGGCCCTCGTGGCCCCGCCACCTCCATGGAGGCCCTCTCTCCCTTCTTCAAGAAGAAAGCACACATCCTGGAGGTCCTCCGCAAGATGGAGGAGACGGATCCTCTGAAGTTCCACCCCTCCACCACCAGCTTGTCTTTCTGCGACTACAGCCAGGTGCTCATGTCCACAGAGGCTGTTTTGGCTACAGCGGCAGACCCCCTCCCACTCCCCTGCAAACCCCACCACACACACTGCCATTGCTCCCGCTCCGACGCCGACTCACACCAACATGTCAACGGTGACGGGGCGGTGAAGTGTGAGGCGGGGAACACCTGCTGTTTACACTGCAAGAGGAGCCCTGACGGTCCTCCCAAACCGTGCAACCACGTCTGTAGTCCTTCCAAAGCCGCCCAGAGCCATGTAGTTCCTGCAGCTGCTATTAGCGACTGTCACGGTAAGAGCAGGACAGCAGAGCCCCCGTCCAAACAATGCACCAAGAATGAAGCCCACCAGCAACCGGCGGGCGCCGCAGCACGGGTATCAGTCCCAGAGACAGATCAGAGCCTGGAGGTCATGGATGTGGAGCAGGAGAGCTCTGAGAGTCTAAATGTCTCTGAGGAACTCACAGGTTTCTGTCCCACATCACATCTGACCAGTTCTGTTAAGGAAAGCGCACAAATCCCCCACCGTGACATGGACACAAGCGATGGCGTTCCCAACGGCGTCAGCACCTCCCTGTCGAGCGAACTTTCAGCCGTCCCGGAGAAAGACGTCCCAGATCAGCAGGCTGCTTCTAGAGCCAACGCCTCCGTCAGCCCCAGCCCGTCCTGCCTCACCGAGATCAAAACCGCCGCCATCAACTCTCCGTCCAAAATGCTCAAGTTCCTGAAGATTCCCACGATAGGAGAGAAGTCTCAACCCTCGACGTCCGCGTGAAGCTGAGCCCGCAGCTCACCCGCAGCTCCAGGATCCCCTGCCGTACCAACAACTATGAGGTGTACCACTCTCCTGTTCCCACCCGCAGAGCCACCACCACAGAGAGGTGCAGGCAGCCCCCTCCACCCCCTGCCAGGTCCGAGTCCTACCCGGCAACACACTCCGCCCCGACGTCCCCTCCTCAGTCTGAAGACGTCTGCTCCCCGCCCGCTAAGGAAATAAACTACAGCAGCCTCTCGGCGCCTAAAGCTGCTCCAAAGATGGCCGCTCCTTCCTCCACGTCCTCCTCCTCACCTAAAATCACACAGAGGGTCCCTCATTATGAAAACGTCTGTGTCTTGTCCAGAGAAGAGGAGCCAACACAAGGCCAGAAAAGAACCACACTTCCATCCCAAGCAAAGGGGAACGGCGGTGAGAGGAAGCTCGTCAAGTCTCTACCAGAAAGCGTCTTGAACCCTCTCCCGCAGCGAAAGGAGTCCACCACTTCTTCATCAGAGTCCTCTTCAGACGATGAGGAGGATTCGGACAGCCCTGTGTGGGTGAACCAGCACAACCTGCCCGGTGTGTCCGCTCCAGGTAAGGCCTTGCCGGGCAGAGTTACCTACTCACAACCTAGAGAGAAACCAGAGGTGGATGTGAGGGAGATGCAGAGGTCCGATGTCCCCCAGCAGCCGCCTCCTCCTCCAGCCCGGAGGACCGACTCGTCCTCCATCCCTAAGAGGCCTGCAGCTGTGGCAGTGAGACCCCCGCCTGACTCTAGTCACCACGCTTTCAAAGACAGGCTGGCCGCGCTGGGGAAGCTGAGGAGCTCTGAGGATTTGCAGGTGGGTCTGAGGCCGGTGGACGAGGGCGCCTACGCAGAGGAAAGGTGTAAAACAGCGGAGAGGCCGATGGAGCTCCAGAAGGAAGAGCAGAGGCACTCGAAATACACCGACTCTTTGGATAGTAAAAGCAAAGTTAGTAGTGGTGGTCTGAAATACCCGGGCTCGTCTCAGCTGTACGAACACGCTGTGAAATCTATAGCGGTGAAACAAGAGCTGTGCGTGACCAAAGCTGAAGGCCCCAAGAGTAAAATTGGTCTGCCGTCCCCTAATGCTGACGCTCCGCAGGTGCTACGCAACAACATCAAATGTCCTGGCTCCCTGAATCTGGCCTATAACCTTAAACCAGGGCCTCACAGTAGCCCCAATAAAATCCCCCCAAAGTCGCCGTCCAAACCATGCCAGGGCCCATCCGTCCACAAAGCAGGGAAACCGGCGGAGGCGCCTCGCTACTCGTCTAAATCAGAGGAGAGGACCAAGATCAGCGGGAAGGGAAAGAAGAATCCGATGTACGGAGACAGCCTGCCGCCTCCTCCTCCCAGACCGCCAACGGAGGTGGAGAAGCCTCCACCGCCGGCCACCAGCCCGACGTCCGCCATCGAGCAGAAAGTGATGAAGGGCATCGAGGAGAACATGCTGAAGCACATGGAGCAGGACCGGGGAGCGCAGCCCACCGAGGTGAAGCAGAAAGCCTCCAACGGCATCGCCAGCTGGTTCGGCCTGAAGAAGAGCAAACTGCCGGCGCTGCGCAAAACAGACACGACCAAAGCCAAGGACGAGAAGCGGGAGTGGAAGATCAACATCCCCTCGGTGGGCCGGGACCCTGTGAAGGTGGCCAGCAGGTGTAAAGAGGGGGTGGAGGGGCTGAACATCTCCACGCTGATGGAGAAGGCAGAGGGGCTGCGGAGGGCGCTGGAGGAGGAGAGGGCGTACGTGGAGAGGTCGGGCAGAGGCCACTCCTGCGAGGTGGTGATGGACCAATCTCAGGGACAGCTGGCCGTCATGTACAGGGGGGGGCGCTCCGACAACTTCATGCAGCAGCTGCTCAACAGGTGAGGGGGACAAACTGAAGCTTTGAAGGAGTAGTAATGTTTTCAGCTTCTAAAATATGCTTTTTTTTATCTTGTCATCTAGTTTGGCTGAAAGAAAATAAGCATATTTACGATACAATATGTTAATTTAGTTATTAATGATAAACCCCTCGAGATGAACCACGCAGTTTTCAAGGGGTCAAAACATAGCGTTTGTACATCTTGACTGAACTGTTCCTTGTGCTTGATGCAGAGTGGACGGGAATGAGATGATCACCGTGCCGCAGCGCCGGCTCTCCTTCGACTGTAAGACCTCGAAGCCGATGTTTTGTCAGCAGGGCGACGTCATCAGTCACACCACGAGTCGAGACGATATGGAGAAGGTACATCATGGCTAACGCTATTCATTTCTCCTCTGACTCAAAAGACGAGGTTTTACTATAGTGACGCACTTTCATTTAACACATCGAGCTTTTAGGTTTCAGTCGTGTCAAGGTCTTGGATTTTTTTTCATTGTATGCAACTTTTTCTTCTTTTCCACTTCCCCTCAGAGACCTTTGCTTTTACTCTCTGCATTAGTCTGACAGTTAGTCAGCAGAATACAATAATTCAGCCTCTTCCTGTCCAGTGAAAACCACGTATCTCCAAATGTGTGCGATTTTAATTGTTTGTGATAAAGTGAAGGATGAAATGTTTCTCAATTTGTTGAGAGGCTGAACAAACTTTTAAAAAACTCTCTTCGATTGAATGGAAAATGCATCTTCTCTACGCTGAAAACAGGGCCTTTTTTCTGAGAAAATGACCTTTTTAGTGAAGCATGACTCTTATTTAAGACAATAAGCTGTAAACATATGATGATCTGATTGAATATAGTACATTATTGTAGGTTAAATTACCCAAAAGTATGAAAAGGGGTTACAATTTGCACATCATTAAACATCTAAAGCCTCAAAATGCATCGTGCAGCAGATATGTAGACAGACAGGGAGCATTTTACTGCATATTTAATACTCTTTCACTCTTCATACTTAAAATATATTGCGCTTATTATACTTGTATGCCTTTACTTAAGGGAGGTTTTGAATGGAGAACTTTTACTTAAAGTGGAGAACGTTCAAAGTGTGTTATGAATACTTTCGATGGAGTGAAAGATCTGAATACTTCTTCCCCACATGTGAAATTCGTTCTACATCGAATCAAATCTCACGCCTGAACTTGGCTTCTCCTCTGTTGGATTATCCTCCCGCACGCTGATGTGAAGCGCCGCCGTTCGGCACACTCACTCCTCCATCTGCTGGTTTGTTGTTCTTTCATGCAGGGATCAGACAGAATCGGCAAGATCACATCAGATGAAAACCTCGCAGACTCAGTTCACTCCCAACACTTCGCAGGTAAGAAAGCGTGTGTGCCAGGACTCAATCAGAGCAAAGAAATATCACACATTCTTTGGAGTTTACGAGTGTTAGGACCTTGTGGAAGATCAAACCAGACCTGGGTGGAACCAGTCTGGAAATAGATGAATGGAAGTGTAGAGAAATTCACAGGGTGAGACATTTTTTAAAAGCACTGTCACAGAAACACATGGAACACATCACAGAGAGGGGGATAAACTTCAGTTACATTTTAAGGGCCTCTTACTTTGAGTATTCCCGAATCAGGCTGCTTTATAATTGTACTCAACTTCCTTCAAAGGGGCCCTATTATACTTTTTGAGTTTTCCCTTCCATGTAGTGTGTTTACATAGGTTTCTGTGCATGTAAATGGTCAGCAAAGGCTTAAATGCCCAAGTTCCCTCCAGAGGGAGTTTTCTCTCCCACACACTCCCCTGACACGTTTCCATTGGACTCCTTTGTTTACTTCCTGAACATAGTGGCATCACTATGTAATACTCGCGCTTCCATTGGCTGGCGCTCCAACACATTATCTGTGATAAGGCTAAGGGGCGGGACAACTCTAAGCGGTTGACCAATCACAACAGAGCCAGCCAGCTATCCAATATGTAACCAATGTTTTCAAATAATAAATTAATTCAAATCTTTAAAAAATAGTTGAATCCCTTGTTTTACATATAATGTAATATACATAACATAAATGTAAATATCTCACTGTCAAGTTATGTTGTTTACCTCAGTGGGATTGGATTCTTCCAGCACATTAAATCTGCATCAACACATGAAGGCTTTGACTGAAACCTAATTTGCATATTGAGGGAATAATTAATTGTCTCAGATTCTGATTAGCATATCAAAGGTAAATAAAGGAGGCCACGCCCCCGAGGAAAATCAATCCTCAGGCAAAGACGAATAAGTAATGTGTTATTCAACATCTCTTAGTTGTCCCTTTTGTTCAGTTATTCCCGGACTCTCCTCCCTCTGTAGGTTCTGGTGCTTCCACTTACACGCTGGACAGTGGCATCGGTACGTTCCCGCTGCCCGACTGCAGCAGCGGTGCCGCAGGGCGGGGTCTGTCCAAGGCGAGGACCGGGGCTGAGCGGCACTCCTCGGGCTCCCCGGGGAGGGCCGGGCGACGGGCCCGAACGCTGGACAGAGAGCCCATGACGCAGGAGGAGAGCTACGCTGCTCACAAGCAGCTGATTCCCACCATCCAGTACGGCTCCGGGCTCGAGGGGAGAGGCTCCGCTGGCGTCGTCCGTGAAGGTGCCCTAAAACTCTCCCTCTGACGCATCATTACAGAACACTCAGAACAGAGTTAGAGGTCACTCTGTAGCCTTTAAACGTAGAGTGTGATATACAGCCGCGGAAAACAACAAGAGACCACTTCAGCGGTCTCATTTTCCTTTGTTTTATTATTCATAGGTTTGTCTTTGAGTTAAACGTTTTTTATTTATTGTATTCTATAATCTATAGACAACAATTCTCTGTGTTGGAATCCAACAGACACTGGAATGGCTGCCATTCATGTAGAGAAAAAGGCTTTAAGAAACATTTGGAGTGGTCTCTTCATTTTTTCCGGAGCTGTAGCTTTGGCTAAAACCTGCTTATCAATGATTCTGATTCTGATTGTAAAAAGTGTCCTCACTCTGCGCAGACAGAGAGTCCCACGCAGCGAACATGTTCTCCCCCCGCTCAAAGACCTGGACCTTCCCAACCTGAAGACAGCCGCCGGCCCTGCAGAGGTTTACCTCGCTGTGGAGGAGGAGGAGGAGGAGGAGAGCTTCGGGTCTCCCTTCAGACCGGTACGACTGAAGATCACCTCTCTCTCCCTCCCTCCCTCCTCCCTGACCTTCCACTTCTTCCTATCTTCTGTCTCGTCCCCTTTCTCATCTCCCCCATCTCTTACTCCCTACCTCCCCTGTCAATCCCTCCCCATCCCTATCTTCCTTTCTCCTCCCTTTTATAAGATTTTCTCTCTCTTCTCTACTTAACTCACCCTCCCCACCTCTCCATCCCCGTCTATCTTATCACCTCTACCTCTCTCCCTCCTTCTCTACCTCACTCTTTTACATCTGTCTCTCTTTCACTCTCAAGACGTAGTGAGAAACTAAATGTTCAAATGTCCCTCGAGCTTAGAGAAGGAAAAACTTTAGAAATAAAACTTTAACCAAGAAGAAAATGAAAGAAAGGGGGAGCAACAGAGGAGGGATCTGTCCCCCAGGGTGAACAGACATGCAGGGAATAGTCTGTATTTCCTGGAAAGTAAGAAAGCAACGTAATGGAAAATACAAACAGTATGTTACAGTCATAAAGTTAGGGACTTTATACTGTTGTATTTGGTCTATTCTTATTGAAATTGGCGGCGCAGGACTATCTGGGTCAGGCAGACTGAAAATACTTTGCAGTCGAGTCGAAATACATTTTTAAATCTGCACTCACATCTTACATAATGTAAAAAACCCAGAGCCACAAATTATTAATCAGCTGAATATTAAAGATTCACCATTGGATGATTTATGTAACCCGCTTTTGTTTTATTTTTTTTTGCACCTTGAAGGCGTTACATAAGATGAAACACATGACCTGAAAGGTTCGTAAAGATTCAAAGGCTTTCTTGTCACATGCACAGCAGCTACACTGGAGATATGGCAATGAAAATATAAATACAAGTCAAATATAAATTAAAAACGGTTTGCTGTACAGTGAAATTAAAAAGGATTGTTTCTGCATCCTTTTTAGAGCACGAAGGCCGTCGGGCCCTCCTCCAGCCGGACGGTGGACCCAGGCAGCCTGCCCGTCCCGGCCCAGTCTGGAGTGAGCCGCAGGGGGAAGACTCGGGCTCCCAGCGTCCCCGAGGTGAGCCGGGGGGAGGCCGGGCTGGAGCTTCTCAGGGAGCGTCCGGAGGAGGCGTTGTCCCCGAGTCGCCCTCAGGTCCTGGAGACCCCCGAGTCCCTCAGCGACTCCCTGTACGACAGCCTGTCGTCCTGCGGCAGCCAGGGATAAAGAGGACAGACACAAAAAAGACAAAAACAGCACCGCTCTGAACTTAACTGTGATGCTGCTCGCCCAACGCCACATCTTTGAGGATTTCCTGTTGATGCCTGCAGGAACATTGTGGTGATGCTTTCTCATTAAGCAACTGGAAAGACGCTCGATGGATTCTCCTCAGGATTTCAAACACAAAGCCAAAAGCCACCCCCAAATAAAATAGGTTGTTCACTTTTTTCCCCACAGACTCGACTGTGGACACTTGATGTATACAGGACTACAAAACGCATGGCTAAGCTAACAATTAGCACAAAAGTGATCACTCCTGGTAGTTGTTTCAGCAACGTGTCTTTTGTTTTGAATCATCCTGGTAGACGGATCTTTGTGATCCAAGAAAAACAGCGGACTCTTCTGCTCTGGACATCATAATGTATTGAAGAAAAAAACTAAACATGGAGCTCCTTAAAAAAATGAATGTTCATGTCTGTGATTCTTTATTGCTGAATTCATGCATCACGATTTTAAATGTAAAAACGATTTTATTGATCATGTTGATATTGGTTTGCGACCCACGAAGGTTGTCAGAATACGTCTGTTTTTAAATCATAATACATTTAAAGGTAATATATACCAGCAATAATAACATAGATAAGAGAAATGGCTACACTATTCAATGAATATGTATTTCTATTATTTATTTATTTTAAATGTGCATCGTTTGCATTCATCTCTTTTTTTCATTTTGTAATCTTTCTGTGAAAATTGCAGTCTCCTCGCTTAGTAGATTATGTTCATATCTTGTATTTCAACCTCTCTGTTGCTGTTCGTTCCCTAGCCAATAGAGGTCCTATGTACCTACTGCCGTTTTTCAACTTTCTAATTAAAATGTTGATTTATTTCAGTGTGAAGTCGTTATTTCGCATCAAATACTACCACACATGGTAGGTAGAACTCACAGTAAAAAACAGCAGCATAGTATAGTATGATACTAACTCTAGATAAGTAACTTTAGACTTTACTTTAATCCAATATTTTTAACATAGTATGACAGATTTCTTCTAATATTTTTTGACATACTACCGGTATATGTTTTTTTTCAGATATTTTGGGCATATTATACTATGACGTTATATCTGATATTATCAGAAGCTATTCCAGAAAGAAAGAACCCCTAATCGTCCCTCAGAGATTTACATACTGCATTTGACCCATCCTAGTGTGAGGAGCGGTGGGTATATGTACGACGCTCGGGGGGCAGTGCCTTGCTCAGGGACACCTCAGTAGCACTTGTTTTTTTTGGGACTTGAACCGGTGACCTTCCGGTTCCCAAGCCAACTTCCCAACCACCAATTTGACTTGAATTTGACTTTTGACTTTACAAGATGTTTTTTCTTACATTTTTGAAAAACTATACTATGGAAAAATGTGCAGGGATCCCCTTGACCTCTCAAGATCTTTTTATTAATGAATATTCATAGTATAGTCAAAAGTATAAGAAAACTTCATAGTATAGTACGTCGATCTTTTTTCTGGAATTTTAAACACGCTATACTTTGAAGTTTTTTTGGTATATCGGATATATGGCGAGAGGTTATTGGGATCCATGTACATTTTGCTTTTCCCTTGCCAAAAATGAGTGTCATTCAGCTTCATCCATGACGGAGTACTGTGTCTAAAAGACTGAGGCTTAACTGTCTTGATATTCCCCCACCCCGAACTGTTGCATTATGCAGAGATGATTGGAGTTAACCCAGAGTGAAAACAGGCACTTTGTTTCAATACGTTCAACACATTTATTTGAGCAAATGTATCAAATTATTAGTTTCAATTTTACATCCATAAAATAAATTCTTCACAGTATACACTTTCAAAAAATCTTTAAGGTTCACATCACATTGTTTGGCAAACTAATTTCTAGACAACAGAGAATTTACAGAGAGGTTTTGAATAACTCGCCCTCTATCCAAGATGGAAATATGGACAGATGGCACCAAAGTCTTCCTCCTCCGCCTGACAACTTCCACAATCCATAAAAGTCTGTCTGACTGAGCCGGTGTAGCTCACTTAAGACTGCGACAGGCTTTCAGGGGTTGTGTCAGTGTTACCAGGCTTCACCATTCCCACTCGAATGGTCGTCACAAAACATTTGTGGAAACAAAAACCATCACAGGGGAAATTTCTCAAAGGGGGAATCTGTTGTCAAAATCATGGGACACCATATCTTGCTGTGACACTCCACGAAGAGAACAGGGGAAAACTATAAATAAGCAAATCAACGATGGAAATCACAGAACTTCAAATAAAACAACGATCAGCCTCAGAAGCTCACATGACCCACTAAAAAGGAGCCTATCATGTCTTTAATTTATGGCACTAAACACATTTCTCCATTTAATGCTGGCAGTCTGGGAGCCTTCATAGGGCAACGCTCCCCTCTACAGGCCAAGCAGGGTCACCGCAGTATTAGTCTAATTCTCCATTCACAGCCATAGTGGGGACAAGCGTTAGTTTACCATAAACCTACATTCAATCCTTGTTGTAAGTTTGAAAGATAAATCAAAGAAATTTCAATAATATAAGACCACAGAGGAGTTAATTTAATAAATGAAGACAGAGAGTGAAAAGCACCAAGTGCGCTGCAAGTTGTGCCTTTTCTGACAGATGTTTCCAAGTGTTCTTTACTTCTTCTCCTTCTTCTTCTCCTGCAGAAAGACAAATAATCAAGAGTTATCCGACAAGACCACATCACTCTATGAAAACAGAACAAAAACACATTTCGTATTTAACTCTGGTTATATAAAGCTGTACTGATAGATGTGGTTAAATAAGTTGTATGAGGAAGCAAGGTTTAAGTAGTTTTAACAATTGTTGACAGATGTTTGTCGATTAAAAAGCGTTTCTGAGAAAGATGTTGCTGTGGAGTTATTTTAATCTCTTTTACTTCCTCATAAAACGTTTTAAATGTTTGCACGACAAACTAAACACCAGTCATTGTGCTGCAGCGATGGCAGGATCAGATATCTAAAAGGAAGAAGCAAATGAGACCCAAAGTATCTGCATGGCGAGATTCTACTACATGCGACATATGCTGTTTTTGCTTTGGGCGAGCTGACCTTTTCAGCAGTTTCTCTGCTGCACTGTGTTGAAAACCCTGCATTGGAGATGTCCTATATTTTGATATTTTTTGCAAATCCACAACACAGTTTAAACCTTCTCTCAATACTTTACTCAAGGAGTAAAGTGCTCATGTGTGGGGAAATATTCTCAGCCATGGATTTGTTTTATCAATGATCATCTCCAGCAGCCGGTCAAAATACTACCAATCTGTGTACGTGGCTAAATATCCTTTCCTGTTCTGAGTAGTGTGCGCTCTGCAACATATTTAAGGTAAACTATAATATCCTGGGGTTTTTTAAAAGTATCTACAAGTGTTTTATAATGGCGTACAATATTACCTTTTTATAGCGTTCTTTACAATGATTTCAATATATTTTGAAGGCATACTTAATTAGATTTTTAGTCACAATTTTATGACACACTGCTATGATATTTTATGACATACTCTCCAAAGAATTCTTTCATGACATACTTGACTATGGTTTTGTATGATGCACCATAACAGAGCAGGCAGTCAAGAGGCAAGAGGGTGTGTGCAACAAACTGGGGAAAAATACCAAGACGCAATGCCACGTTCAGAAGAAGGCCTAACCGGGAATATCCTAACAGAAAATGCCGTTCAGATGACCAGCATCACATTTGAATACTGTCTTTTTCAAATGGTAACGCAATATTTATTGCCATGCACGTTATCACTGTGTTACCAGCCGTCACTAAGGCTTGTTAATGCGTTCTCATTGTTCATGATTATAATAATAAACAGCAGCGCTCTAAGGCTAAAAGGAATAAGAGATACCCGGGTTAAAATACACAGAGAGTGGTTATAAGTACGATCACTTCATTAAAGCTTTGGGTCTTTTCATTGGATTTGTTGACACTCAGAGCATGAGCAGACTGATCCGTGACCTCAGCAGAGCGCTGTGTACCTTGTCGTTCATGGCGAGGATGACCATCAGTTTCCTGAAGATGGTGATGAAATCCAGGAACAGGTCCACACAGTGCCTAAGTAAGTAAAGTTAGTTTTAGAATCGATAGAAGCTAATGGGGATAACACAAAGCAATCATCTGTATGAACTCATTATGCAGCAACTCTGAAAAGGAAAGACTTTTTCAAAGCTCTGAAAGTGGAGCACCTCACCATGGGAGGATGCATTTGCATGGTATTTGGTTATGACAAGGAATGCACACAAACAAGACTCACCAGATGTAGTCCTTGTCTCCGTTCTCTGCTTTCTCGATGATGAGCTGAGTGTCGAACAGGACGAAGCCGCACATGATGAGCAGCCCGAGGTACATGTGTGCCTGTCGGGAGAGACGCAAGACTCAAATTAGATTTACAAATGGAAGACGTCTGAATAAGCACTGTGTGAGGATAATTTCGCTCGGTTATCTACCTTAAAGAGCATCACAGATCCAAAGAACAAGTTCATCATAGACATCAGGAACAGCAGGGAGAGGCCAGACATCAGAGCTCCTTAAGGAGGAGAATAAGATACGGGAGAATGGGTTTAATAGGCAGAGTGGAATTCTGCATTAAGCAAGAAAATTGGGGTCATTTAAAGTCATGTTGTAAATTAAAGCCTTTACCTCCCAGGAACAGGTAGGTCCTGCGTTTGGCATAGAGAGCGCTGAGAGTGAAGCAGAGGAAAATAATGGAGGTTCCCATGAACGCCGTCACGATGATGCTGAGGAGACAGAAACCACAACAAATACCTTACTAAAAACGGACTCACAGAAAAGATGGCTATCAATCATCACACAATACTAGACTTCGTTGTGTTTAGTTTTTATAATGTTTAACTTTAAGCCAGCTAGCTGTCGGCTGCTTCTGTGCAGGTATTAAGCATTGAGCAACTCCAAACAAACCTGGGATTGACAGCAATGACAAAGTCCAGGGTGGGGCCAAGACCAACACCTGGAGAGGGAGAGGGGGAGGAAGGAAAACACTGCTTTTAGACTCTTGCAGGACAGAGAATTCACAAAGACAGCTGTGTTCATACGCCAAGTGACAATTTGACCTTAAAACGTAAAACCGGTTCTTTACCTGTGAGGAAGGCAAATCCGGCGAGGATAGCCAATCTCTTCTTCTCCGTCTCAGAGTTGTGTGGCGTCATGGCGAGCCAGAACATCATGCCCAGGGAGCCGAGCACGGACAGCAAGCCTCCCTGAGAACAAGAGCAAGATGTTGAGATGTGGCAGGGAATAAGTGACAATGACACTGAACCATCCAGCTTTTTATTCTCTGAAGTCAAATTCCTTATGACTGAAGCATCAGAATATCCATCTGATGAAGAAAAGTTTTAAAAGGCCTTTCAGAATAATAAAGTTCTGTCTTTTCCAACATCTCATGGCATGAGATCTAATCTTTTGTAATAAACCCAAGAAAAAAACGTGTTTAATCCTTTTGTTCTGTGGAATTCAACTTTTGACGTCCAGTGTGATTGGCACACTAAAGGGTGCCCTAAAGCACTGGAACTTTAGCTGTTCTGTTCCTTCACCATAACATGTTGAAACTAAAATGTATTCATCCTAAAGGACTTTTCTACCTTGTCTTAATATCTTATGTTGATTATGAGAACGATCTAGACATGTCATTTGTACCAACACTGGTGTAACAGACTTAGGACCTAATGATTTTGGTTGTTTCAAGTGGAAATGAAGGAATGGGTTGGATGATTATTAGTTTTTCATATACCTTTTATATTTAAAAAAATGTTCAAATATGAGGATCCTTTTTGCTTTATGCTTCCCTGTTGAAACCATTATTATAAGTATCTTGTAAAACTGTTTGGTAACTTGAGGGAAATGCTGTTAGCAAAAACAAATGCAGTCGGTTTAGCAGTCTGGGTCACCTTCAATAAACCAAAACCGGATTAAGCTGGATTACAAAATTGAATCATTTACAAAGTTCCTATAATTTGCTAATTAGAAAACTGGCTGTTTCAACCCCCTGGGTAACTGTACATGTGCACACATTGGGTTAGGTAGTATAGGAGTCATTGTGTTTGCTTTGCTTAATGGCTCTGTGTGCAGTGATATACAGGAAGGACCTGGACCGTGTAGACTCTCTTGTATCTTGTGAGTATCACCTGAAAGAGCCGTGTGACGACATGAAGGTAGGAGCCAGCCGCAGCCACAAACATACAAACGGCCAGGCTGGAGTACACATTCTTCAAGTGCACCTGGGTGGAATGAGATCTGCAACGGGAAAAAAAGATAACAGTCACCAATGATGGGCAGCGGACACTTGAGTCATAGTTGAAATAAAAACAACACTGAGATAGCGATCTGCTGCATGCCTACGCACATTTGGGATAACTTGAAGATGGAGTCAAAGTTGATGTTGCGGTCAAACACGTTCATGATGGTGATCGAGATCCGAAGTGATTCTTGAATGGATAAAGTCTCCTATGAAAAGAAATGGTGATGATTAGACGTTCTCTCCTCTTTCATGGTAAGAATCTAAACTATTTTACAAACACTGAAGCACTCGAATAAAGCAAAGTTACAGACATGTATCACCATCACGGCTGTATATCAGTAACCATCAAAGGAGCACAATCACACCTTTTCTTGTTCATGTTCAAAAGGAATATTGTTTTCCTTGTTTTTTTAAGATTACAGACATAACGGTACATTCCAAATGTATATTTATGCGTGGATGCCATAATTGTTGTATAGGTAAAAACTTAACCAAAGAATATTCACTTTGAAGACATTTTAGATCAATCGTAACTATTGTTGTGGCATATTTTCAGAGGTGGAAGAAGTACTCCGATCGGGTACTTTAGTAAAAGTAAAGGTACCAAAGTGTAGGAATACTCTGTTACAAGTTAAAGTCCTGCATTCAGAAGGTTACTCAAGTAAAAGTACACAAGTATTAGCATCAAAATATACTTAAAGTAACAAAAGTGAAAGTATAAATTGGCCCTTTTCAGAATATTATATATGAGGTGTTTTGATCATAGTTATTGATGCAATGAAGTGTTTGTCAAGGCTGGTGAAGGAGCAGATAGTTGTGTGCAATTATGCAAAGTAACTAAAGGTAGGAAACAAATGAAGTGGAGTAAAAGTACAATACAATGAATTTTAGTGGGGTAAAAGTGTAGCAAAACATTGAAATACTCAATGGTAAAGTACAAGTACCTCAACATTGTACAAAATGACATTACTTGAGTAAATCTACTTTCAAACCATCAAACGTTAGTCTATACTGCTTACATCACGCATGGTACACACGCATGTCGCAGATCAAAGTGCGTTAGTTAAAAGTTAGAGCAGCGATTGCAACTATAAATTGCACAACAGGTTAAAATGCTAGCGCTGACTGCTTATCAGGCTAAGTAGCTTTCAATGCTATCAATTCGAGTTTAACGATTCAGACGTTAACTGGCAAAACAATCAAAAGCAACTCGTGCTGTCAATAAATAAATACGTTGTGTGGAGCAGGGATGAGTTATCCACCAACAGCTGAAATATGTGTTTGACGCAGGAGACTATCATATTAACGGCTAATGTTTCTGGCGAGCTAAGCGTTCCGTTAAATACCGAGCTAGCTTAGGTGGCTAACACAACTCGACGTGTTCTAATTCCTCAGCACATAAGGACAGTAATGTTACAGCTTATGTTAATACTATAAACCGAGACGCTATGAACATAAAGCCACCAGAAAGATACCGCTTACCTTCGCTCTGCTACAAGATAACAACTGTTTGGCAGTCTTTCTTCTCCCTGTTCACTTTTATTTTTTTCTCCCAACAAAACATTAGCCGTTATGTGTCAGTTGCCTTGCGTGATGTCACCACGGAAACGCCCCGAAATCTGTAGTCCTTTCGTCCCGTAGGTAAAATACGACGTTGTAACAACTTAGCTAATGGACGTACTAAACAAGATGGTTATTTTTGTATTTACTGAGGGTTTAAACACATGTGTTGTTACTCGTTTCAGAGAAAATAAACATTTATATTAAAAGGTACTTCCTGGTGTGTCACTGAGAAATGTCCCCGGTACACCTAAAATGGCCGACTCGTAAATGCAACCTCTCCATTCCAAACAGTTTGGAGAAAAACGAGATTTTGTAATGTTTTTTATATCGTTTACGTACGAAGTGTGGCTCCAACATACTATTTATTAATTGTTATGAAAGAAGGAGCTACCTTTACTATAACGTGTAAAATAAGAGGAGGGCTGATGCAACTTGAAACGTAAGAGTGTAATTGAGTGTGAAGATGTCAATCAGTAAACATGTTTCAACTGCGTGCAAGATGTTGATTATTTCCCATTGAAATAATACATTTAACTTAAATGAAACACTGTGTTTGGATTTGTGATGTATATTTGTTGTTGTGAAAAATACATGTATTTTAAGTTAGTGGGCTGTTTGCTCATTTATTCACTTTATCCTAATCATGTGCGCCATGCAGAGGAGTCATTGGCAATAAAAGGCCTCAGGCACCCTCCAGAAATGCTTACTATTCAGAAAAGAATCATTTATAATTTAAAATATTCAGCCAATTAAATCCACAACTAGATCGAAGACAGAAGGAAGGAATGTTGTATTATTTTACACAAAAGTTGATGGGTAAAGTGTTGGTTTAAAGGTAAAGAGAAAATAATTTTTGAGCTAGGGTTCAGAGTTCAGAGGTTCATTGGCCTCAAAAAAGTAAGTTATTATGCCAAATTGAAATTATATATATATAATTCAATAAATCTACATTCTTAACTGTTTTATCATATTAAATAATGATTGTCAACATAACTTGACAGTTTTAGAAGTACTGAGAACAGCATTTCTTTGAATGGATTGAATATTAAGTGATCTAAAAAGATAATTAACAAAGAGATGTGTCCTTTTGTGTCAGATGTAAGAAAACACACACAGACAGAATAATATAACCAATTTTTATTTAAATATAAAAACTGGTAGCACCTTATCTGTTAGAGTTTTGGTCAGATCAGGTAGACAAAATGAGAGTTGGATTTTTTTCTGATACACAAAGACAAATTGTGACTTTCTAAAACAAATACTTTTGGTCATCACAACTGGTACAAATTCATTATCATCTTTTAGTTTCTAACATGCAGGCAATAATTGCATCAGACAATAAACATCATAGAAAAACCACATTACCCAGGAAACGTAACCCCACAAAATATGTTGTACTGAACTAAAAATGAAAAAAAAAAAAACATTTTCAGGCATGATTGAAACTTGCATTTATATGTATTGGTTTGTTTGATTTAACTGTTTGAGTATTTGTATTATCTATGAATTTTGACAGCAAAAAGTGTGTTATTTAGGCACGGATAAAAACACAAGGTCAGCCTCAAAGTAGGCAAACAGATTTCAATATAAAATGTGAAGCATTATACTGGACAATACAGATTTTTGGCCAATAAATATAGAAAAAACACTCACACATGCTAAAAAAATCAAATTTGATATTTTCAAGTGTTGCACTGCAAGTACCACAGCCCCCATGGCATTACACTTGCTCTCGACAGTGTTTTCTCACGCTCAGCATGACACATCAGAGTGTGTAGGCCCACAAATCTCTTTTCAGGCAGAACACAATTCTCTGTCCGATTGTTTTTTGAAAAGGCACAGTTTTTACTTTCAGCACTGTCAATATAAACAAGTGCAAGTTGTTTGTCATATAATAATAAATGAAAAACATAGTAACAAATGAATCTTAATGAAAACTTGTGGCATTTGTTGTCGTCCTATGTGCCAACATATTCCAGTGTGTCTGCCATCAAAGACAAGAGTTCACCCTGTTTACTTAACTTATGTCAGATATAATTCACACATGATGTATATTTGCATGGTTTTATAGTACAAATAGGTAAAATACACTTTTGTTTCGCTGCTCATTTACAGGTAAATAAGGCTACAGTAATGTTTACATCTGCTTAATGCAATTATTGACTGGCTACTTACGAGGTACTGTCCATGTAATCACAAAAGTGGGTTGCATAGAGGAACCATGTTTAAAAATAGATTTCCTTATAAAACAACCTATTAAAAGAAATCCATAAATGTATAAAATCTGGTGTAAATTTCAAAAAAGAGCTGATGTTTTTTTTCTTCCTTAAAAAGGCACAAGACTTAAAACAAAACAATGTCCAAAAGTCAAGTCAGAGCAGGCAGGCTTCTGCTTTGGCAAAATAACCACTTTGATATTCTAACTGGAGAGATTGTGATGGGATTGCTTTGGTTGTTGTTTCCCGCTTTCAAATAGTGGTTGTCAATAATGTCAGCACTGAGGTTCGGAGGAAAGGCCTCAGAATGCTATCTTTAGTTTCAGCTGCGCCAAACACATTGTGTTTTACAAGCTTGGTATTTCCTTAACCCCCTGGCTAACACACATTTTATAAGCAGAATATTTTGTGCAGAGGCAAGGAGAACAATGTCTGAAAACTATCTATTGTCAAAACACGGTTTTATTGTAGTTGAAGGAGCTTCAGGCTGGAGGTCTTAGCAGGAGAGGTCCTCGGAGAGCTTAATGTCCACGGAGCAGGTCCAGCTGCGTGTAAACATCCTCAGCCTGACTGAGTTCCTCAAACACAGGCAGAAGGTTGAGCAGCTCAGCGTCGTCCATGTCATCAAACCATGACACCACAGGAACCTGAACAAAACAAAGAGTCACTCACAGACTGTTGGCTCCAAACAGAATAATCACATAAAAACATGCCCTGAGTGTTGTCAGTTCGGTTCTGATGAAAATGAATAGCCATTTTACATGAGGTGTACCATTTTGATCAATCTTCAATGTACCTTTTCATCTGGAGTGTACATTTCTCTACATTTAGGACTAGAACAATAAGAGACTTTATTGGTAAATGATGAACTGTTTTAGTACTTTTTCAAGCCATACAATCTGTTCAGTCTCTGATGTTTGCATCATAATGGGTATTGTACACTATTTTGCACCATAGTGCAATAAATAAAATGTAACTGTTAGTAAGTAATCTGTCGATTTAATGATTATTACGAATGATGCGTTGCAGCCCTGATCAGGACAGCATTGGTAATACACTTCACCAAGGCTATTTTTCTTAAACATTGCAGAAAGAAGCTAATCTCACATTGCCAAAACTTGTCTCATCAAACTTGAGGTCTATTGGTAATCTTTCAAACCATTTGGGAAATTAAGATCCAGGCTTGAGTACAAACAAGGTATCTTTTTCATATTCTTTTGGTCCCATTATGACCATTTCTCAAAACAACTTGTGCGTGAAGGCCTCTGTGAGATGATGAAACAGCGATCTTAGATCAGGTGTCACATTTATTGGCAAATATTAATAATATTCATCTTGTTTTTAGCAGCGATTTTGAACACAGAGAGATCTGATTACTGACAGTATTGATGGAAACTCACAGCATTATTAGGGTGGAAGATGTAGGAGGCGGGGGAGTTATCCAGGATGAGGGTTTTGTTGAGGTCTCTGCCCAGGCGGCTCAAATCTTTGACATAGCAGCCCTGGTGGAATACACAAGACTCCCGGAATAACCGGGTCCTGAACACACCACACTGATCCAGCAGGTCCGTCACTGGGTCCGCATACTGATGGAGGTGAGAGGAGGGGGGGGGTTGCAGGTGAGGGAGAGGCAGGTTGGACTAATGAAGCACTTTCTACCAGTGGAGGATATTAGCTAAAACAGCATCACAAGAAATAGCATCACACGTCAAACATGTACTCATCTGGAATTAGGTTGCACCAACAGATAGATACATAGGGTTGTTAAGTCATCTTTACGTTCTTAGTAACTGTGAACTTCTTTACTTTGGGTTTACTAAACTGGGTTGTACCAATACATCTTAAGTAATATTACCAGCTTTAAAGTAGCAGGATAAATACATGTATGTCTTTCATAGTACTTTTGCATTGTATAGGGAGGGGTTAATATATGATTATGCTAACTTTGGGAGAAGTATTTTGCATTTTTGGATAACGTCTGGTTATCAGAAATGAATTGCACTATTGTTACAAAATTTGCAAGTCAATAAAAAATGGCCCCAGTTTACATTATGATTCAAAACATCATGTGTTATTTCCTCTTCATCTTTAATCTCAACCTTTAAAGTATTTATGCATATATCTCCATCTACCCAATAACTAAGCTAAGTTAGAATTACATGCGTGTTGATGCAACCGTCTCCAGATGAGCACAGTAACAAACTACAGCTTTAAATGTGAGCAAGGTGAACACTGAGGTGCCTAACAGCATGTTAAGCAGCTGCTGTCCCAGTGAAAGGAGAACTAGAGGGCGAGAAAAAACAGAACAAGCTCTGATAGATCAGACATCAGACATCTGAGAGCTGGATACGATATCTATTTTAAGTATCTGCTGTAAAGTACCTTTGCGAGACTGGCTGTAAACAGCACACATTCAAACAGCTCTCCCATCCTCTGCAGGAACTCGTCCACATACGGCCTCTTCATCACATACACCTGCAGCACAAACACACCATCAGCAAACAGGACTATGTGAATGTAATTTACATTCCTTTTGTCACAATTGTACCATCAAGTTATTGTTTTTATTAAGACTAAAGTCAAAACACATTGGTGTAAACGCTTTCAGTATTTTTGCTGCACACAACAAAACACAACTGCACTTATAGGTCAATATAAAAATGTGGCTACAAACACACAACTCTTTAATGTAACTAGTTTAACTTATTGTCTGGTTGTTTTCTTTAAAACAATCAGTCCGCATTATTAGAAATAAGGGCATGTTCCCAATGTTTCCTCGAGATTTAGATAAAGGTTTCCATCCGTCGGCTGCTAACGGCCAGTTCCTGAAACAAGTAATCAAGAATAGGCCGTGCCAGTGTTAACCAGCCTATCCTGGATTACTTGAACCAGGCAGAGGCCCGGAGAGGATTGTGCCCCAGCACCCGGGGTCCCAGGAATCACATTTCTGAGTTAATTACATTTCCATATGTCCAAATTGGGAAGCTCGCCGCAAAAGATGAAGGAAATGGTCCGACACAGAGTGCTAGTTGAGCATTTTTTCTTCATACATCACTTATTAATGATATTTTAGATGAACTGGGCTGTAATGACTACTTTTCCTGCTGATGCATCCACTTCTCTCACGATTTCCTTTTTTCAACATCTGGCCAGTAGAGGGCTCCGTGGTGCCGTCAGAGTGAAACCTGGCTGATCAGTTACAAGACCCATCCCTTTTCAGCTCAGCAACCTCTGCAAACACTCACACACACACATACACAACCCCCTCCCCTCCACGGCAAACACTCTCACACACACAGTAGTTTACCTGGTGTGTGGTCCCCTCTATCTCCACAGGAACGATGAAGTCTGCATTACTAATAGGCTGGAAGGGGGAAAACACAGAGGGAGATGGTTGGCCTGCTCAGCGCTGTGTACATTCACATGGCATTACATAACACCTGAACACTCAGAAACAGAGTCCGCACTGCTGCTACAAATCACAGCAAGAGCCTACACACACAGAATATCATGACTTGATGTTCTTCGAGGACATGTGATGTATTTAATAGAAGAAGTATCAAAGGAGAACTAGCAGGGACGCTACAACGTACTATGAAATATACTAAAAACATTAATAATGAGGTACTTGATGCTTAACTATCAGTAAATATGAATACGATTTAGGAATAGTTATTTAGAAAAATGTGTGTTTTTTCCTGCTTTCATACCTTGAATGAGCTGTGCACCAGGGTCTCATCCAGATCTATGACCACACATAACTTCCCTTGGTCCTGGGCCTCTATCTCAGGCAGGAGGCTAAACTCTGATTGCTAGGAAGACACAAAAATACTTTATTTTAATTGTACCGTCCCACACACACATATATGTAATACATCTTTTGTTGTGTTTATACAGAAGAAGCATGATTAGTCCTAATAGTGCTTTCATACGAAAATCAGACCTTGGTCCATGAATTTTACCTCCGGGAAATTAGATTGGATTCAGTTTTAGGGCTGCATGAATGTGTGGAAGAAGCATTATATTTACTGTAACTACTTTTACGTTGCATTATTTTAGGATTAGCATATCTATGTGTTTTTTACACTTCCCAAAAGCCTCTCTACAACTGGCCTTCATCTGCAGGGAGAACACATTAGCTTGATATAATCTCCTTTTTTTTAAACATCCAGTGTCCCCTAGATAATAATTGTGTCTTTATGAGCAGTGTCAATGTGAAATTAATTATTTAATTATTACAAAACATTAAGACAGGGAAATTGAGATTGAGATCAAATACTACACAAGAGCAACAACAATCTTATTTCGCCAGATAAACAAACGCAATATATCATAACCCCATTGGCGCTTATTCTTTTAATTTGGTTTATTTCACAATAACCCGGCGCTACAGACGCTGCTTCCTGTTTGCTCCTGATGCTCGAGGACGATCCTCAATATGAGCAAACTTGGCATCTCATTAAAAGGCCTCTTCCATGCTACTGAAGCTCTAATCAGGCTGACAGCGTTCACCAGCGTGGCCGGCCGTGTGCAGCAGGCGCTCAAGGCTTTATTTTTTCTCCACCTCAGCAATTACGAGGCACACAATACACCATTCTCTGCTCCCCGTCAGCCTAAAGGATTGATAGTCACTCTGACGCTCTTATCTTCCTTGGGGGGGATCAAGTGTGAACATCAAAGTGATTCCATATCCGCAGACAGTTGCGGTTAGCTTTTAAGATGTTAGGAGCAGGTGCAGTAGTGGTTTTAGTGCGCAGTTGTAAAAAACAACGTTGCTTGACAACATTTTTACAGCATGTTTATTCCCACAGATGGCAAAACTATTCAAACAACCCCTTTTCAAGCTATGTGTGTGTGTGGCTGTGACAAGGAAGTGAAATCTTAAATAAACAAAAATAAAGCCAGGAATTAACTCCTCACATTGTTTTTCAGCAGTGTGAAACATTGCCAGAATAAGAATAGTGTTACCTTGACAACCATCCCATTTTCCTGTGACTCCAGCAGGGCCTGATGGGAAGGCGGTGGTGTTGGTGGTTTGGGGTCATCCTGAGCTTTAAGGCAGCAGAAGAGCGCCTTGAAGATGTTACAACTTCGAGGCTGTTTCAAGGCAGACCGGCTCACCTGGCCTGTTTTGCGAAAAAAAAAAAAAAGACATTCATGAGGGAACTGCATGATGGAGCAACATGGAAATTTAAAGTAGAGCTTGAATAACACGTCAGATATACGTAATGTAGTCTGATTTCTTCCAAACGAATGAAAACAGATGAAAAACATTAAAATCAATCACTTAAATTGAGTACAGTCAGTTGTGAGCTACTTGATACATGTAGTAGGAGCTTCCTCCTTTCCTAAAGGCACCATCCATCTGTCTACGGGGATGGTACAGCCTTCACATGAAATCTGTTTTTAATGCGCCTGCCTCTGCTGCTGTTGCTGCTGCTGCAAATGGCTGGTACATGTTATATAATCACAGAGGGCGGGAAAACCCACACTTTTCAGCACTACCTTCAACAGAAAACACAGACAGAACACATTCCAACCATTTTAAACTCCAAGACCTTTCGGGGCGGCCTGAAGCTTTCCAGAACAGACAGACAGACAGTCAGTGATCCGGACAAGCAGTCACACCTCAGCGCTCTGTGCAATTCTTTGATCAGCCACCCTTAACTACGAAAGTCCAGCCCAACACAAGACTTGTAGTGAAAGACAGGGAAAAAAACATTCTTGCAAGTCCCCCTCTAGTGTGTTTCATATGAGGACCTGCAAACATATCCATCAAAACAGACTCGTCGCAAACATGCTCAGCGTTTACTAGAATGAAGAACTGCTGATAAACCGTGAATAGTAAAAACTGAAAGATTTTTTTCTAATAATCTACAGATTCCATGCTCTGAAGACATAATGCAGACACACACCAGTGGCTATGTTAAACAACACCAAGAGACAAAGGAGCCAGATCTGGTAATTCCTCAGATGTCCTTCATCAGTCCTGCACACTTTTAGTTAATAACAATATATCCCTTATAATATGACCAATCAAATTTAACCAATATAATCCACATGATTAATATAAATCGTGACAGCCAATCTGTGTAAACCAGCCTATTGATTTCCCACAGGAAGGCAGCATTGGCCATGTATGACATAACACATGCATTATATCTCTGCTGCATGTGAGAGCATGGACACATAACAGCAGATTAGTCCTACAGAAATGTGTGATATAACCAAACATGCCAAGCAATGCAAAATAGGGCACTGTGAATACTTTTCTAAAACAGTACCTGCAATCATGCATTATGCACAATAACAAGAACCAAGTGGTGAGCCAGAATCAATAAGCAAAGCTCGTTTCAATCCTGAGGAGAGCGTGCAAACAACGAAATCTATGAAATGGTGCTACGATGGGCGTGTGCAGAGGGGTGTGTTTGTGCATTCCCCTGTCAACACCGCGGCACCTGGTATTTCTATACAGTCCCCCTGTTTATAATCAACAGCTAAATTCAGCCTTTTAAATGCTTTATCGTTTAATACAGAAACTTAGTGAAATACAGGCAGACGTGGGACCAGTGCAGCAGTCTTTAATGCTACTGCACTCATCTGTGACCCCCGCCCCCTATAAAATATGAACAAAAACCCCAGGAATGAACCCAATTGCCTTGTTTTCCCTGGTCTGTAGTGATGCCTGTGGTGACAGACGAGCTCCTTCATGCTGTATACCTGGTATAGTAGTAGGATGTGGGATGGTGCCAAACAAGCTGGAACCTGATCGTAATAAATACACGGCAGCTTTGGAGAGCTGGCCATGATCACAAGCAGCAAAAACACCAGGAAGAATTCAGCCATGATCATAACACCACATGTTAAGAAGATTTACACAAGAAAATACATTTTAAAATGATCTGAATGGCAAACCCAGTGTCAAATGGAGACTATGAACCTATCCTCTATAAGAAAAGAGAACTAAACTGTGGTAAAGCTAAACAATAATCCCATGTATAGATGTTTTTTTGTATTTTAACACCACTTTATGATGTGCAGGTGACGAAAAACAGCTTCTGGATTAAATAGTATAAGTAAATAACCACATTTTATTATTTCAGATGCAGTGGATGTAGCTTTTTATAGCGATTAGATTTAAATATGACACGTGCTTGTCAAATATATATTTTTAAAAAGGGGAAATGTTATTTTTTATTCAAATAGCACTTGTTTATGTGCAGGTGAAGAAAAACATCTTCAGGGAAAAATCGTATTAGTGAATAAGAACAGTTGGATTATTTTAGATTGAGTGAATGTGGATTTTTTAGAGATTGGATTTAAAAATGACAGATGTGTTTGGCAAATGTAAAAAAAAAAAGGGGGGGCAATGCGCCTCTTTGACCGCGCTCCGCAGATCTCAACTGTCAAATGGGCGCACTACAGGCTTTCCATACACACCGATTCATATTCAATACAGCACCAAATCAAGCCGATATAATAACACTTCCAAAGCAAATGAAAACACAGGCCCATCTCACCTGTTTTCGGTGACACTTGCACGTCTTCTTTCTGCACTTGGGTGATAACAGAACTTTCCATCTGACAATCACAGAGCCCTCAAAATCCTCAAATCCTGTCCCCGAGCACTGATGGGCATCCCTCATTGGGTTTTATTGACAAGTAGACTCAATTATTCACCGAGGTAACGTGTCCTCCGCCTCGGGATTTGCCTTGTTCGTGGGTTTCTTTATTCCCACCGCCGCGGCTTCTTCTCCTTCTTCTTCTTCGTCTCTCCGAGGTTCGCCGCCCGGGGAAAAGGGGGGCAAAGGCACTTGGATATGTTTTTTCTTTGGGAGGCTATTTGAGACTCTGTCAGCTCCGTCGTCTCGGGTTTACCATTACTATTACGGGTAATAATGACCGAGCAGCTCACTCTAACCCGACGCTGCGAAGTCCGTACTCTTGCAGCAACAACATGGAGAATCCAGGCGAGAGGAGGAAAACAACCGAGGAAATGGGGCAAGGTGGGGCGGTTTCAAGCCCCCCTTTACTACAGATAAACAACATCGCCCGAAAGGCCTTAAAGAGCGACGAAAAACACCGAGAATCGATCTCTACGCTCGATTTCGATGCATTTATACGGATTTCAGTGTGCAGTTAGATGCAAAATATGAGTTTTGTTATTATCCGGGGCTTTGTTTTTCTACGGTTGGGACTCCGAGGGCGCCTTGAAACCGTCCCCGCTCTCTGATTGGACGCTCCGGTGAATGGGGGCGTGGCTAAAGCATTCCTCCCCGTCCTGCACGCGCCGCACCGAACACATTCCAGCTCTGCTCGAGATCACATTGTTTGTAAATTATTCGAAAAATAAATAATAATTTCTGCAAATACTTGTTTACATAGAAATGAAGACACTTCTTTCTCATGAGGTGAGACACTACACGCAAAAACATCGTCGTATTTTGCATTGTTAATTTTGGGATTTTTAGGCTAATTTTGCTTCAATAACATGTCCTACTTTTATAGCAGTCAAAGGAAAACATCCGGCAAAAAGATTCAGGTGTTTCTTTTTCTACACTTTGTCTTTTTGCTTCCGAAGATTTCTCCTCAAGTCACCTAAAGTTATTATTAGATGGTGCCTCCTTTGCATATTTAAACATAGCATTTCAGAAAACTTTTAGGCAAATAAACAAAAAGTAATGGTTTTTATTACGGATTAAACTTTCAACACGATATACTACTTGAATGGTACCCTATTCAATGTGTCCGCAGTTGTTTTTTTTGTTTGCATTGTATTATCTACTAATACATGTAATCATTGTTTGTAGTCTGCAAATTTGTTATTCAACTTAAAGAAAAGTATGTTATTGGAGATAACATAACTTATGAACCAAAATAATGCAATTATCTCCCTAAAAAATGCATTATCTTGACCTGTTATGTTTAATACTTCAATTATTGTCCAGATGTTGCTAATTATGGTTATTAAACTACAGTGGGGTTACCTTATAAGCAAAACAACATCTGGTTAGCAGGGCAGCCAAAAACAGGGTGCATGCTTATTAATACACAGGCGTATTAGAGGGTAGTTTATCCTCATTCAAAAACACCAAATATGTGCCAGGCAGGATTTAGTTGTATACTTACGTGATCTTCTTTTTCATAGATATTTAATTAGCATGGTTCAGGGAGCTTGCTTCTGTTGTTCATGAAGAACTTGATGCATGCCTAGCAGATGTTTCCAGTTTAGATGAATCCGAAGGACCTCCTCAGTCTGCAGTGAAAAGCATCTCCTCATCAGGAGTTGAGTTGGTGGTTGTAACTCCCTGCAGAACCACAGTACATGCTAACTCTGTAATGTGTCTCTGTACTGGGGTAACAGAGGGCAGAGCGAAACCAATGACCCAGACTCCTTTCATTTTCTCTTTCATTTAACTTTCTTTTACTGGCACACATTTCGCCTGATTAAGATCTACCACTGAAACGTCGCTGACAAATATTTTTAGATAGTATGCAGAGCCTATTTGCAAGTATTAACACAACACAAAAATTGAACTGTTTTTGTCTGGAAACTGCTGAACGAGTTTTTCTCTGGGATCCACTGTGTCGTGTCAATCACTCTCATTTGTGCAACAGCCGATTTAAGTAACATACGCATTACACAATAGTTGCATCATGTTAAAATACAGACAAGTATCACACAACTCTGTTACTCATTAAAAAAACTATACTTTATTGCAGTTTACTGTTGTTTTTATGAAAATAAGTTGTAATCAGCTGCAATCGCTTTTCACTATGTTTTTGTAGTGATTCCCTGAACAGTGGGAACTAAAACCCATTTGTTTTACCGTGTTAAAATAAATGGAAGGGGGTTTGACATCATGGTTGGCAATGTGGTCGACCAGTTGGTCCCCAGATATTTTTATTTACAGCACACATTGCCTCCTTATCCTTTAAAACCTCAGATTAAATCTGATGCATTGTGAGCAGCGGTGGAATGTAACCAAGCACATTTACCCAAGCGCTATACTTTAGAATTATTTTGACATTATTGTACTTTATTTGTCCATTTATGCTACTTTACTCTTGCACTACATTTCAGAGGTAAATATTGTTCTTTTTACTACACTTGATGTATTGAATTCAAAATAGTAGTTACATTTGTACATAGAGTTACCCTTTGCACATAAAATGTATTTGTTGAATTGCACTGCATTTTATAATAGGAGCAGAGCTGATATTATAGTATGCAATCCTGTAATACAATTATGATCATCGAAAATCAGCTCCACATTACAGTAATAAACTACAATATTAAAATGTGTTTACATGTATGTGTCAGTGATAAAAAACATGACATAATATATGAATGCTCTTTTGATACGTTCATTTAGCTGATCATACTTCTTTCCTCCACTTAACATCTTGGATTCTGGACTTTTACTTGGAATATGTTGAGCCCATTTTCTACTTTTACTTAAGTAAAGGATTTAAGTACTTCCTCCACCTGAGCAACTGATGAGGAGTTTAGCAACAGCAGATCGTAAAACATCCATCAATAAGACCTTTAGTGATGAAAACACAAAGAAACACTTAAATAAAGTTGTAAATAAAGGAATAAGTAGAGTTGAAATAGTCAGTGTACCCTTTCCAAACACATGTGGGCCCATTAAGCTCTGCCAGTGGCCACAGTGGCCACAGTGCAAGACATAAACAGGAATGGCCCCGCTGTTTGCATTCCTGGTGTCGGACATTTTAAGGCAGCACTGACAGATCTATATAAAAATATATACAAAATAAAGTATGGCCCCCACAGCTGGAAAATGTCATGCGGTCTTCAGCTGATGCCACTTTTTACTGAATCAATTTCAAATGCATTATCTGTGCCTGACTTCTGGTGCCCTCTACTTCTTGAAACGTTGCATACCTCTGAGGAGAAGAAAAGAAAAAGGCGGTCAGCTGGTGTTTTTCACACCCTGAGCTGAGTGTTAAAGGAGAAAACCACATAAAAGCATGTGTCTTCAAACATCAGGTACAAGTTAGAGCAACATCCATCTCTCATCAGTTAAGAGAACTGAAGTCGAAGCAGGTCAAAACAAAGGTGGAATTAGAAATGAATCACGAGTGTGGCACATTTCAAACCTGATATTCATCACGATTGCAGTGGAAGCAAAAGATATGAAATGCACCTATTTGTTAATAACCCTGATATACAGGTCCTGTATTTCCATGTTGTGGTTTATTGTGTTTGTTCAGTGGGACCTGCTTGTTTACAATTCAATAGCGCATTTAATGATTTTTTATAATTGCAACCCATTAAATCAGTCCGTACTGCAAGCCGCAGCAATAAAACAACATGGGGCTTTCTGCTAAAACACATGCAGCAAGGATGACGTTTTTGCAAGATAAATCAGCGAGTAAACACGTCAACATAAGCAAACATACAAAAAAAACACTGATAAAATAACTCTTTTCATCTTTCAATCTTAAGGACAAAATATTCTGTACAAACCGTTTAATTCATACAGCAGCGATCAAATCTGTGATGTATGGAAACAGGAAAAAAAAACTAACATTAACCTTTCACACACACACACACACACACACACACACACACACACACACACACACACACACACACACACACACACACACACACACACACACACACACACACACACACACACACACACACACACACACACACACACACACACACACACACACACACACACACAAGTTGTGGTTCTATTTCTACATTTCACACCTGGGAATCCACGGGGTCTACTTACAGCCTCATGCACTCTGCCATGCATTAGCTACATCCAATCACGTTGATGACAAACTAGCTGTTGAAATGTGCTTGCAGCATCTGAGCCTCATGTAGGGCTGGGACTGTAGGGGCTAAAACCATGTGATTTGCTGGAAGAGGCCTCCCTCCCCTCCTCCCCCACACTCCCACCTCGCGGGCCTGCCCCTGAGTGGCCTCTGCTAGGCTATGTTTCCAGGAAAGGGGCCTACTGGACAGGCTGTGAGGCCTAGGCAGGGAGACATTTGGCTCATTGAGAAAAACAAAAACACAGAGGGGCGGTGGGAAGACTCTCTTACATAACTCTGCCTCCATGACAGGAAAAAAAAAAGTTCCCCGCCACAATGCAAAGAAAAACCTGTCCATCCGCCTGTCCTCTGCTTGCAAAATGCCGAAGCACTTTAGGAAAGGAATTCAAGCAACACTGAAACCAGCCGTGTTTGCTTGCAGTTACACAATAGTTGCAACTCTTCAGACATACCATCCCCACCACAGGCATGTCACACTCATCTGAATGCACAGCAGTGTAACAGGCAACTCACTGACACTCATTTGATTCCATTTCTCTGATTTTCTTTTGAAAGAATCACGCTGTTTCTGTGCAGCCATAACAACATAGTGTGTGATGTAACACACCGTGTCATTAAATGTGTTATGTTGTTCAGCTCTGGTGGGGAGGCATGTAAAGGAACTGAGGAGGGTCTGCACTGCCGCCCGGTGGCCAAAAGAGAAATTACACTTTAAACAACATGGGTTTCTGCTTCCTCTAGAAAGGCCTCAGAGGGCATTTCACTTTCAATTTTATTAGGGCCTCTTAGTATGTGCCTGCTAAACTTAAAAATAAACAAAAATTGGAGTTTTATAACAGTAGGTTGGTTTTCTGGGTCCAGTTCAGATTAGTTGAATGAATTACATCATTAGGAATTTAATGTATATAATGCTGGGAAGTACTAAAGAAAAAGCTGGCCGCTGATGTGGTTTTCGAAAGGACTTAAAACATCCTTAATTTAACTTGCACAAACTCTCAAATGTCGTTTTTAAATATTGTAAAATGAGATGCCTAAACAATAGCTTAAGGAAAACCACAACTGTGATTCCTTTTAACCTGACATCTTACACAATGCATGCTGTATTTTCTACTCATGTGTTGTGTATGTGTTTATGTATATTTTCACTTCATATGCTTCTGTTTTTGTTACGTACCTAAGGACTGTAGATGTGAACAAGCATTTCTGCTGACTTTAGCATGTTTTCATCTTTAAGTTTTTACACTTTTCTAATAATGTGCTTGGTCCTTATCAAATAAACCAGTAAATTAATGTCTGATGCTGTTTGTATTTGCTATGTTTTGTTTAAGGAGACATATTGTTTAAAAAAGTGTCAAGATTTATTTCATGCATTACTTTATGCTTTCTCTTTTTTTCAATTTGGATCATTTACA